>NW_027185784.1:4837503-4891911 GCF_028583685.1 Petaurus breviceps papuanus | reverse complement strand
GAGAGAGAGAGAGAGAGAGAGAGAGAGAGAGAGAGAGAGAGAGAGAGAGAGAAAGCATTTGCACTGTAGCCATGAAACTAAACTTACACAGAACAAATAATCAATTGGTTTGCTGATTTTTCCATTATTCATCTGCTAGTTGTATTGTTGTAAAAACGCCCTGAAATAACTCCATATTAACCATCATAGTCAGGACTACTATGAAAAAAAATCACTGAATTGTTTAGATATGTTGAGATTTTTTATTGAAACCATATGCTTTTTTATGTCACCTTAAGTTATGACTACATCTCTTCCCCTCCTTGCCCTAAAAGCCATTCTTGGTTTATTTATTTATTTATTTTTTGGCAGGGAGGAAGGCAGGGCAGTTGGGGTTAAGTGACTTGCGCAAGGTCACAGGGCTAGTAAATATTGAGTGTCTGAGGCCGGATTTGAACATAGGTCCTCCTGATTCCAGGACCGGTGCTCTATTCACGGTGCCACCTAGCCGTAACCCCACCAATTTTTTTTTAAAAAGAAGGAATGAAAAAAGCAAATCACAAAACCAACCAACACATTAATAATGCCTGACTATATATAATCTACATGTAGACCCATAGTCTTCTACCTCTGAAGAAAGATGGGGGGTAGCTATTTAATATTTAAGAATTTCTTATCTTTCAGAGAGGATTATCAGGCTTTCTATTTGTAAGGGATCTTACTGATAGATACTTGAGTCCAACCATCTTATTTTAAAGATGTTCAGTAGTTTCAGTCATACCCAATGCTTTATGTCTCTGTTTGCCATTTTCTTGGGAAAGATACTGGTGTGGTTTGCCATTTCCTTCTCCAGCTCATTTAGAGATGAGGAACTGAGACAAACAGGGTTAAGTGACTTAACCAAGGTCTCACAGCTAGTAAGTGTCTGAGGTCAGATTTGAACTCAGATCTTCCTGACTCTAACCGTAGAGCTCGATTTACTTTACCACCTAACTGCTCCCATTTTAAAAATAAGGAAAGTGTAATTCAGAGAGGTGAGATGGCCATTCTAAAGTAGTAAGTAGCAGCACAAGGATTCAAATCCAAGTTTTCTTCTTCTACTCCAAAGCTCTTTCTACTAAATTATGTTGCCCTTATTTAGAGGTCAGAAAAAAAAAAAACAACGATGTCTTCATCAAGATTCATCTTTCTTTGGAACAGTTATGCAAGCTCTCCCTTGTTAATGATCAACTTCTAAGACTTTACTCTTAATGGAAATAGCTTCTACAGCCTCAGCTGTAGGTAAGGTAAAATTCATTGTCATCAAGTCCTCAAGTGATCTTGTGCCTTTTTTTAGTGGAAGTACCATGGAGCCCAGGAAGGTCCAAGTAGCTTAGACAAGAGGTTTCTAGTTGTTAAGGGAGATGATCCTGCCTTGTAGAGATGAGCCTGAACTTATTAAATAGAAGGGTGATAATGTCATGTAACTTGAATATTGCAAGATCTCCTTCTGCCCAAATTATCTTCTCTACACTGCTACCATGGTATTACCTTTCCTTCCTGCATGAACAGAAAAATCTTATCATTTGTCACTTCTTTAGCGATAAAATTTGGAATATTAACACTAATATAGCTCTATTATTAAGCACATTCATTACGTAAAAGGGAAGAAAGCCACAAGAATTCTCCTCTGTTCTTCTCCCATTAGGGTGTCAACATGGATTAGTTTATTAGATTAGCAAATCATAATCACTTGGAAGGAAAAGGCCCACTCTTGTTTGTTGTCTTGGGGAGAGGGGATATAATTAGGAATAGATAAGATTTTAATGGGTGTAAGAGGGGATGTATGGTGGGCTAAGAGAGAAACACAACAGTAACAGGTATCTTAGGGGAGCATAAGACATTCACTGGGGAGGACTTGCTCCAAATGATGGTGTGCTTGAAGTGGTCATGAGGGGTATGAAGAGGAGAAACTTCATCTACTTCACAGCTTTGTTTATAGTTGGCCCTCAGGACCTATAGATATCATGGATTCTTTTGATACTATCAGAATCTCAAGGCAGTTAAAAGAGCAAAGTAGGGCAGTCAGAAATCCTTATACTCCTAAGCTGAAAAATGTGAGCAGGCTTCCCAAGAGTTCAGAGGCAGGACAGATAGGCCTTGCTGCTAATTCTTACAAGTCTAGAGGTTTTTCAATGTGTGTGTGTGTGTGTGTGTGTGTAAGAGAGAGAGAAATGGACCCCTTGGTACAGACCTCTTAGAAAAATTTTTAAATACTTAAAATATATGAGATCACAAAAGGAACCAATTATATGGGGAAAAAAGGTGTCAAAAATTTCAAGTTCATAGATAGTAAAGAATCCCTGCTCTTGGCTGTGTAGAGAATATGTGTATAAATGTTTCTCAGGGAAAATCAAGGAATTTATAGAAAATATGAATGTTTTTATTTTTTTAACACAATTCGTGATTTCTTCCAATGGTCAAATTCTCACCACTGCTGCATATAGTTACCTTGTCTGCACTTGAAAGCCTCAGAGAGTTGGTTGGAGTAGAAAGGTTAAGTGGTTTGCCCAATGAGACACGGTAAGTATCTGTCAGAGCCAGGACTTGCAAACACGTCTTCCTGACCCCAAGCCCAATTCTCTATCCCCTATATCACAACTCTTGGCATTACATATATTGTTTTAAATCTCACAGCAACAAGCAGAAAAAAAAAGAAAAAGAAAATGAAAAGACAGCTCTAACCTAAAGAGCTTACAGTAAAACTGAAAAATGAGGTTAAATTTTTTTCAAGTAGATTCATTTTCTTCTGTGTCTTTCATTTGTAAATAAATTTCCATTTATGTGCTCTTTTTTATTTAATTGGGAGGGATAAATATGAGGGAAAGAAAACAATTACTTGCTAATGAGGAGAAAGAATGAAATTAAATTCTGAAAAAATATATATATATATATTTTTTAAAACAGAGATTGAGAATATGCTGAAGTATATTTTCTTGAATGTTGGTGCTGGGAAAGATTTTAGAGATTTTTTAGTCTAAGTCTCTCATTTTCCAGGTGAGGAAGAAAAGTCAGAGAAGTTCAATAATTTAAAGTCACACAGCTATTTAGCCACAAAATGGAAGTGTCTTGATACCAAACCCAGTACTCTTTCCAGGATATCATATGGCTGATTGGCTTTTTCATGCATGTCGGATAATTAGCAAGTTAAGAAAGGGTTGTTTGTTGTTTTCCTCTCAACTATCCTCTACTTGTATTAATCAATCAATAAAAATGTTTTAAATGTCTATGATGTGCTGGGTATTGTGCTAAGGACTAAGGATACAGAAAGAGGCAAAAGAATTTTCAGTCTTATAGGGGAGACAACACTCAAAGAAATCTATGTGAAGCAAGCTATATATAGGGTAAATAGGAAATAATTAACAGGTCTTATCTCCCATTTTCTCCTTTCTTCCCAAATACTGTAAAAGCTGACCTGCTGGTCTGATTCCTACTTCCTTGAGCTTGGGGGTTTTGTGAAGAGAAGAAAGATGTATAACAAACTTAGAACATCAGCTAACTTGTAACATTTGTCAGGCAAGTGATGCCATGGTCTAGTGTCTACAGGGTGACATGTCACGGACAGTTAGGTGGTACAGTGGATTAGAGCATTGGGCTTGGAATCAGGAACAATCCTCTGTATGAATTTCAGTCCAGCCTCACACACTAACTAGCTGTGCAACTGTAATGTTAATGGGATATAAGATCTTCCCTACCCATTAATAGGTCTCACCTGGATCCCACTGAGGGAAGCTTGCTTAAGGGAGACTTGCTTGTAGGAAGCCTTTCATACCTTTTGTTAATTTCTAATTTGGCACTTAGTCGCAAGGGTTATAATGATTTCTGGCTCTGAGAAGTGTATATATACTCTGAGTTGGTATTCTACTTTGGGGGCTTACTTATGAGAATGATCTTGTGATTCTCTGGTCAAGATTCTGAGTGGCCATATGTTCAGAGCTCCCCAACTGCTCAGATGTAAAGGCTCTCTCCATCCAGGAATAAATGTAAAGTAAGAAACAATATTGCTTTGATTCAGGCAGTCAGGACCCTATCTGTTGGTCTTTATTTCTCTGCTTGTATTTTCTCTGACGTTCATAGCTGACTTTCTCCCTGAACTAGTAAATGTAATTTAAAAAGATTGTTGAACCCTTAAACAGCTATCTTTCATAGTAAAGCAGATCTAAGAACCTGTTGTAGCAGTCATCTTGGGTATGCCAGTGTGGTTGATGCTACAGTGACCCTGGGCAAGTCACTTAACCCTGTTTGCTTCAGCTCCTCATCTGTAAAATGTCAAACCTCTCCAGCATGTTTTCCAAAAAAACCCCAAATGGGATCATGAAGAGTTGGACATGACTGAAACGACTCAACAACAACAACAAAAATTTATTTAGGTACAGCTAGGTGGTGCAGTGGATAGAGGGTCAGACCTGTAGGCAGGAAAATGCCTCTTCCTGGGTTTAAATCTGGCCTCAGGCACTTAATAACTGTGTGACCTTGGGCCAGTCATTTAACTATTTGCCTCAGTTCTTCATCCATAAAATGAACTAGAGGAGGAAAAGGTAAACCACTCCAGTATTTTTGCCAAGAAAACCCCAAATGGGGTCATGAAGAGTCAGACATGTCTTCAAAATGACACAGCTAAATGTTAAGATACCTTTCTTTCCTTGTACATCAGGATAGAGGATTTTTTCAGTTATATGGAAGTAGAAAGTGCTGAAGAAGACACCTATCTGCAAAGTATGGAAGAGAGAAGCAAGCATATAAAGAGACAAAGGAGACAGGGAGGCATCAAGGATCAAAGGGACTATAGCTATATCTACATGATGTTATTAACAACTGGGCTTGAAAGTTTAAAAGTCAGTTGCTTGTTGTACAAGAATGTAGGCATTTTGTTTCAACATATTTTCCCCCTTGGCTGAATTGCTGGGGGGTTTTAGGTCCACACCTACAGCCACTGGTTTGGGAGGTGTCCAATGGTACCTTAATCTCCTTAGATGTTACTTAAGAACAAAATAATTACCACCCATATGACCTGGTCTTACTTTGTTCTTAAAAATATTGATTCTAGCATTGACCATTCTAAACAATACATCATCAACTACCTTTGAATACTCTGGTCCCTAGTCATTTTAAGCTAGCCCCAACCCTGGCTTCCCCTTCTGCTTTCTCCATTCCTTTTCATGCTCATGGATGATCCTGGTGAAAATCAAGCTCATTATTTGCTGCAGATTTGTTATCTAATTTCAACTGGGCCCTCAGTGCTATACAACAAACTTCATATTTTTCCCATATTGGTGTCATATCATTTTCTCCACAGTAACTATTTCAAATCCCTTCCACTGTCCTAAGACCCACCCACCCTCCTGCTTTCTCCTCCTCTCCCTTCTCTTCCTCCTCCTCTTTCTCCTCTTCCTTTTTCTCTCTCTTCTCTCTTAACAGAAGACATCATCTTCTATTTCACTGATAAAATAGAATTCATCAATCATAATCTGTTTCTTCTCTCTTAATCTATACCTCAGAAAATCTTGTTCTCTACTTTGTCCCAGTCTCTCAAAAGGTCAACCTTCCTGCCAAGGTCAACCTTTCCACTTATTTTCTTTATCCCATATCTACTTTTTTTCTTCTCTGTTATCTTCAATCTCTCCTTGGTGTTAATTTGTCTCTTGCCTCTCATTTTTTATTCAGCTGTTATCAAGTCCTATCAATAGTACCTTCAAAATATTTCAAGCATGTATATCCTCCCCTTTATTCCTAAGTAGTATACTACTACAGACAAATGATACTTTTTATCCCCATCAGACCTTACATAGCACTTTCTATAGCTCTCTGGTATACTTCTGTATTATTTTGTAATGTACTTATTCGTGCATATTATCTATTAGGAGGAAAGGATCACAAATGCAGTGATTGCATCTTATATAATCTTTGTATTTCCTTTAGCACCTGGCATAATGCTTTGCACACCATAGATATTCAATCAATATTTAATTAATTGAAAATAACTGTGGGATATTACTAAAATAATTTTTTTCATTGACTCCTGGTTGTAGAACATGTTATGGTTCAGTGTTTGTGCAGACCCTTCCTGATGAAGTGTGTGGTCATAGCTACCTTTAACCTAAGACATTAATTGAGAATTAATGCCTGTCCATATTGAGTCTGGGTGTAATTGACCTTGTCTGTGGAGAATCAGTTTTTCAAGTTTATGGGTTTTGAAATGTAAAGACTTTTGGAAGGAAACACTCTATCTACTGGTAAAAATTTGCTTTGGCTCAGCAGTTGAGCAACAATGATCTTGCCAAATTCCCTGTCTCTGAGAAATACTGCACTGAAATCATCCTCATAAGGATGCTATAAATTTTTCTTCTCCTCTTCTAAAATATTTAGAGAAGACCATCCAAAGATTTCATAGTAGATGCCAGTGCCTCCCTACTCTTCTATTTAGAACTTATTTTTTAATATTTATTTTCCCAATATTTAGACAGTTCTTTCTCCTATTTGGTCTATGCTCCTCCAACTGCAAAGTCCATAATAACCCTTCCATCTCAACCATCTTTAGTGGAAACAAATAGCTGTTCACTCATGAAAAATTCTCAAAAAGGGTTTAATTAACTTAACACCTTCAACTTTCTTTAGTACTCACAATTTCCTCAAGTCCTATATTGCATAAAATAATTTGGTATTAAGGGTAGCCACTATAGTCGTGATGCTTTTCTCCAGTCTTGTAGTCCCTCCAAAATTCACTATGATCTTTCAAAGATCCTGTACTCAGCACATTTCAAAATTCCTTTGCTCCTTGATGGTGTGGCTCATCTGGGCCTGATGACCTGAACTCATCAAGGGCATCGAAGTGTGTATTCTCTTACTCTTTCACTACTAATATTGATTTTAGATTTCCTATTAGTCATTTTTGTTCTGCCAAAGATTATTCTCCTTGGCATTAAAAAAATAAAACAATACTTTCCTCAGCATTTGTTTATTTCTTCACTCTTCTGTGCTTTTATTCTTGTTTCCATTATTTTTATTGCTTGGCTTTTCTTTGCACTTCTACTAATGAAAGAAAAATATAAAGGGTATTAGGATAGTTTCTAGAGTGGAACTACAAGGAAATTGAAAAATATTTTATATCCTAGTTGCTTTTTTCTCCTAAATATGTTCTAGATTTGAACTAGTTTACCAGTTGCTTCAATTCTGAATCCATTTTACAGATGACAAAAATAAACACTCAAAAATCCAAGAGTTTACCTCAAGTTAATCAATGTGGTAGATCTAGGATTATAATTGTTTATTTTCTTAGATTGAGCTGCTTCTAGGAATCCTTCTGAGGGTCATCACAAGAGATCTGCAACAGAGAGACACTAACAGAAGGGGCTTGCACTGTAGATATGACAATTGAAACCAAGAAATTAATATAGTGACATTAATGTTCAGGGAGTACATATTAACAGCAAGAAGAAATAAAGTGATTGAGGCTGAGAAGCATCACTGGACTGGGAAAAACAACCTGTCATGGACCAGTTCTAGTTAACATGCAAGCTGTTTTGTGCTGATTATTTTTTTTCTCTCACAATAAATTCTCTTGATACAGGGTTTTTGAGGTTAAAGAGACCAGAGAACATAATAGATGGAAGCGCAGGCATATAATGAGAGGAAATTTAGAGACACTGAACTAACACTGTGAGAAGAATAAAGTCAAGAATAGGTGTGGAAAGATAAGGAAAATGAGACAAGACAGGAAAATGGTAAATGTTGGGAGAAACTCAGGGATGGGAGTGTTTTTCAAAGTTTGAAGAGGCTTAATTAGGAGGGGAAGAAACATGGTTGAGGAAGACTCAGTAAAAGGAAATCAGAGGGAAAGCATAAAGGAGAGACTACTGGAGGAAAGAGTGAAGAGAAAGATTTTTAAGAAAAAAATGTCATTTTAAAGAATTGCAGAAAGCAAAATGTCTAATAACAAGAATTAAAATGATAATGATCATAGCTTGTATGCGATAATAATAAAAAAAAAACACTAAGAAAAAGGGGGAAATGACCATACAGGAGTGGGGAACTTGCAGCCTTGAGGCCACATGTGGCCCTCTAGGTCCTTAAGGTCCTTGAGATTTCAGTCAAAAGGCTGCCCTTTAGGACCTAGAAAGCCACATGTGGATTTGAAGCCATAGGTTCCCCACCCTTAGAAAATGTAAGAAATGGAAAATTCCCCCCACCCTCCAAATTCATTAAGAAGCCAGATGGTAGCTACAGTATAACAATATTATCAATAAAAAGACCACTCATGATTCCAGAGGTACAATGGTGAAACATGCTATCTATCTCCTGACAGGTGATAGATTTAGGGTGAAGAATAAGATGTAAATATTTTTGTTTATTGACAACAGGATTATTCATTTTACTTAACTATGCATATTTACTACAAAGGAATTTGTTTTTCTTTTCTTTCTCCATTGGGATGGGAGATGAGTAGGAGAAAAAATAATTTCTGTTCATTATTTTAAGAAAGGAGGATGCTATAGATGTAGAATGTTTGTGCACTTTTAGATGAGGTCATGGTATTGTTTTGGTTAATTGTCTTACTTTGTTAAAAGAGACCTCTCAAGGAGTGAGGGTCATTTTGTAAATGTTTGTAAGGTAAAAACCAAATATGCCAGTAAAACTTAAAAAAAATAAGGTACAAGGAGAGAGAGAGAGAGAGAGAGAGAGAGAGAGAGAGAGAGAGAGAGAGAGAAGAGGAACATGGTGGTGGTGGACACTTATTAAGCATTTACTTTGTCCCAGGCATTACGCTAAGTGCTTTACAAATGCCATCTCATTTGATGTTCACAACAACCTTAGGAAGTTGGATGCTATTATGACTATCATTTTACAGTTGAAGAAACTGAGGCAGGTAGAAGTTAAATGACTTGCCCAGGGTTATACATATAGTAAGTATCTCAGGCTAGATTTTAATATGGGTCTTCCTGATTCCAGACCCATTATTTTATGTAATGACAAAAAAAAAAAAGGTTTCAGGATTTTGCCAGGGAAGTTACAAATTTTATTATGTTTTATATAGGATCATGGGATTTAGCGCTCTAAGGGTCTTTGAGGTTAATTCAACACCCTTATTTGCAGATGTGAAAGATATGGCCCAGAGAGGTGAAATAAATTGATGTTTGTTCATTTATTAAACAAATATTCATTAAGCAACTGCATAGAATGGTGCTGGGCACACTGTGGAATCTTAGGAGAATAAGTCATGGTTTCTCCTCTCTAGGAGTTTATAATTATGATAAAAAAATAAGATGTTGTAACAGTAATAGAATTTGAAGATCCCCTTGTATTGGCAAGCTAACAGGTACTTACCACTTAGTTTTAAGCTCATGATTGTATCAAGTATTAAGACCCAGAACTTGTGAGTCCCAAAGTGGGATGAACTTCCTGATGTAACAGGAAGGGGCTGGAACAGGGAGGAGCTAATACATTATATAAGGAAAAGCACAAACTGGAGAGTAAGAACTTCTTGGGGCAAGCAGTGTGGAGGCTGAGGAGGAGAGGCCCAGGCTAGAGAAAGTGATTTTGATTTTGAGAATGGAGCTCATGGTGGTGGAGTTTCTTCTGAGAGCCAGCTGGAGCTTCTGCTGAGTATTTTCATCTGGGAACTTCTGCTGAGACTTTTCTTCTGGGAACTTCTGCTGAGAGTTTCCAAGAACCAGGATGAGGAGCTACCTACTTCTGAGAGCTAGCTGGAGCATGACTGTGGTGCTGGTACTTTGTCTGTTTTGGGTCTATGTTGATTTCACAGGCAGAAAGTGAATTGATGAGGATGAAGGCAATGTGAATGAATGTTGTGGCTTTGTTGAGCTTTGTCTTCCTAGGAAAAGAAACTGTGGGGGACTTGAAGTGAATTAGGCACTGTGAGCCTCCATATAGAACAGGAACTTCACAGAGAGCTGGACAAGGAACTGGGAGCTATCTGCCTTTGAACTCAAGTGGCAGTTGGTTAGATTTGGGCAGGAGCTAATTTTTCTTCCGAGAAACCATGAAAGCTGAGAGCCTGCCTCAAGTCAAGATGAAAATACCTCTCCTTGGGTATTTAATGCTGACTGATGAGATTGTAACTTACTTGTGACCTAAGGGTGATTGACCTTTGTACTTTCCACTAGCCCTTAAGAGGGTACTTAGTTGTGACTGATGATATTGTAAGACTTAATTGCATCCCATGGGTGGAGGGCTGTGACCTTTGAATGTTGTGTCAATTAAGGATGCTTGAGTCCTTAAGGGTGATTGAATTAAGGATTTACTAAATGAAGGACTTACTAAATGAATGTTATCTTTTGCTTAAAACTATGTGACCATTTTGGTGAAAATTATGTGGCCATTTTACTGATAAGTTGTGAAGTTAAAACATTCTGAGTGCTGTACTTTGTTTTCTGTGAATGTTTTGCTCTAGATTGTTACTGAATAAATAGAGAGTTCACTATACTGTCAGAACCTTGAAAGCTGTTCACAGCAGCAGTCCTATGGAAAACTGCTTGTGCTTGCTGTTACAGATGTGCACACAGAAATTTAAATGTCAATTCAAGGTATGACAAGATGTCATATGGGTAGGACTTATATGCTATATAAGAAAGCAAGAGAGAGAGAGACACACACAGACAAATCAAGAGATAGAGAGCACTCTTTCTGGCCTTACATACTGAAAGAAAAGAGACAGGGCTTTAAAGAACAGGTGGGCTTTGTATTTAAATGAATATTAAATTACTTGATCTAATATTAGTATGTCATAGAAAGGTAAAGAGGTAAGGATATAAATTTTTTATGGTCAATTTGCTTTTTATTTCCATTTAGAAATATAAAATATATAAAATAAAATTGGGGATTTCTCTGCAGGGTAAATCAATCAGTCAATCAATAAGCATTTATTAAGTACCTAATGGATATCAGGCTGTATGTTAGGCTCTGGAATTACAAAAACCTAAATAAAATTGTCCCTTCTCTCTAGGAGCTTACATTTTATTGAGGAAATAAGAAAGTCACAGATAAGTAAATAAAAGATATGGAGAAATAATTGTCATTATGTAGTACTTTAATGTTAATTCCATTTGATACTCACAATAATCCTGTGAAGTTGGTGGTATTATCATTCCCATTTTACAAATGAGAAAACTAAGGTTAAGTGAAGTTAAACAACTTTTCCAAGGTCACAACACTAGTAAGTATCTGAGACAGAATTTGAACTCAGGTCTTCCTGACTCTAAATTTTGCACTCGAAACTACCTACCTGGCAGAATTCAGAATGGCATCTTAAAGGAGTTTGAACTTGAGCTGCCCTGAAGAGGAGTTTGCAGTTCTAAGAAGCAGCATAAGGAGGTGGGACCACGTTCAAAGGTAAAGAGATAGGAGATGAAATTTAGTGGATTGATGTCAACAAATTGTCTATTTTGACTAGCAAATGGAGTTTGTAGAAGGTGGTGTTGTCGTTTTCAGTTTTTCAGTCATTTCCCACTCTTTGTGACCCCATTTGGTGTTTTCTTTGCAGAGATACTGGAGTAGTTTGCCATTTCCTTCACTAATTCCTTTTGCGGAGAAGGAAACTGAGGCAAACAGGGTTAAGTGACTTGCCCAGGGTTCCACAGTTAGTGTCTAAGGCCAGGTTTGAACTCAGATCTTCCTAACTCATGGCCTGATGCTCTATCTATTGTACCACCCATGTAAGCGGTGGTAATAATGTGCAATTATCTAGGAAGATCTGGCTGGAGCTAGAATGTAAATAAAGGACTTTAAATGCCAGAGGACATGATATTTTCTCCAGGAGGCAATAAGGAGCCAGTAGAGCTTCTTGAGGAGAGGAAGCATAAGTACTCCTTTGCTTTAGGAGTATTTCTTTAGTGGTTGTGTACAGAAATAAGAACGAGTTCTTGGAACAGGTGAGCAGATCACCCTGAATGGAGCATGAGGGTTAAACTACAGAACAGTGAGATATAAATTTTGCAAAGAAAGGTTGGAGCCAAATTCTGAGGGTCTTGGATATCAAACTTAGGAGTCTGCTCTAGACTTTACTCTGAAAGCAGTGGAATTCATAGGAGTCATATTTCCTGAGCAGGGGAGTGATGTGATGAAACGGATGGATTTTTAGGAAAAGTAATCTCAAGAAGAGGAAGGCCTGGTACATAGCATTTCAGTACTTACATGGTATGTTTATTGACTGACTTGCTCACTGGTGAGGGCCTGGATTGGGATATTGGGGGTGAGGGGAGGGTGGTGGCATTGGACCTATAAAATTAGAGTCCTGTGCCAAACCTGTTATAAAGGAAGAGCTTGAAGGATCTGGTGACTGACTATTCAACTGGAGAGTGAGGGGGAGAAGAAGTAAAAAATGAATCACAGCTTTTTGAGCCCAGCTGCCTGATAAAAGGCAAGACCACTGAAATAATTTTCCTGCTATTCACTATCCCCCTTTTAGTGAGGAGACAAAAGAAAAGCTCGCTGTTCTTTCTCTTCCTCTGTAGTTAGGCTCATTTTTCTCCATATCTTTGTGGATGGAGACATTTTGAGACACTTAAAGTTTTTATATTCATCTGAATTTGAGTGGTTTCAAACCACCGCAGCAGTAGGAGTATGTATGTATCCTGAGCCACGAGGCTCTTCACGGCCTCTGTCAAATAATAATAGTGTTTTTCTTGTAGTGTACAGATTCAGAATGCATTATTTCTTTTTCCCTTTCTTAATTGCTTCATGTTCTCTTTTTAAAATGAATTGCAATAAGGTAGGCCTGTGATTGGCCCAGGTTTTCTGAAACTGTGCTTAGATGAGATCATGCCCACTTGGGTCTTAATTCATCAACCAAATTACTCTCTCTAATATCAGTCACTGTGTCATAAAGAGGAGGGGAAGGGAGAAAACGTTGGGGTTTTTTTTAAACTGTAATTTACCTCTCATTTCCATTTGGGGCTATAATTTAAAAGAGAGCAAAAGAGATTTTTATAATATAATCAGCCACATTTCCCGTGGTAATTTCAGTCAGTTAGAATTCTATTGAAATGTCCCCTCGTCTCCAATCTGCCTAGTCATAGCATTCTTTCCTTACCTCTGTGACAGGTTCTTGGTTCTTTTTAGGTGAGAAAGGTAAGCCAATTTAGCTGGTGTATTGTTCAGCTGAGAGTGGGAAGAAGGGCATGGAGTGGCAGATAGGTCAGTTGTGGAGAGTTGGGCTGGGTGGAAAAACTGCTACCAAGAACTTGAGCTCTGGTGTGGACAGACAAAATAAAGGCCAGAAGTGGTTTACTGAGATTAGCCCACAGCCACCTAGTGGGATGAGTGAAAGAGGAGGAAAAGTGAGGTAGTAGAAATCATGGGAAGGAAACAATCAAATTAAAGGTAAAGAAAAAAAAGAGGAGATATTAAGCAAGGAAAAGAAAGAATTGCAGAAATAGGTTGGGAATGAAGTGATTCAGACTGAAAGGAAGAACTCTTGTGAAACAAAAAATGTGACTTGGCATGGCCATAGGCAAACTTCTTAACTGGATCTGGGGAGGGACAGTGCAGCTGCTCAGTTATTCAATCTGATATCTATAATGCCAACAATCCAAGTGGCACAGAAGATAAAGAGATGGCCTTGGAGTCAGAAAGATCCCGACTCAACTGGCTTCCTCAATTGAATTTAATATTGAATTTTGTTGGAAGTAAAAGCACCATGGTATAGTAGATAGAGGGCCAGCCTTGAATACAGACAGACCTGGGTTCTAGTCTTGCCTTTGTCTCATCCTGATAGTATGCCCTTGGTTGGGCAAGTGACTTAATTTCTCAATTCCCCAGGCAACTTTCTAAGACTAGAAAGTGCCAGTCTGCATTGGTCAAATAATTTCCTCTCTAGGTGTTCAAAACACTAATAAAATCATAGGTCTGGCCAGGAAAAACCAAACTATAATGCTTGCTTTTATTAAAAAAATTCTTACAGATGTTGTCAGGATTAATATAAATCCATGAGAGTGAAGTGGCTTTTAATCTTCAGAGCAAAGGTTCTCATTCCAATGTTTATTGTTGTCCTTGCTTTATAATTAACTATGAGAGACTAACAGAGAAAACATCAGAGACTCCAAGGGATACTTAAGATTTTTCAAGGCAATAGGGCAAAAGGGGGAAGGGTTGGGAAATCAGAGAGAGGCAGGGAAGAGGAGATAGTTTGTGGAAGCCTGCCTACTCTCTTTCTGATACCCCAGAATACTCTGGCATGGTACATTGGGGTTCCACCCTAAGCCTTGACCTCAGACACTTACTAGCTGTGTGACCCTGGGCAAGTTACTTAATCTTTTTTACCCAAGTTCTTCATCTGGAGAAGGAAAGGGCAAATCATTCCAGTATCTTTGCCAAGAAATTCCCAAATGGAGACAACGAAGCAGACAGGACTGAAAGGAGTCAACGACAATCATTTAAATATTGCCTGGGAAGGGGCATGTGTGTGGAGAAATAAAGTTAACTAATTTAAATAGAATCATTCTAGTGGAGTCCAAGTCCCCTGGAAAATTGTGCTGTGTTTTCTTCCATCCTTTCTCTCAATTCCCCCATACCTTTATATAAAGAAATCTAGGTTTAAAATGGACATCAGGATCACTAACAGGGGCAGGGAAAGAAGTCATAAAAGGGCCACATGCTGCTGGAAAGCAATATACTGGAATGTAAGCTTCTTGAGGACAGGAAACATGAGTTGTTCTCCACAATGACCATTACACAGTAAATGCTCAATAAAAGTATCTTGAAGGAATTGAATGAATGAATGAACATGCTTCTATTTTTTTGCTATCCCAGCTCTGTTGGCTAGACCCTGGTGTTAAGGTCATTTCAGGTTTGATCCCAGTCCAAGCTGGTTGGCTCATCATAAAATCATATAACAATACATCATTTCAATCTTAGAACCTATTAAAAGAAATAATGAAAGTTCAGTAATGCTTATTGAGTAATCTCATATTTAAGTAGAAACCATAAATAAGACTTGCACCTTGAATAAACAACTTAATTATTCTACAATCTCACTACTGGACATAAACTCTAAGTAAGAGGAGGCAGAAATGAAATCCCAAATACTTCTTTGTGGTAGCAAAGGAACAGGTACAAAGTTATTGCCCATTGATATAGGAAGTAATGATGATGTTATGGTATATGTATATAGGGATGGGGGAGAGAACATTTATTAAGCACCTACTGTGTGCTAGGCACTATGATAAGCACTTTACAAATCTCTCATTTGATCTTCACAACAGGGAGGTGTTATTATTATCATTATTTTTACAGTTGAAGAAACTGTGACACAGAGCAAGTATGTGCCTAGCCACACAGCTAGTGTCTGGGGCTGTGTTTGGACTCATTTCCTCATTCTAGGGCCAGCATTTTATCCCCTGTGCCACCTGTCTGCCTTATAAAATTAAGCAGTAGGAAACGACAAATATGAGGAATTCATAAAATATGGAAAGATTTGTATGAACTGCTGCACAAAAAAATGAGCAGAACTGAGAGAACTGTGTGCACAATGATTATAAAAATATAAATGAAAGGATCAGCAAATTAAAAACCAACTAGGTCATCCTCCAACTGATAAATGGTCAAAGGATATGAACAGGCAGTTTTCAGATGAAGAAATTAAAGCTATCTATAGTCATATGCAAAAATGTTCTAAATCACTATTGATTAGAGAAATGCAATTAAAAACAACTCTGAGGTACCACATCACAACTGTCAGATTGGCTAAACTGACAAAACAGGAAAATGATAAATGTTGGAGAAGATGAGGGAAAATTGGAACTCTAATGCATTGTTGGTAGAGTTGTGAACTGATCCAACCATTATGGAGAACACTTTGGAACTATGCCCAAAGGGCTATAAAACTGCATACCCTGTGACTCAACAATACCACTTCTAGGTTTGTATCCCAAAGAGATCATAAAAATGGGAAAAGGACCCACGTGTACAGAAGTATTTATAGCAGCTCTTTGTGTGGTGGCCAAGAATTGGAAATTGAGGGGATGTCCATCAACTGGGGAATGGCTGAACAAGTTATGGTATATGAATGTAATGGAATACTGTTGTGTTATAAGAAATGATGTTCAGAAAAACCTGGGAAGACTTATATGAACTGATGCTGAGTGAGAGGAGCAGAATCAGAAGAACACTGTGCACAGTAACAGCCACATTGTGCAGTGACTAACTTTGATAGACTCGATGAAAAATGCTGTCCACATCCAGAGAAAGAACTATGGAGTCTGAATGCAGATCAAAGCATACTATTTATTCTTTCTTTTTTTTCCTTTCTCCTTTTTATGGTTCCTCTCATTGGTTCTAATTCTTCTTTACAGCATGACTAATGTGAAAATGTTTAACATAAATGTATATGGATAGCCTATATCAGACTGTTGCCATCTTGGGGAGAGGGGAGAAAATTTAGAACTCAAAATCTTATGGAAGTGAATGTTGAAAACTAAAAATTAATTCATTAATTAAAAAGAAAGAAGAAAAAAACAATAGGAAATGAAACATACCTTCTTGTGGAAAGGAGAGAGTATCATTTACTCTTAAGAGACAATATTGCATATATTAGATATATTTATATTGTATCTTGTGCTTTATTGTTTTGTTATAAAATAGGGTTCTGGGGGAAGTGGGATTCGAATAATTGATATGTGATGATAGTAATAAAACATTTTTAAAAAGACAAATCCACCCAGACACACTCAGAGTAAACAAAGGGTTGAGAGTAAGCTGCCAATTGTGAAGAGTCTAACTTTAGCCCTGTCCATAAATTAGAAAACTGGGACCAAATTTTCTGGGTTTCAGTAGGATAATCTATGCTAAAGAAAGTGCAGACACATCATAAACATTTAAGGAAATTGATTGTAATTTTTTTTTCCTTTTATGGAGAAATCAGAGATTTTCTCTCTTGATTTTTTTTAATCAATGATTTCTGTTTAAGCACACTGGGAAAGACTTTTTCAGAAATAAAAAAAGACATAAAAGCCTTAGAAATAGCTACACCTTAACACAGTAATATAGTTTGTGTGATTTTCCCCCCAGTTCCATTCTCACTTTGTGTTTTTATTTTACTTTATTCTAGGAAGCAGAATGTGCATATACCCTCTTTGTGGTCGCCATCTTTTGGATTACAGAAGCTTTACCACTGTCTATAACAGCTTTGCTGCCTGGCTTAATGTTCCCCTTGTTTGGAATCATGCCTTCTAAGGATGTAAGTATTTATTTGAATCCTCTCTCCCCACCCCCAATTATTTTTTATTCATATGCCATACATTCAGTCATTATAGAAGGGACCTTAGAATTTGTGATCTCTATCCATTGTAGCAAATTTAAGTTGTATGGGCTTTCACAAAAGAGTCATATGGTGATGCTAAAAATCTGTAGGCCTTTATCAGAGGTTCTATATTAGGTCACACCTGGTAGTTCATAAGGCTGCAAATGCAAAGGCTGAGGGTGGTCACAGGCCAGGAAGCATAACCAATGTCATGGTCAATGAAGAGTAAATGGGATTGGGGAAGGAGAAGGGTCCAGGAAGCATTTTGGGATACAAGCAGGGAGGTTGCCAGAACCTCTGGCTATGGCAGAAGGAAGAGGAGTCAACAATGATCCTGAGAGAGACTCATCCTTGGGCTTGGCACAGCTGGGTTGAACAAAACTCCTTTAGATTTGGTATATATATATATACCTAGGTTATTTCTTTCATACATTTACAGATCCTCCGGTCAGCAGGATGAGGGGTTTTGTAGTGAGATGTGGGATCTTATTTAGGTTTGTCTTATTGAATTCCCAGTTCTGATGTCATAGATAAGTGGACACTAACTAGAGAGGTCCCATCAATTATAGCATGGGACTAGAAGTTTCCAGCCTTTCCTGCTTATATTCCCAAATGCTTCCTAGGCCTTCCTCCTTCCCCAATCCCATTTACCCTTTGTTGACTTTGATGTTGGTTATGCTTTATGGCCTGTGACCACCCTCAGCGTTTGTGTTTGGAGCCTTATGAACCACCAGGTGTGACCTAATATAGGCCTGTGATAAAAATTTCCAGTAGATTTTTAAATATAGAGAATACTGGAAAGGGAAGGGTCACAGGTGCTTGTTGGGTACCTTCATGACACTTGTAGATCCCCCAAGGGTGGGAGTAGGGATTGGACTACCAATACTTATCTAGTCCAACTCCTTTTACAGGAAACTGGGGTCAAGAGAAAGAAAATTATTTTCTAGGTTAATAAATGCAACTAAAATACAACTAATAAATGGAAACACCATGGTTGGAGTCAACATTTCCTCATTTTCCATCCACTGCCCTTTCTCTCATTTCCTGCTTCCTCTACTTATTATTAGCCTTTGTAGGACATAGAATGATGGAGTTTAAAAAGAGGCTAGAATTGAATAAGAAATCAGCTCAGGCAAGTCACAATCCTACACAGTTATTAGCTGTGTGACCTTAGTCAAATAACTTCACCTCTCTGAACCACAGTTTCCTCATCCTTGAAATGGGAATAACAGTACATTTGTTCTATTTGCCCACCAGGATTGCTGTGAAAAAGGCAATGTATAAACTGTAAATCTCTATGCAAATGTAAGCTATTAGGCAACATGATGTAGTGGATAGACAGCTAGTTTTAGAATCAGGAACACTTAGTCCAACCTCTGAGAGATACTGACTGGGTAACTCTGGGCAAGTTATTTAACCTCTAAGGGCTCTAGACAACTCTCTAAGACTATAATTTGCAGAGAAGTTTCTTTGGTAGAAGGGGTTCTCTACAGAAAAGTATTCAAAGATCCTATCCCTATCCACTATTTGTTGTTGTTGTTGAGTCATTTTCAGTTATGTATGATTCTTTGTGACCCAATTTGGGATTTTGTTGGCAAAGATATTGGAGTGGTTTGCCATTTCCTTCTCTAGCCCATTTTACAGGTGAGGAAACTGAGACAAACAGGGCTATATGACTTGCCCAGGGTCACACAGCTAGCAAGTGTCTGAGGCCAGATTTGAAGGTAGGAAAAGAAATCTTCCTGACTCCAGGTCTGGCCCTCTATCCACTGAGTCAACTAATTCCCCTATTATGATTATGTAATAGCATTGAAAAGTTTCCCATATGAGTCCTCAAACCACCCTATCTACTCCCCCAGCATCACACACTGCAGCTAGATTCCCTCCTCTAAAACAAAGAGAAGTAGATTGTTCCTCTGTAGCCAACTTAGTCAGCAAGGGGAAGTGTTAGTCACACACATTTGTTGATTGACATTAGTTACTTGTCACTCCCTCCAGGTCACTAAAAGATACAACCCCTTCTTGCATTCTGAGCAAGCCATTTCTATTCAGCAGCATTCTGTCTTACACAGTGTTGGAAAAACAAATTTTTTTTCTAAATGAAAAAAAAACCTTCCCCGTTTTCTTCCCCAGAAACCTGCCATTTCACAAGATAAAGGCAAATTAAGTTTCACATGTATTTCTATTTTGTTCTTGCTGAGAGGAGTTTATTCATGCTGAGAGGTGTACAATTTAAGGGTACCCATCTGAAGAAAATGGATTCAGTCTCCCATTAAAAACATGAAATTCGTTCGTACCAGTATATATCTGTCTCCTTGCAGTCTCTGAGAGTCAACCAGGGCATGGCAGCTGTCTAAACCGTGTAGCTACAGCAGACAAGGGAAAGAGTGCTCAAAGTTCAAGATGATAGTCTCCAAAATTCATGACCTTCGGAGTTCTGCTTAAACTCGGGGTTGTAACCAGCAGCCTCTCATCTCTTTTTCGGTCTGTCTGGACTGATTTTTTCTTTTGTAACAAACCCTCTCCTGTAGAGCTGGACATGTGTGTCTTGTGGGATGGGCTGGGGAAGGCTGCTTGTTTTTGTGGCTTCAGTTTTACTTTCGGTGAGTTTTGTACCTCTCCCCTGTATCCCTTCCTCCATCCCTTGGTCTTTTCTATCCTAGAACCCTCCCATTCCCGGGAAGAAGGGGAGGGGAGGAGAAAATGAGGTAAGGTGTATATTTGGGGGGTACCTTATTAGTTTTGTTTTTTTTTCCTTTCTTTAATTCCTACTTAGACAAGAAACCCAGGATCTATAATTCAAGAAGTTTCTCTAGCATCTCAAATTGATACATAGCTTCTCATAGAGGGAATTTGTATAGATCAAGGGTCAATAAAGCTGGCTTTGAACTCGTCTTCCTGACTCCAGGCCCAGCAATTTATCCACTGTAACACCTACTTGTAAGATGCCGTACTACAAATTTTTCCAGATCCAATTGTTTGATCTTGTCCTCCATTGTATTGTCTATCTATAGCCTCAGTCCTAATTGTAGGTACTGGTAATACTAACTCAAGGATTTGTCATTTTGTTGAATATTATCATCTCTACAATAAGTTTGTCATCTGTGTCAGTTGGCTAGTACTGTCTTTGCTCCTAATGAGGTCCGTTAGTATTCTTACATAGCTAGTCTTGGCTGAGCAATTGCAGATGCTATTAAGGTTTTATAGTGTTGCCACACAATACAATAAACACAATGCCATCTGTAGGCAGAAGCATCTGTAAAATCTCTTCATCTATAGGGAATTCCCTCTTCTATCTGGATATTATGCAGAAAACTCGTGAACACCTTTAGTAAGCATATGTCTCTCTGTTTTGTTCTTTGCTTGATGTGAGGATTAATGAGAAAGTAATTTCTGTGATTGTATTTGTTGCAGAATCTTGACTGATATTAACATATGGATGTGACAGTACTGTATTTGAAGAGAGTCTCTAAGACTGAATTTTTCTTTAATAAATTAAATACTTTTTTAAACAATCAGTGAAAAATAAATACTCAAAGACCTTATATTCCTTATGCTGAATTTCTTGGACAATTTTATGTGACAAGATCTAATCTGCTGTGGGAAACAGTCTGTGGATGATTACCTGTTTCCTTTTTATATTTTCATCACAGGTATCCTCAATGCATGATTAGACAACTCTAATAAAGATTTTATAGCTATGAGAAAGTATACATATAGGTAGGTACAGTAGTTAGGTATTTTGATTGGTGATATTTCTCTAGTACAGATTCCTTCTATATGTATTTGGTCAGTTCAGCTGGTTTTCCTGACTTCAACTTTGTTACATATCATTGCCTCTTCCTCAGATGGCACTTTAGATGATATGGTAGAGTCCAAATTCATTGGTTCCACAATTTTCACTGATGAGAACAGATTATCACAGTAACACCATCAGTCCTATTCATTAGTCTTCTTCCAGGTTCATCTACATAAACTCTTGGGATGATCCAGCTTGCTCCATCCTCATGCCAAGCTTTCTGTAGGCTTGTTTTCTCCTTCACAGCTCTTCTTGCTGTTTGGTTAAGCAGGGCTAATATTAATCTTCTATTCTCTTCCATAATGTTTTGCAAATGAGCCTTTATCCAAACTGATGTTGTTCTTGGTTATGTCTCTCCTCATGACAAGCAGATCAAGTATTTGCTGATTGCAGGAGTTTCTTGACTCTTTATGCCTCCATAGTATGGCTACTTTTTTGTATTATTTTAAATCTTCAAAAGTAATGGTGATAGTAAAATCAATGGTTTTTCTTTAGTTAATTTGCCATTTTTTGGTATTAACATTGCCTTTTAAAAAAGCTTTTTGGAACTACTGAAATTACATGCAATATTATCATCCTTTTTTAAATGTGATATTGATTTTGACCTTGGTTATGAGTCAATGATTTCATTACATCTAGTTAATTATAAAATGACTCCCATATTGAAAGCTAGTATTTTCCTACCTTTTATAATTGAGTGAATTTTGTCTGTAGGGATAGGGTAGATGGCCAGTGCTGACCACATCTATTCCTCATAATTCTCTTCTTAAATTATTTACAATGTGCAGGCATATACAAGGGCTTGTTCTATTTATTTTCTTTAACTGAATCTATATCTCTGTCTCCCAACATACTGTTCTTCCTTGTGCCTACTTTTTATTTAAATTCACTAAGTAGCAGCTTACATGTTGACTCAGTTCAGAGGATAAACTTTAATTTTAAAATAATGTTTATTGATACCTTTTCCCTCTGTATTCCCTACATTTCCTAATGTATTTTTCCAGAGAGATATCTCATAACAAAGAATAATAAAAGAGAACCACCCCCAGCCAAACCAACCAGTGCATCAGAATGTCTGACATTATGTGAAGTGTTCTACACGTAGAATTTCTCCCCTTTTCCTCCTTTGCTCCCCAAAAGGGAAATATCTTCTCATGTTTGGGGGGACCAAACTTGGTCATTATTATTTCACGACAATTTTTTCAATTGTTCTCTTGTTCTTTCCACTTGTTTGTGTTATTGTTTTCCGGTAGTGTTTCCTTTACATGTGTTCATGTGCCTTTCCAAGCTTTTCTGTATTGTTCATGTTTGTCACTTTTTACAGTACAGCAATATTCCATTACATTCAAGTGCCACAACTGGTAGCCATTCCCACTTCAATGGGCATCTACTTTGTTTTCAATTCTTTACTCTTATAGATACTATAAACACACATAAAAATACAGCTACTATTTTATCATTAATCTACTTGTGTATATACCTAGTAGCAGAATCTCTTCATCAAAGGGTATGAACATTTTAGTAGTGGTAGCTAACATTTCTATGTGTAAGTGTGTATCTCAATCATTTAAGTCTTGCAAAACACTTTGCTTTCTCATCAGAGCTTGACGACAACCAGTAAACACTCTCTAAGTTGCATTTATCCTGTGGGCCAGCTCTCTTATGTGTATCATGAATGTGGGAGAAGATGTTTAAGTGTGTCATGAGAAGAAAGAGAAGATATTATTTAATGTCTTTGGGCATACAATCTAGTTCTTCCACTTCATTTTCATCATTTTTTGGGAGGGGTGGGAGGAGAACTTATGATCCTTCAATTTTGTTGTTGAGTTGTTTCAATCATGTTCGACTCTTTGGGAACTCAGTTGGGGTTTTCTTGGCAAAGATATTGGAATGCTTTGCCATTTTCATCCCCAGCTCATTTTACAGATAAGGAGCTGAGGCAATTGGGGTTAAGTGACTTGCTCAGGGTAACACAGCTAGTGAGTATCTGAGGTCATATTTGAACTCAGGGCCTTTTGATTCCACGGCTGGTATTGTATCCACTATGCTACCTACCTACCTATCCTTCAATTTACTTGTGTTTTTATGGTTTCTTTTGTAGATAGAATATTCACATGGATGTGATTTAGCTCCTCCAGGTACATATTCAGCTGGTTATTGAACAAAAACTTCACATTTAAATTACCAACAATTAAATTCATCATTATAGGTGTATCAGCAATGCCATATTCACAATGCCTATGGAGATTACAAATATGCTGATATAATTATCCATTACAAAATACGTCATGCTTGCCATATGGGGAAATAAACTAGAAAATTTATTAAGATACCAAAAGACTGAGTCCCAAAACCAGAAAGTGAAAGCTATCAGAGTAGTTATGATATTGGCACAGGTAGATAAAGTAGAAAGCACCCACATTTTCAAGCCTTTAAAACAGAACAGGCTACCTCAGGCAAAGGTCCTCCTCTCCCCACTCACAGCAACCACCCAGCGTCCTGGAAGCGGGCTCCCAGCAGCTCCGGCCCCTGGCAGTCCTCAGCAGGAGTCCTTAGCAGAAAGTCCTTAGCAGTCCTAACTCAAAAAGGGCTTCGCGCTGCCGCTGCCTCTGCTGCTGCCACTGCCGTCACCACCACCGCCAGCCACAGGAACGCTAGCTTGGCTTTCACTTTCTCTGGCTTTCACTTTCTCTTGCTCCGCCCCTTCCTGCTTCGTCAGCACGTCCAATGGGGCATGGAAGATCTTTAAATCCCATAACCCTTACAATAGGTTATCTAAAAATGTGTAATCTTTAACACTTTCAGTTCCCTTTTCTGCCATTCCACAAAAGAAGGGGACCATACAACATTGAGGGGGATTTTATACTTTTATCTGCTTTGTGGGTTACTGTGGACCAAAGTCCATCTCCTAGTGGCCACCCTTCTGGTTCTATCCCTACCCAGTTAGCTAGGCAGGTATTCAGATAACACCTCCCTATTTTTGGAATCATAATTGAAGCCTTTCCAATTTGTTTCAACCTACCAGAGTTAATATTCCACTGGCCTAGACTTCAAAGACAGAGTCACTTCCCTACAATAACTAACTATAATTATAACTTTTATAGGGTGACTTAGAGAGATATAACTTTTATAGAATGATTTTCAAAACATTTTTGTACACAATATCATACATTTGAATGATTAAAATGCATTATCTATGTTATGAAGTACTTTTGTGTAGGCAATCTTAAAAAAGGAATTTAAAAATCATTAGAAATTTTATTTGGCATGTCAAATTTTCTTTTGCCATATATTTATGGATGCTTTTGTGCAGGGGGTTCCTAACCTGTAATTCACATATTTCTGGGAGTCCATGAACTTGGATGAGATTAAAAAAGTACATCTTTATTTTCACCAACCTTTGGTTTCCTTAGGAACCTATATCTTTTATTTTATTCATTTACAAACATTATTCTGAGAAGGTTAAAGTAAAGTTTAACCAGTCTGTCAAAGAGATGCATGATGCATTAAAAAAAGGTTAAGAGCCCCTGATTTAAGCCATCAAATAAATTTGAAAAAGAACAGTATCTTCCTTTACTCCTTGCACTTTCCAGAATACTATCTTCTTTTACTTTTAGACTAAGAAAATAAATGCATCTGCCTATGGCTATTTTATTTTACAGACTCAGGTTGCAATGAAAACCATATGATAAGGGATGAAATGGAAGGTGGAAGAAATTAAATTTCTCCATTATCTCTGGCACCTGATTCCCTTTAGGATCTTGGGCTATGGGCCAAGACTTATTTGCATGGTTTGATTACCTAGAGAAATTAGTAGCAGAGCATTTAACAGACCAAATATTTGTTTCTTGGCTAGCTGTTGTCTTGGTATATAATTATAACTTACATTTCTATGCAGCTTTAGACTTTACAAAAGTTTTTAAAATCTCATCAATTTGATCCTAATAGTGGTGGGTGGGGAAGGTAGAACAGACATTATGAGGTAAGCACATTGATGTCATCCTGTTTTTCTTCAGATCCTTCTCCCTTTTGAAACCTCACACCAATCTAGCCCTCCCCCAGCTTCCTAGTTGGTGCTCATTTTGTTAAAACTCTTACTCTCAACTGGCTGCCACCCAATTTCAGGCTTACATCTATCCCCACATCTCTAGAGATGCAAGAGTTCTTTCTAGCAGATCCCAATGTTCTTCACATTTTTTTCATCATGGAATCCTTGGGCAATGTGGGGAAAACTATGGTCCCCTTCTCAGAATTATGTTTTTAAATAAATAAAATAAAAGACATTGAATTACATAGGAAACCAATTATATTGAAATATAGTTATCAAAATATTGGGAAAAATCCTCATAGATCCAAGGTTAAGAATCTTTGATGCAACCTTCCCACCTTTCACCCATTTTTACTGATAAGTAAGCTGAACTTGCTAAAGTGTTTGCTTGATAATAGCTTAAGGCATGATATATGAAAATAGTATTTATATTTTAATAGAAAATTCCAAAATAACCCCAACTCTCTATTAGTGCTGCCCATCCTGCCTACATGAGGTTAGCTCCAATAGCAGGTATCATAATATCCCAGTTTTAGAGTTTAAAGGGACCTGGGAATCTCTCTAATCCAAATCAGTTTGTCAATAAGCATTTACTGAGTACCTACCTTGTATTGGACACTGTGCTAAGGACTGGGGATATAAAGACAGTCCAGGCTCTCAAGAGATTCACAATCCAATAAGGAAGACAACATGCAAGCAACTATTTTTTCACATATATGTACAAAAAATGCCTTAGAAATAGGGAAGACAATAAAATTAAGGATGATTGTAGAAGGTTAGATTTTAGCTGTGACTTGAAGGAAACCAGGAGATAGAACTAAGGAAGAAGAGCGTTCCAGGTATAGGGGAGAGTCAGTGAAAATGTCCAGAATCCATAGATGGAGTGCCTTGTTCAAAGAACAGCAGTAAGCCAATGTCACTGGATCACAGATTACAGGGGGAAGGGGTGGGAAATATAAAAGAACCGGATGTGATTTAGCTCCTCCATGTATGTAAATATATATATATATATTTTTTTAATTGCCATTTGTTTTTATTTTCTGGTGAAATGGAGGTGGTGAGAGTAGGGGCAGGGCACGACTAAACCCTGAGTAGGAGGGACCTGGTGTAGGAGCTAGGTGGGAGGTGTGGGACAGATTTGGAAACTCAGGTTAAGTTGCTTAACTAAAGTCATACAGTTAATATCCGAAGTGGAATTTTAACCCATCTTGCTAACTCCTAGTAAAACACTCTAGCCATTTTACAGATTGGGAAACTAAGTCACAGGTATGACTTGCCAAAAGTCATAGTAGTTGATAGAGGTAGAAGTCAAGTTTCTTAATTTCTAGTTTAGTATTCTTTTCTCTATACCATATTGTCTCTTTGAACAAACTCAATATTTTTTTAAATGAAGACATATACCCATTCTGCTCCAATCAAACCAAAAGATTTTGTAATTGAAGGTCAAGGTGAAGAGCTGAGTGAGAGCTTTCTCTTATTGTACAATATGATGACATTTGGTCCTCATGAGCACGGCAGTTTATCTAATTAAACAAAATTACTGTGAAAAGCAAAAAGAGAAAACAAAGCTCTACAACATTATACAAAACAGAATGCAAAACTCCTTCTTGAACTGAGTTTTTCAATACAGCTATTGTCAAAGAAAATGATAACACTAATAATAGACTTAATTGTAATTTCAGGCAGCAGCTGCTTATTTCAAAGATTTTCACCTACTGCTAATTGGAGTCATCTGTTTGGCAACATCAATAGAAAAGTGGAATTTACACAAGAGAATAGCTTTAAGAATGGTGATGATGGTGGGTGTGAACCCTGCATGGTAAGTCTTCCATTTGCTATTCCCAGGTCTATATTCTGAACAGAACATTTTGTGCAAAACAAATAAGCCCATAAGTAAGGTAGAGCCAGAGAATTGTTTGTGTCACAGTATAATTCCTGACCCTTTTTCTTTCCCTCTGCTGAAATGAAACTGTTATGTGATGCATTTGAGCTATGAGAGAGAGAACTTTTTTTTTCCTTTCACTGTAGTTATAATTATAGGGGAGTTGGGATAACTGCCCACCTATGTCTCACCTTTTCTCTCTCATTGAAAGCCAAAGCTGAAAAAAGTACTGAACCACAGCAGACAAGACTGACATCCTTCAAATCTGTTACCAAGTATACCTTGTTTATGGACTGGTTATATTGTACTCATGGCAGATATAACACTGAAGGTCCCTGATCATGCTCAGTTAGGTTATCATGACAAAAAGAAATGGAAGAGATTAACTGTGGTTAAATAAGTCTTAGATTAAAATTTCACTTTTTTTCTTAAGCCAACAGGTGAAAAGTAAAGACACTTAGTCAACCAGTTGTATTTAAAGAATGTGAAATAATACATAATTTCTTCACTGAAAAAACTAATTTATTTTTCCTTTGTTGAATTAACAAGTTATAGACAAACACAATCCAGAACTTCTAATCTCAAAGGCATAGAAGGAACAACTTTATATTCTAAGATGTCCTTTAGCCAGTCCCATTCTTTATTTGAACGTCATAAAATGGTATTGAATTTAATGCAAAAATCCATTTGAGGCTAGGCATCTATTGGTGTGCTATCAACTATGAAGCAAAGTAACTTCCCTAAAAAATGTTCAAAGGGGATCATTTGTGGTTCATGTGTTTCATTGGTGTTCTTCAAAGGAAAAATACTTTGTGTCAGCTCTGTTTCCGGAAATTTTAAAAATGGTTGTTTTTTCAAATGGAAATTTTCCCCATCAAAAGGAAATACTCTTGAGCATTTCTTGTGTTGCTATGCAAATGGAAGTGGCCCAAAGGACAGGTGAAACACCACTGAGAAAAAAGGAGTTAAGTCACCAATGTCCCTTTTCCTTGTCCCACCTTAATTCAGAGATGTTTTAATTGATGGCTGGGGAAGGGGGGGGGGGAAGTCCCATTAGCTATGTGGTTGAGAAGTACTTAATTGGAGGGTTTTTTTTTCTGCCACAAAGAGTTTTAATTAGAGCTACTCTTCCTCTTTAACACCATTTGCTGAAGGGTTCATTAATGGTTTGTCAGCATCATGAGTAAAATGCAATAATATTTTTTGGCTTACATTTTCATTGTAAAGTATCATTTTGTATTCTTTTTTTTTCATTGTGCCAGATTGTTATGCACCAAGTGTGGTAATCAGCACATCAAGAGGTCATGGCTACTTCCCACGCATGTATTTGCAAACCATTTAGACAATTTCCTAAAATTATGTTAGGTGGTACTTCTAAATGTTTTTTGGGGGGACAGTCTAATGATGAGATGTTAGATCTTGTCTAGGGATGTGTGTGTACTATTTTATTATTAAAATCTATATAGTGCATTCTAAAGAAATGTGTGCAACAATGTTTTCATTGAAGGGGGACTATTAAAGAAGTAGAATAGGACATTCCTGACTATCCACCATAAGGAAGAATTGGGAGAACAAGAATAATTGGAATCCACAGACAATTCCAAAATTACATTTTGATTATAAATTCTACCCTTTTCCACTACCAAACTTTGTGCCATAATGGTTAACAATTGATTTGTTTTCCCTGATTCTCCCCTTGTCAACTTAGAGGTTTTAATAAGCAGAGGAATGCCCAAGAAGTAAAGGGAAAGAATGAGAAGCATTGTGGCATGGCAGATAGAACAGTAGATTTGGAAGCAGATGAACTGAGTTCAGATCCCCACTCTGCTACTCTCTCCTGTGTGACCCCAGACAAGTCCTTTAATCTTTCTGGAACTCTGTTCTTGCACCTATAAAATGAGGGATCTTGGCTTAATGGTCTTTGAGTTCACTTTCAGTTTTAATTACTTTAAATAAAGGACATTGAAGATGCCAAGGTCATCCACTGCATCCCAAGCCATCACTAGTTGTCTTAACTTTTGTCTTGCCATTGGATTTTGATGACCCCGGAAGAGAGAATGAGGCTGACAATTTTGTGCAGCTCTGACTCATTTAAATCCAATTCATGAATGAATCAAGACATCATCCCATGTCATTGGTCCTCTTCACAAAGGAAGGATAAGCAACAACAACAAGCAATGGATCAGTGTGATCAGCTTCCCCAATTCAAAACTTGACTGCTTTGTTGTCATGGATGGTGGTAAATAGAGGTAGGGATGGTGCATGTTCAGCAGTATTCAGATAGATGTATAATTTGTCTCCATACCCCAGACTCATAGGACGCTGAAAAGAAATGATGACTCTGAGCTCCACTAGGACAGGAGTCTTTGTGACATGGTGTTGTGCATTGCCTTGATTTCTGCACAGCTTTGATTGGATTCTCAGTTCCCCATCTTGGTAGAATGCTAATACTTTGTGATCTTAAAAGGTTAATTTTCAATGCACATCCAGCATTCCTTATAATGAAATAATATCTGGCTAACCAATCCCGATGGAACAATAACAGACTAAGGACCCTTTCATTTCAGGCTTACACTGGGGTTCATGATCAGCACTGCCTTCTTATCCATGTGGCTTAGCAACACCTCTACTACTGCCATGGTGATGCCCATCGTAGAAGCTGTAGCTCAGCAGATCATCAATGCTGAAGCAGAGATTGAAGCCACACAGATGACTAATTTCAGTGGACCTACCAACCATGGATTGGAAATTGATGGTATCAAGTTTCAGTATGGCCACAGTGAGATCTAATAGGGCAAGGAACCTTAAATTCAGGATTTCTGGGGCGCATTCCCAGCTAAGATGTCATTGAACTTTATGACTTTAAACTTGCTACAATCACTCTCTTTATCTATACAGAGGAATAATACTATATTTATGTACAATAGATTCTACTGCCAATCAATGCTTTTATTTATACAATAGAAGCAGTTACAATATATATAGTTGAAAGATTATTCAATCAGGAGACAGATTCAGATCTTGGCTTTGGTATTTACTATTAGTGGGATTTTGCAAAAGTTATCTAATGTCTCAGTCTTTGTTTCCTCTTCTCTGAGGTGGGTCTGTTGTTACTTTTAGAAAACTGTGAAGAAAGTACATTTGTAAATTGCTATGTGGAAGTAAGCTCCTCTTATTCAGGATCAGGTCAAATCATTTAGAATTAAGATGAGACCCTAGAGCTCATCTATTTCAACTTCTCATTTTACAAATGAGAAAATTGAATCTTAGAGAAGTTAAGCAACTTTTCCAGGGCTATCCAGGTAGCAAATAGCAGAGCAAGAATTGGAACTCAGATCTTGTGACTCCAAATTCAGAATTCTTTTCATTGTTATCTTACTGTTTCATTCAGAATGCATTCATCAATGATTTATTAAATGCCTACTCTGTGCAAAGCACCATGCTAGGCACTGGAGGAGATATAAAGTTTAAATAAAACATTTTCCCTTCTTTCATGGAATTTACAGTCTAGTGGAGGTAGTGTATAAACAAGACAGTAAGACATATGCATTATACGGTAAGTGCGTCAAAGAGCAGCAAAATAAAGTGCTAGATGGAGAGTGAAGGGTAAGGTCATTACCAACTTGGGGAAACAAGAAAAGTCACATAAAAGAAGGGGCATTAGAGTTGGGCTTTAAAGGATCAGTAGAATTCAGCAAACAAAAGTATAGAATGGAGGTATTCTAGGAGTAGGGAAGGACAATTATTAGGAAAAATTACCATGATAGAGTAAGACAGCTTGACTCTTATAACTACCATCCATTCTTCTAATGGCATACCCTCACTTCATCTGTAGATCTTCTCCATTGTCCTTACCTCATGTCTTCCCCGGCCCCAAGTAAATCCTACCTGTATGCTATCTAGGATCTTATACTCTCTTTGCATTCAGTGCCAGCCATTACCATGACTGCTTCTGCCTGATAGGATATCCTCACAAGAAAAACTTTACTTACTGCCATTTATATCTGCCTCCTCCCCCCAAACCAAGGGAAATATAGAAGGGAATTTATGTTTCTAGAGGTTGATTGCTCTAATAAATTGCTGGATAAAAATATTTTGTTGCTAGATAGAATTTATTTTCATTCTCCTATCAATCCCCCTTTCTCACACCTCTCTACAGTCCCTTCTTCTCTCCCAGATGCCTTCTTTATTTTTCTTTATTTCAATTAATTTCTTGCAGAAAGTGAGGATTGCCGTGAAAAAAGTGACCTGAAAGAGAAAGCCACTCCAATTGCAAAGTAAATAATATAAATTCTTTGATTCAGATTTCCAAATAATATTTTAATAAAATTATGACTTCCACCAATTATTTTTTTCAGCTACAGTAACAATGGAAGGAAAAGCTCGGGCAAGATGGAGTCAGAAAAGGTACATTAAATTTGATTCTTTCCAAATAAATTTGTGTGAATTCAATATGCTAGGTAGGCAGAGAGTTGGGTATGTATTTATAAACTCACATAGCAAATTAAGAGTTGTTTTTCTTCCCTAAGTCAAGTTAGTTTTTTAGCCCTAAAGGTAGATTCCTTAAAATTTCCCAGTCAGCAATGTATTTTCTACCTCATAAAAACTTATTAGTCTTTTACACACCCACTAGCATCATAATGACGGCAATGAGAATCTAAAAAAGTACAGTATTAAGTACATGACCAGCATTTTCTTTTTCTTTTTTAACTGAGATTTTGCTTGTTAAGCAGTCTTATTTTAATTAAGCTTTCATTTACTTCTTTCCTGTTTTGAGTGTGAAGGATGTTGTTAATCTTCATTGTAAGTTATAAGGCCTAATTATGAGTCTAATGATGGAAAATGTTTCTATAGTTACTAGAGAGCTGTATTTATGATGTAATAGAGTATATCTAGGTTTTAAAAAGTACCTACTGTCAAATAAAGGATGCAAGAATTGCTAAAAATATCTTTAGATATTGAAGAAAGAAAGAAAACCTAGGAACTTATCACAGCAAATTCAGTTCTCAAAATAAATCAATATGATATATAAAATATAAAAATACTCCACTAGGTTTCTCAGGAAACAATATATTCTAAGATCACTGAAAAAAATAATATTGTATAGAAATAGTGCTATGGTAACCATGGTATTAGAAGTAGGAGGAGGGGGATATTAGTTTCTTCCAGACTATAATGCCTTACTGTATAAGTCAATGAGGTGAGGGGAAAAAAATGTTGCTTATAGAAATCTTAAAGAACTGCAGTTTTTTCCTTCCATTATAAAGAAAAGATAAACTGAAAACTTTTGTACCCAAAGTTGTATAAGCTGAATTTTTTTGATCAAAAGATATCTAAATGTTATGAAAAAATTACCAACTATATATATATATATATATATATATATATATATATATATATATATATAATCATTTAATACTGAAGGGTTATACTACATTTAAAAAATGGACCTGAAATTTCATCCACATAGGGAGCTCCATGTGAGATACATTCTCCATCAATGCAAATTGGTACCTTCTCTGTAATTTAGAGTTTTAAAGAAATGTCTTGGACACTGAGAGACCACTTATCCAATTTCAATAATTTGTATCAACTTTTTTTGGACATCTAGATGGTCTACAAAAGGTTGAATTAGAAATTCTTTTCATACACTGTTCTTGTAGTTTAAATATGGCAACTAGGGAAAGACCTACATTTTTGAAAAAGAAGAGAGTAGAAAAGGAAGATGAGTTGAAAGCTACTGTAATGGACCAGGTATAAGCTGAGAAAATTCTGAACAAGCCTTGGGGCTGTGAGAGGGTAAATGATAGAAGGATGTGGGGAAACATCAGAAAAGAAATAACAGAGCTTAATGACCACATAGAGCAAGAAAGGAGGAGAGGGCAAAAGGCTCTTCAAGGGTTTTGAACTAAGAAACTTTAAAATATTTTAGTAGCTCATGTAATTAGAGAGGGGTTGAAAAATAAATAAGACATGCTTCATTTTGCATTAATTTGTGTATGATTCTGTTTGTGTGTGTGTGTATATATATATATATATATGTATGTATATACACACACTATACACATACATAGATAGACATATACATTTGGTCTTGACTTGTGATTTCTTCAATCTTTTTGGAACTCCTTATATAGAAAATCCCTCCATCAATGCACTCTGGTAAATTATCTGAAACTTAGTCTTCACGACTTTCTTAGTGGAACTGAGAGGTTAACTCATCCTCCTATTTTTTATTACATGATTTTAAAGATACTCTACCTAATGAATATGCATACATACACACATATATATATATAGATAATGTACATATATATTTAGTATACAACACATAAAATTGTATTTGACTTTATAAAAAACTCACTTGAGCAAATTATATGTTTTTCATTAATTTTAACAAGGCCCAGATACTGAAAGAACAGTCCATTAGTGATAGAAGTACACGAACACACATAAAAATAAAAACATTATTCTTTATACCAAAATTTTGCAACATTCTCTTTGCTTTCTCTCATCTAGCTCAGTGTTTGGCATATAGTAGTTAACTTCATAAATCTTCACTGATTTAATGATTGTCAGTTCTTCAGTATTAACTTTTTAAAGTTCAACAGTATTTTTCTCCAGTTACATGTCAAGAAAAATTTTGGCATTAATTTTTACAAGATTTTGTATTACAAATTTTTCATCCTTCTTCCCTTCTCTCACCTCTTCTGAAAATGGTAGGCAGTTTGATATAGTTTATACATGTACTATCATGTAAAAGTATTTCCATATTAGTCACAGTTGTGAAAGAAGAGCAGATGAAAGGGGGGGGGAATCATGAGAGAATAAAATAAGTGAAAAAATGTGCTTCAATCTGCATTCAGATTCCTTTATCTGGATGAATCCTTTTTGCTTATCTTCTATCATTGTATTGCTGAGAAAAGCTGAATCATTCATAGTTGATCATCACACAGTGTTGCTGATAATGTGTACAGAGTTTCCCTGGTTCTGCTCATTTCACTTTGCATCAGTTTGTACAATTCCTTCCAAGATTTTCTGAAATTTGCTTGTTCATCATTTCTTATTTCACAATAGTATTCCATTACATACATATACCACAGCTTGTTCAGCCATTCCCCAGCTGATGGGTCTTCCCTCAATTTCCAATATTTTGCCACAACAAAAAGGGCTGCTATAAACATTTTTTGCACATAGGTCCTTTCACCTTTTTTCATGATATATTTGGGATGCTATTACTGGTACTTCTGGATCAAAGGATATGCATAGTTTGGTTGCCCTTTGAACATCCAAATTGCTCTCCAGAATGGTTGATCAGTTTATAATTCCACCAGCATTGCATCAGTGTCCCAATTTTCTCAATCCTTTCCAACATTTATCATTTTCCTTTTTTGTCATATTAGCCAATCTGATAGGCATGAGGTGGTATCTCAGAGGTGTTTTAATTTGCATTTATTTAGTCAAAAGTGATTTTGAGTACTTCTTCATATGCCTATGGATAGCTTTGATTTCTTCATTTGAAAACTATTCATATTCTTTGACCATTTATCAATTAAGGAATGACTTGTATTCTTATAAATTTGACTCAATTCTCTGTATATTTGAGAAATGAGACCTTTATCAGAGCCACTTGATGTAAAGATTGTTTCCCAGATTTCTGCTTTCCTTCTAATCTTGATTGCATTGATTTCATTTGTACTGAAGTTCTTTTTTTAATTTTAATATAATCAAAATTATCTATTTTACATTTTGTAACACTCTCTTATCTCTTGTTTGGTCTTGAATTCTTCTCCTCCCCATAGATCTGGCAGGTAGACTATTACTTATTCTTATGCTATCACCCTTTATGTTTAAATCATGCACCAATTTTCAACTTATCTTGGTATATGGTATGAGATGTTGGTCTATACCTAATTTGTGTCCTATTGTTTTCCAGTTTTCCCAGCAGATTTTGTCAAAAAGTGAGTTCTTATCTCAAAAACTGTGGTCTTTGGGTTTATCAAACACTAGATTACTATGGTCATTGACTACTGTCTTGTGTACCTAATCTGTTCCACTGATCCACCACTCTCTTTCTTAACCAGTACCAGATAGTTTTGATGATTACTGCTTTATGATATAGTTTGTGATCTGGTATTGCCATCTTCCTTTGTATTTTTTCCCATTAAATTCCTTGATATTTTCAACCTTTTGATCTTCCAGATAAATTTTGCTATTTCTTTTTACCTCCATAAAATAATTTTTTGGTAGTTAGATTGGTATGACTGAATAAGTCAACTAGTTTAGGCAGAACTGTCATTTTTATTATATTGACTCTACCTACCCATGAGCAATTGATATTTTTCCACTTGTTTAAATCTGACTTAATATGTGTGTGTGTATAGTGTAAAAATTGTTTTGTAATTGCGTTCATATAGTTGCTGGGTTTCTCTTGGAAGGTTCACACCTAAGTGTTTTATATTATCTACAGCTATTTTAAATGGAATTTCTCTGTCTATCTCTTGCTTCTGGGTTTTATTGGTCATATAAAGAAATGCTGATGTCTTCTATGGGTTTATCTTGCATCCTGCAACTTTGCTAAAGTTGTTAATTATTTCAAGTAATTTTTTAGCTCATGTTTTAGGGTTCTCTAAATATACCATCATATTTTCTGCAAAGAGTGATAGTCTTGTGTACCTAGTTAGTGTTGTTTCCTCATTGCCTATTCTAATTCCTTCAATTTCTTTTTCCTTAATTATCACTAATGTTAATATATCTAGTATAATACTGAATGATAGTGGTGATAATGGGTATTCTTGTTTCACCCCTGATCTTATTGGGAAGGCTTCTAGCTTATCTCCATTATAGACAATGCTTGCTGATGGTTTTAGAGAGATATTACTTATCATTTTAAGGAAAACTCTATTCTTTTGTTGTCTAGTGTTTTTAATAGGAATGGGTGCTGTATTTTGTTGAAAGCTTTTTCAGCATCTATTGAGATAATTATATGATTTCTATTGGTTTTGTTATTGATATGGTCAATTATGTTGATAGTCATCCTAATATTGAGTCAGCCCTGCATTCCTGGTATAAATCCCACCTGGTCATAGGATATAATGCTTGTGATTTATTACTATAATCATCCTTCTAGAATTTTGTTCAAAATTTTTTCATTGATATTCATTAAGGAAATTGGTCTATGATTTTCTTTCTCTGTTTTGAATCTTCCTGGTTTAGGTATCAGTACAATATTTGTGTCACAAAAGGATTTTGGTAGGACTCCACCTATCCTTCCAAATGGTTTATATAGTATTGGAATTAATTATTATTTAAATGTTTGGTAGAATTCACTGGTGAATCTATCTGGCCCTAGGTTTTTTACCTAGGGAGTTTTTAATGGTTTGTCATTTAGGCATTCTATTTCCTGATCTGTTAATCTAGGCCTTGAGGCTGCATGTAGCCCTCTAGGTCCTCAAGTGTGACCGTTTGACTGAATCCAAACTTCACAGAACAAATCCCCTTAATAGAAGAATTTGTTCTATGAAGCTTAGACTCAGTCACAAGGCTGTGCACCAGGACCTAGAAGGTCAAACATGGTCTCAATGACACAGGTTCCCCACCCTAGATAGGTATTTTATATTTTTGTAAATATTCATTAATTTTGCTCAGATTGTCAGATTTATTGGCATATAATGGGCCAAAATATTTCCCATTTATGCTTTAGTTTCTTCTTCATTGGTGGTGATTTTGCCCTTTTCATTTTTTTTATTTTTGACACTGAATATTTGGTTTCCTCCTCTACTACTTCCCTGTTGGGCAAGATAAATTTTTATGTTTAACTGATTGTGTATGTGATTTCCTCTTCGAGCCAATATTGATGAGAGTAAAGTTCAATAAATGCCTGTTGCCCACTTTTCCTCTCTACTGTAATAGGTCTTACACACCTCTTCATGAGAAATAATTTACCCCATTCTACTTTCCCTTCCTTCTGCATCCAGTGTACAGCTCTTTCTCATCCCTTAATTTTTATGTCATTCCCTCAAATTCTCCTTATAACCATACCCTCTATGTATATTCCTTCTAGTTGTACTGTTAGTGGTATCATTTTTTAAAAAAAAATTCAAATATGTCCTTCCTATGTATGAATGTAAATAGTTTAACTCCATTGAATCTCTTATTTTCTTTCACCTTTTTACCTATTTATGTTACTCTTGGGTAGTCATATTCTAGGTCAAATTTTTGGTTTAATTCTGATTGTCTTTTTATTAAAGCTTGAAATCCTTCCATTTTACTGAATGACTTTTTCCCCCTTGATATATTTATGCATAATTTTTCTGGGTAAGTGATTCTTGATTTCTCTGCTAGCTCCTTTGCCTTCAATAATATCATGTTTTATGACCCTGATCCTTTAATGTTGCAGCTGCCAAGTCCTGTATAATCCTATTTGAGAATCCCTGATATTTTAATTGTTTCTTACTGGCCACCTGCATTATTTTTTCCTTGAGCTAATAGTTCTTAAATTTGGTTATACTGTTCCTTGGAGATTTTATTTTGGGAACTCTCCTGAGGTGATAAGTGACTTCTTTCAATGCCCATTTTACCTTCTGGTTACAGGATATTAGGGCAATTTTCCTTGATGATTTCTTGAAATATGCTGTCAAGGTCCTCCCTTTGATTATGGCTTTCAGGTAGTCCAATGATTCTGATATTGTTTCTCTTGGATCTGTTTCTCAGGTCAGTTGTTTTTCCCATGAGATAGATTACATTTTATTTCATTTTTTTCATTCTTTTGAATTTGTTTGATTGATTCATGCTGTCTTATAAGGTCATTAGCTTTCACTTGCTTAATATTAACTATTATGGTATTGTTTTCCTCAATTATATTTTGTACTTTCTTTTCCATTTGGCCAATTGTTCTCTTTAAGGAGTTTTCTTCAGTGGACTTTTGTATCTTCTTTTCCATTTGGCAACTTCTACTTTTCAAATTGTTTTCTAAGCTGTTGACTCATTTTTCATGATTCTCTTGTATGCCTCTAATTACTTTTCCTAATTTTTCTTCTACCCCTCTTATGATTTTTAAGCTCCTTTTTGACCTCTTTTTGGGCTTAAGACTACTTTCCATTTTTCTTTGGGGTTTTTCTTATAGGTGTTTTTGACATTGATGTCCTCTTCTGAGTTTATGTCTTGGTGCTCCCTGTCACTGCTTTCTATGGTCAGATTTTTTTTTTGGTTGTTTTTTGCTCATCTTTTTTTTGGCCTTTTTCCTTTCTTTTAATTTTGATCTCTGCTTTCAGGGTGGAAGGGATTCTTTCTCAGGCTTCTTGTGCTGATGGCCGCAGGTCCTGACTGTTTACCTGGTGCTATTGTGAGGCCCACAGGGGATTCTGGTGTCTTTTGCTGTGTTGAGGGGTGTGGTGGAAGGGGGTGGGGCTGCTGGAAGCTGTAGGCGTCCAGAAGATTACTTGGTGCTGAGTTGGTGTCATAGTGGAGGTATCTGACATTTGCTGATGACCAGTAGGGTTTTTCTGTGTTTTCCTGGGGCTACACTGAAGCATGTACAGTTCTGGCCACTGGAGGATGCCTGTTTTCTGGTGTAATAGTAATGGAATTTGAAGATCCCCTTGTATTGTCAAGCTAACAGGTACTTAGTACTTAGTTCAAAGCTCACAATTGTGTCGAGTGTTAAGACCCAGAACTTGTGAATCCCACAGTGGGACAGACTTCCGGATGTAAGAGGAAGGGGCTGGAACAGGCAGGAGTAATGCATTATATAAGGAAAAACACAAGCTGGAGAGTCAGAACTTCTTGGAGCAAGCAGATGGAGGCTAGGGAGGAGAGGCCCAGGCTGGAGATCGTGACTTTGATTTTAAGAACAGAGCTTATGGTGGTGGAGCTTCTTCTGAGAGCCAGCCAAAACTTCTGCTGAGAGCTTCTGAGAGCCAGCCAGAGCTGCAGAAGACTTCCAAGGGCCAGCCAGAGTTGCCATAGGAAGCATGACTGTGGTGTTGGTACTTCGTCTATCTGTTTTGGGTCTATGTTAATTTCATAGGCAGAAAGTGAATTGATGAGGATGCTGGCAATGTGAATGAATGTTATTGTGGCTTTGTTAAGCCTTGTCTTCCCAGGAACAGGAACTGTGATGGACTTGAGGTGAACTGGACACTGTGAGCTTCAATTTTGAACAGGAACTGGACAAGGAACTGGGAGCTACCTGTCTTTGAACCCAGATGACAGTGTGGTGGATTCAGGTAGGAGCTGGGACCATAGAAGAGGAACCATAAAGCTGAGAGCCTGCCTCAAGTCAAGATGGAAAGACCTCTCCTTGGATATTTAATGATGACTGATGATATTGTAACTTAATTGTGACCTAGGGGTGGATGGCCTTTATACTTTCCACTAGCCCTTAAGAGGGTACTTAGTAGTGACTGATGATATTGTAACTTAATTGCACTCCATGGGTGGAGGACTTTGACCTTTGTACTTTGTGTCCATTAAGGAGGATTCCTGAAGGGTGATTGAATTAAGGATTTACTAAATGAATGTTATCTTTTGTTTAAAACTATGTGACCACCTTGGTGAAAACTATGTGGCTATTTTAGTGATAAGCTGTGAAGTTATAGCATTCTGAATACTATACTTCATTTTTCTGTGAATGTTTTGCTTTAATTTACTGTTGAATAGAGTTCACTATGCTGTGTAATCAGAACCTTGAAAAGCTGTTCACAGCAGCAGTCCTCTAGAAAGCTGCTCTTGCTTGGCTTTACATCCTGGTTGTACTGAATCATGTAGTTGTCTGACCCCTGGAGGATGCCTGCCCACTCTGGCCTGCACCAAAGCACATCATGGTTCTTGGAGCTGCAGTCCGCCAGTTCCCCTGGCTATGGCAAGGCACATGTGGGTTTCTGGTGCTGACATTTGCCTGCTCCATTACACTGGGGCTCAGGATCTCCTTATAGTTTGCTTAGGTGGAGCTTGCTGCTGGCTTTCTGGAATACTTCCTTCTCTGGAATGTGCTCCCCTTTCATCTGAGTGAGACAGACATTTTTTGCCAACCCTCCAAGTCTCCTGAGATAAAAAAAATTGTTCCTCCCTGTCTTTCTGCTGGTTATGCTATTCCACAACTTGTTCTGGGACACTATTTTATGATTGTTTGGAGGTGAATATGGGAAAGCTACAATGATTTTACTGCTTACTACACTCTGTTGGTGCCTGGAAGTCAACTGATCCTTTTATTGTTACACAACTTGTGTGAACCAGACAGCATTTAAATACAGGTATTTTTGACCTTAGAGTCAGCCTCTCTTTACTAGTCTACTCTGTTTTTCATACTCTAATGTGAAATTTCAAATGCAATCCTTTGATACTTTGATAGATCACTACTTTTAGCTATATAGCTAGTTCCTCTAAAGGTTAAGGTTATAAGCCATCCGCTCATGCCAAACACCTTTTGTTCATTGCTTTCAGTAAATCCTTTCCAAGCAGTTCAGCCATTGTGCTGGGGGATGTATGACCAAGTCTTGACAATGCATGGTAACCCTTGAAATGTGCAGGCTGTATTACCTTCCTTATTCTTACCACACACTTACTACAAGCCAGCTCCTTTTTTAGATATGCATCTTCCTTCTTGATAATAGCTTTTATATTGTTTTTCCTGTTTAATTTTTTGTTGACGATGTGTCTGTCTACTCACACCCATATGTCTCTGTTGCCTTTTGGGCAATCTGAAACGTTAATTCCTAGTGACTTCCATGACTCACAACCACAAAATATCAACAGAAGAGTTTATTTTTTTTAACTCTCTAGATCTATCATTTTATTGGTTTGATAAAATTCCCAGTTAGGAAACAGTGTTCTTTGCCAATAGCCTGCTGTGGTGTTAAAGTTACCCTGTTGAAGGCTATGTTAAGAGAAAAAAAGTTCTGACATCCTACTGTACTGAAAAGTCTTTAAGTACATTCCAGACAAAAGATTACATATGCTTTTTAAGGACTAGTCCAAGAGGGTATGGAAAGGCTTTTCGCCAGTAGGACTGGACCCTTGGTAATGGATTCTTTGACCATGGAGACTCGTGAAACAAAGAAGATCACAAAATAGCCCTCAGTCCTATCCGACCACATTCACTTCTGTAATGACAGTGTCAGAATGGTAGTAAATGGGTCAGAGGATGCTAAGAATACAATTTTAGACAGACTATGAAAAAAATAACCACTGATGTTACTTTAAGTATGAAATCTTTGTCTAGTATCCTAGTGAACATGCTTATCAAACCAGAATACAAAAAAAAAAAATAACCAAAACCAAAAAGAAGATGGACCTAAAGGGAAGGATGATTTGCAGATTCTCCCTGGAGAAGAAAATGAGAGGCAGCTAATGTGATATTAGGCTACATCAAGAAATTAATAAGGCAGTAAATGAAAGAATGAATGCAAAAGTATTGTGTAAGCACCTACTATGTGATAAAGGGGAAGGTAGGATGCAGAGTAGTCTGAATGCTGGGCCTGGATTCAGTGAGATTCCTCTTCCTGAGTTCAAATCTGGCTTCAGAAACTCACTAGCTGTATAAGCCTGGGCAAGTCACTTAACCCTGTTTGTCTCCGTTTTTTCATCTGTAAAATAAGCTGATGAAGGAGATGGCAAACCACTCCAGTATATTTGCCCAGAAAACCCCAAATGGGGTCATGAAGAGTTCAACTGAAGAACAATCGAACAACGATAACATTGTGATCAACACAGTAATAGGCATTGATGATACAAGTACAAAAGGGAATAGCTCTTGAGTAGCTTGTATTCCAATATAGTCAACAGGGAAGGAAGTTTTGGTCTTAGGAACCACAAGAATTAGTAAATAGAGCGATAGGGCAATTAGTTGTCTACCTTTTTCAGAAGCAATATTAGTAATGGTTGGATTATTGTTCCCAGAGCAAGAGGTTGAAAGTGGTGGTGGTAGAAGAGGGAAAGGGTGCAATAGACATGGATTATGTACTTGGCGGCAGGGCAGAGGGCAAGATGTTCAAGGTGGATGGTTGCAGGACTATGAAGCATGCTAGATATATAGATCAGGTGAGTTTACACTTGATCACTAACCAGTTAGCTAAGTGCTCAGTCCCAGGTTACAGTTCCAAATATAGGAAGGAAAAGGATCTATAGAGATACAATCTGAAGGATCCTGATATAGGTGGAGAAAAGAGTGAAGTAGCAGGATAGATATGCCCTTAAGATTATTCTTATGAAGATTTTGTAGAATTGGCAAAGTGGATATATGGGTATTGATATCTGCTTAAATTACATGACAACTGAAGATATAAGCTTTCTCTAAGACACTATAGGAGCAATTAGTTGGTCCAGTGGATAATGTTGAACCTGGAGTCAGGAAGAGTTATCTTCCTGAGTTCAGATCTGACCTTAGATACTTAACTAGCTGTGTGACCCTGTGCAAGTCATTTAACCCTGTTTGCCCTAGTTTCTTCATCTATAAAATAAGTTGGAGGAGGAAATGGCAAGCCACTCCAGTATCTTTGCTAGGAAAACCCCATATAGGGTCACAGAGTTAGACAAGACTGAAAAACAACTCAACAACAACTCATAGTGCCTTTCACCTAGTAGGTACTTACCAAATGTTGACTGGATTGAATTGTTGGGACTAGAGAAAAATTTTCTTTAAGGAATTGTAGAATGGGTTGGAAAGAATCTTTAAAATCATCAAAACCAACCCCATCATTTTACATATGGGAAAAATTCAAGTTGCAAAAAATAAATGACTTATTCAGGTTCACATGGCTAGTTCATGAGAAATTCAGGTCCAGAAAAAAAAGGTCTCTTAAATCCTGGCTGGTTTGTTTCATCCATTATAGTATACTGATTCACATTCCCTAGATCTTCAAATAATGTCATGCAAACAACAACACTCAAGAAGAAAATAATGATATCAGTGAGAAGTATCATGAGTTCTGGAAAATGGTATACATTCTGTTACCTTGTACCACAGTACAATTTCATTGGCCAAAGGAACATAGGGATGGAGGCCAGTGTATCCAATGGTGCTCAGTTCCTATTTGGTTGGTACCCTCTGGGTTCTAGATTGCTGCCCTACCTCCTCCTGCCACCATCTTGCTTTTGCTAATGCCTAGGCCTTATCTGCACACTTAGAAAGTGAAGGCAAGTTGACCTTATAATATGGAGGGACAAAATATACACAATGAACTGTGGGAGACACAGATGTAAGAAATAAGCTATTTTTGTTTTTATCCCAAAATTTCCAATTCAGCACCTTTTTTTCTAATTTATTCATTTAATTAAATTTCTTATTTCTTAAGCAACTACTATGTATAAAAACACTGTGCTGGACACTAGGGGAGATATAAAGTTTAAATAAAATCTGACTTCTGCCTTCATGGAATTATTAACATATTATGGAAATATAATACCTACATAAATAATTATCATGCAATGTAATACATGAGAAATACAAAGTTCTAAATGAGGTCCTGCAGGGTAAGGCAATTAGGTGATTTATTCATTCATCAGGGATCTCTTACACATCCACTATCAAGCATTATGCTTTGTACTAGGGTTATGAAAGGAAAAAAAAATAGTCACTGCCCTCCAGGAGTTTGTATTCTATTGGAAAAACAACACGGACACATAAAAATTATAAAAAATAAATTAGTCTTTTGGGAGAGCCACTATCAGTAGGCTTATATAGGAGGTGTAGGAAGCTTTGATGGAAATAAGCAATTTTAAGAGGCAAAGTAAGCGCATTCTAGGCTTTCTTGGCTAAGGAGACAATCTGTGCATAGTCACCAAGATGGGATGTGGGATGTCATGTGTGAGAAGAAATAATAAACACCCTTTTGGCTAGTTGGAATAGAGTCCATGAAAGAAATTAATGCCTCATGGGGAATAATAGTAATGAAATTTGAAGTTCCTTTTGTATTGCTAAGCTGAGAGGTACTTAGCACCTAGTTTCAAATTAAGCCTTTGTTAAAGAAACAGAAGGTATGAACTCCTGTTGCTGATGTAACAGGAAGGGGCTGAACAGAGAACCCCCATGGCTGATGTAATAGGAAGGGAGTGAATAGGGAGGAGCAATACTGTATATAAGGAAAAACCCCAGAGAGGGAGAATCAGAATTTCTTGGAGCAAGCCACATGGAGGCTGAATAAAGTGATTTTGATTTTTTTAATGGAACTTATGCTGCTGAGTCTGAGGGTCAGCTGGAGCTGCTGAGGAGCTGCTGAGTCCAAGGGCCAGCTGGAATGGCAGAAGACTGGGGAAGCATGACTGTGATGTTGATACTTTGTTTGTGGCTTTGTTAAGCCTTGACTTCCCAGGAACAGAGACTGTGAAGGATTTAAAGTGGACTGGACACTGTGAGCTTCAGTGTGGAACAGAAACTGCACGGAGGGCTGGAACTGGGAGCTGTATGCCTTTGAACCCAGGTGACAGTTTGGTGAATCCAGGTAGGAACTGGGACTGTAGAAGGGGATCCAGGGAATCTGAGAACCTACCTTGAGTCAAGCTGAAAAGACCTCTCTATGAATATTGATTAGTGACTGACCCTGATGTGAGGTTTTGCTTTGGGACTCATTTTGGGAAGTATTGTGTAGAAGTATTGGCCAGATGAGACTCTGGGCATCTGTTGAGCCCCCCCCCTCCACCCCCACCTTTGAAAACCCAGATGTTGGTTCTTCTCTCTCTGGTAACTAAGTAGGTATGGATGTAATGGTCAGACAGCTGGAAGCCCTGTCTACTAAATTTTGTTATTTTCTGTTGAGTAGTAACTGATGGAATTGTAATTTATTTGTGATTGTACTTTGTGATTGAATTAACGCTCTGTGATTGACTAAATGAATGTACTAGCCAGGGGTGGAGTACTTTGACTTTTGTATTTTGTGACCCTTAAGGAGGCAAACCTCCTTAAGGATGATTGAATGATTGAGTTAGTAAATGATTGATTGACTAAATGATTGTACTTTGTTCAAAACTATGTGACCACTGTGGTGAAAACTATGTGATCATTTCTGTGATAAATTGTTGTGAATGATGTATTTTAATTTTCTGTGATAAGTTATAACATTGTGAATGCTTTACCTTGATTCCTGTGAATGTTTTGCTCTAATTTGTTATTGAATAAATAGAGTGTTCACTATACTATGTAATCAGAATCTTGAAAAGCTGTTCACAGCAGTATTCTTCTGGAAAGCTGTTCCTACTTGGCTTTACATGGGGGAAGAGGGGTTGTGAAGTAGGTTGGAGCCAGGTAAAGGTCTTTAACTAATAAAAAGAGAAATTTGTGTTTGATTCTAAAAACTGAGAGACATTGGAGCTTCTTGAACAGGGGAGTGATACAGTCAATCTTATACTTTAGGGAATATCACTTTGGCATCTGTGTGAAATATGGAAGAAATATGAGGCAGGGAGACTAACTAGTAAGTTTTTATAATTGTCTAGGTGGGAGATATTGACTTGAGCTAGAGTAGCAGCTCTACAAGTGGAGATAAAGGGATAGATGTAAAAGATATTTTGGAGGTAAAAGCAACAATACTAGGCAACTAACTGGATGAGGGAGATCTAGAGAGAAGGAAGAATCAAGGATTATTCTGAGGTCCCAACTGGGGTGACTGGAAGGGTAATAGTTGTCCTTGACAGGAACAGGAAAGTTAGTAGAGTAGGTGTGAAAATGTGTATGTGTGGGAAAGATAATGTGTTGTTTGGGACACGGTTAGTTTGAAAAACCTATGAGATACCTAGTTGGAAAATTGCCAATATTACTTACTAATTTCTTAATTAATATTAATTACTAATAGGCAGTTGGTGATGTGGGACTAGAGACAAATGTGAGCTGAATATATAGATTTGGGTGTCATTTTCATAGAGAAGGAATCTATTAGGTTGCTTTCAGTTGGAATACATAGAAATGAAAAAGATGAGAAAGAAGGTATAGTTGAAGATAATATTCTTAAATGTTCAAATGAGACTGTGATCTCATCAATTTAGGAGTCCCCTCCATTGATACAGATTACAACCCATTCATGGTCCATCTTGTGTAATTCTTATGGATGTCTTCCCAACTGTTCAGCACAAGGGGTCCACTCAACATGCTGGAGGCCTTCCTTGCTTTCTTTTTAAATTTAAGAGTATCAGTGGAGCATTCTTGTCATTTGCCTATCATCCTTCATTCTTATCACATGACTAACCCATCTTCTCTTTTTATTATACAATTCCTTGGTGATGACCTTTACTCCTCTTTTTCTTAGGAGTTCCTGGTTGGTTATACGTTGCAGTCTGCTTGCACCCATTGTTCACCTTTCCATTGTCTTCTTTGCTTTTTTTTAATTTTCCAGAGGCGGGGGCATTTTGGGGTCTCATTTCCATACGGTAACATTAGTAAAATGTTTAAATGGAAAAGATGGATCTTTGCTGTTATTGAAAGCTTGGGGTCAGTAAAAGTACTTTTCAGTTCTCTAAAAGCAAGCCAACCTGCTATTCTTTTTAATTCTGGACCTAGTTCATTGTCCATCTGTATTCTCCATCCTAGATATATATGCAATTTGACAAACCCTATATGGTATTCATGCAAGCATAAATTCATATATGAGCAAAAGCAATGCTTCATACCTTTGGTTTTTCCTTTGTGGATCCACAGGCCAAACTCTTTAAGCAATTATACAATTCTTCCCAGATGTTCTATAATGTTCTGGAATTTGATAGTAAGTACAGTGTCATCGGCTAGTGATGTGCATTGATGGAGGAAGTTGCCAGGCTTGAAAGCTTCCCTAGTGACAAAATCACAGATCCTTTTCATATTCACACACACACACGTCATGAATATTTTAATGTGTAAATACAGATATATTCATATTGACTTCTTATTTCATAATTCTATCATGAAATGCTGTTTCACTCATTGCATTCTGAATATTAGCTTTATAATTATCATCAGAGGTCGTTTAAATTTTTATTTTATTAAAAATTTCTAGATTTTTCATTGTAAAGTATTTTTCAGGGAAAACTTGTATCAAATATGGAAACTAAAAATTATCTTCAAGTAGAGCATGTATTGCAAACTAATTTTATTTTAGGAGAGATGCTGCTTCTGGGTCAGTCTTCCAACTAAGTAGAAATTAAAATGTTAAGATAGTTGAGTGTTCTTGTCTCCCCCTGCCAGCATGAATATCACAATATACATCATGAGTTTTGGCAGGACTGTTCTCCCCCAATAAAATGGCCCTTTTTTGTCACTGTAGTTAAAGACTAGCATACTTATCTGGTTAGTTTTTATATTCATGTGGCAAATTAGATGATTCCAAGCAGAATGTGATTAGCACTGGTAAAGTGATTTTGATGGAAAAATAAATAAGGGAACTTGCATTTCTGTCACGTCATGGTTTATGAAGCACTTTCCCCACATCTCTGTGAGAGAGATGTGCCCTTATTGTTTAGGAATATGATAAAGGTAACTCTCATAGAAATCTTTTGTTGTTATTCTTGGACAGAACTCAGAAGGTGGAAGATATCGGACACGGAAAGACCACATGATGTGCAAACTAATGTGTTTATCCGTTACTTACTCTTCTACCATTGGAGGGCTGACCACTATCACAGGCACATCCACCAACTTGATCTTTGCTGAGCATTTCAATTTGTAAGTAGAGAATGAGTTTTTTAGTCTACATTTAGGAAGTCCCTGACTTATAAAAAAACTCAGTAATGACTTGTAAATTATAAACGAGTAGCCTAGAAGCCCAAATCTAGATCTATTACCTTGGGAAGTGATTTGTCTGGGACCTTTTCTAGGTAAATAGTTACCAAGTTACTACTGGTGCTCAGGAGTTTCCACCTGCCAAATATACGGTAAGAAATGTGCTCTCATTATTACAAATTTATTTTCCTTTAAAAAAAAAAAACTTGGTTAGGTATAGTTGAATGATATTCTTCTTCTTTTTTTATTTTTTAATTTGTTTTTTGATCAAATGCTTTAACTTCAAGTTTACATCATTCATTTCCACCACATTTTGAGTTACGAATTTTCTCCCCGTTTTTACCCTACCTACCACACCAAAATATCGATTCCCCTCCTCCAATCTGCTCTCTCCTATATCTTCTCCCACACCCCCTCCAACTTTCCAGTATGGCACGGTGGATCTCTATGCCCCAGTGCCTGTATATCTTATTTCCCATTTACGTGTAAAATAATATTGATAATAGTGTGTGTGTATATATATATATATACACATATATGTATGTATTTTAAACATTTGATTTTAAAACTTTGAATTCCAGATTCATTCCCTTCCCCCCTTGTCATCCACCCTTACTGGGAAGATAAGCAATTCAATATAGGTTGTACATGTGTAGATATGCAAAACATTTCCATAGGATATATATATATATATATATATATATATATATATATATACTGTAAAAGACTGACTATATTTCCCTCCCTCTTATCCCACCTCCCACTTGTTCTGTTCTCTGGCAACCTGTCCTTTTTCAAAAGTGGGTGCTTCCAACTTCCCTCCCCCCTAGCCGGCCCTCCCTTCCATCATCCCCCCTCTTATCCCCTTCCGCCCTACTCTCCTGTAGGGTTAGCTACTGTATTTAGTGTGTATGTCATTCCCTCCCTAAGCCAAATTCAATAAGAATAAGGTTGACCCATTCCCTTTTGACTTCCTATTCTTGCCCTCCTTTGTAATCATTTTCCCTTACCTCTTCTTTTTTTAATTCAATTTTTAATTTATCAATTTGTTTGTTTCCTTTTAGTTTACAGGATTCAATTCCACAATTCCTTGAATTTCACATTTTGTCCCCCTCCTTCCCCTTCCCCCCCATGGCGTCTGATAATCAAGTATAGGATCTGTAAATACTTTCACATTATACAATGGTCAGGTTATAAGGATGGATTATACCAGCTGGAATAAAAAATGGTAAAGAGGACATAAAATCAAATAAGAGAACGAAAAAGATCAGGTATTTTGCTTCCACCTGGATATAAATTTAGTTCTTTCTAGTTCTTTCTCTGGATGCACGTTTTTCTCTCCATCATGCATCTTTTGGGATTGACTTATATCCCTGCATTGTTGAGAAGAGTCCAGTCTATCAAAGTTGGTCATCACACATACGTTGTGTCTATAATTGTGTACAAATTCCTCCTGGTTCTACTCTTCTCACTCAGCATCAGTTCTTTTAAGCCTCTCCAGGTAAATATGACTACAGTAATGTATTGTTTGATAAACCCCCAGACCCTGGTTTTTGGGATAAGAACTATTTGACAAAAACTGCTGGGAAAACTGGAATATAGTATGGCAGAAACTGGACATAGACCATTATCTAACACCATATACCAAAATCAAGTCTAAATGGGTTCATGATCTAGGTATAAAGGTTGATACTGTAAGCAGTCTGCTAAAACAAGGAATAGTTTACCTATCAGACTTGTGGAGAGGGAATGACTTTATGACGAAACAGGAATTAGAGAACATTATAAAATGTAAAATGGATAATTTTGACTACATGAAATGGAAAAGATTCTGTACAAATAAAGCCAATGTAACCAAGATTAGGAGGGAGGTGGGAAATTGGGAAAGAATCTTTACAACCTATGTCTCTGACAAAGGACTCATGTCTAAAATATACAGAGAACTGAGTCAAATTTATAAGAATACAAGTCATTCCCCAATTGATAAATGGTCAAAGGATATGAACAGGCAGTTTTCAGAGAAAGAAATTAAAGCTATCTATAAGCACATGAAGAAATGCTCTAATTCACTATTGATTAGAGAAATGCAAATCAAAACAACTCTGAGGTACCACATCTCACCAGTTAGATTGGCTAAGATGACAAAACAGGAAAATGACAAATGCTGGAGAGGATGTGGGCAAACTGGAACACTAATGCATTGTTGGTGGAGTTGTGAACTGATCCAGCCTTTCTGGAAAGCAATCTGGAACTATGCCCCAAGGGCTATAAATACTTTCATACCCTTTGGTCCAGCAATACCACTCCTAGGGTTATATCCCAAAGAGATCATAGAAATGGGAGAAAGACCCATATGTACAAAAATGTTTATAGCAGCTCTTTTTGTTGTGGCAAAGAATTGGAAATTAAGGGGGTGTCCATCAATTGGGGAATGGCTGAACAAGTTGTGGTATATGCATGTTACGGAATATTATTGCGCTATAAGAAACAGGGAGCAGGCGGTCTTCATATTTACCCTTACCTCTTCTATATGAGATCATTTACCCTAATCTGACTATCCCTATCTCCTCTCATTATATTCCTCTTTCACCTCTTAATTTCACCTTTTTACATACCATCTCTTCCCATTAAACTGGCCCTGTGCCCTCTATCTATGTATACCTGTACACACACACACACACACACACACACACATATATATATATACACATTCACATATGTATTCATACACCCATATACTCTCCTATATAGACATATGTGTGTGTATGCACATTTCTATTCCCTTCAATTATTCTCATACGGAAAGAAGTTCCATAAGTTACAATTATCTTTTTTCCATATAGGAATGTAAATAGTTCAACTTTGAGAAGTTCCTTATGATTTCTTTTCCCTGTTTACCTTCTCATGCTTCTTGTATCTGAATGTCAAATTTTCTATTCAACTCTGGTTTTTTCATCAAGAATGCTTGAAAGTCCTCTATTCCATATTTTCCCCTGAATAACCATATTTTCCCTTGAAACATGATACTCAGTTTTGCTGGGTAGGTGATTCTTGGTTTTAATCCCAGCTCCTTTGCCCTCTGGAATATCATATCCCAAACCCTTCGATCCCTCAGTGTAGAAGCTGTCAGATCCTGTGTTACCATGATTGTGTCTCCACAGTATTCATATTGTTACTTCCTGGCTGCTTGTAATATTTTCTCCTTGATCTGGGAATTCTGGAACCTGGCTATAATATTCTAAGGAGTTTTCTTTTGGGGATCTTTTTCAGGAGGTGATCGATGGATTCTTTCAACCTCTATTTTGCCCTCTGGTTCTAAAACATCAGGGCAATTTTCCTTGAGAATTTCATGAAGGAAGATTTCTAGGTTCTTTTTTTGATCATGGCTTTCAGGTAGTCCAATAATTTTTTAATTATCTCTCCTGGATCTATTTTCCAGGTCAGTGGTTTTCCCAGTGAGATATTTCACATTGCCTTCTATTTTTTCATTTGTTTGGATCTGTTTAATAGTATCTTGATTTCTCATAAAGTCACTAGCTTCCATTTTCTCCAATCTAATTCTGAAGGAATGATTCTCTTCAGTGAGCTTTTGAGATTCTTTTTCCATCTAGCAAATTAGTCTTTTTAAGGCATTCTTCTCCTCATTGACTTTTTGAGCCTCTTTTGCCATTTGAGTTTAGTCTAGTTTTTAAGGTGTTATTTTCTTCAGTCATGTTGTTGACTCTCATTTCATAATTTTCTTGTATCATTCTCATTTCTCTTCCCAATTTTTCCTCCACTTCTCTTATTTGTTTTTCAAAATCCTTTTTAAGCTCCTCTCTGGCATGTAACCAGCTCATATTTTTCTTGAAAGTTTTTGGTGCAGGAGTTTTGACTTCACTGCCTTCCTCCTGTTCCATGCTTTGATCCTTTTTGTCCCCAAAATAGGAGTCTAATGTTGGATTCCTCTGTTTTCTTTGCTTCCCTCATTTACTCATCTTGCCACTCAATTACTTGGCTTTGGGGTTTTTTGCCACAGTAGGAGTCTGCTACCAGACAGGGGAGCTTTGTACCAAACACTGTGGTTTTCTCAGCTGCTGAAGGTATTAGTTGGGTGCCCTCTCTGAAGCCTCCTCATGCTCTGGCAAGCTGGTCCCGCACCCCAGGACCTCCACCCTGAACCACAATCCAGATCTAAGCAGGTTAAAGCAAGAGCAGTTACCCCTCAGACTGGTCACTTGGTCCCCTACAGTCTGCAGGCCAGGAACTGAAGCTGCAACGTGGAGGCTGCATAGCCGCAGTGCCTCATCAGCTTCTCCCACAAGGGGATAAAGGCCGACCTCAGTCCCAGCTACTGGATCCCTAAGTCCAAACTGCACTGACCTCTCACTTTGTCCTTAGCATCTATGGGTTGATAATTCTGGAAACCACCACAGCTGCGGGTGATCTCAAGTCCCTCTAGCTGGTGGCTGGTGATGTCTGCCCTGGGGCTAAAACCTCAGGCTGGGGGGCAGGGGGCTGGTTTCGGCTCCCAGAGCACTGTGCTGGCTTCTCTCTGCCAGCCTGCCAGTCTGTCCTCAGCAGGAGGTTAGCTTCTTTGTGTCATTTTGTGGGTTTTGTAGCTCCAAAGTTTGTTCAGTGTCACCTTTTACATGAATTGGAGGTGGTGGGAGCCAGAGCCCAGGGGAAGTCCTGTTTCTACTCAGCCATCTTTACTCTGCCCCCTATTATTATTATTCTACTTCAGGATTATTATGGACTACGTAAACTTTGGTACCTCAGACAGTGGCAATAGGTATTGGATCTGGGAAAGGAATGATCCGAATTCCAAGGAGATACACTAGATCATATGAAGGTCTAAGGTCTAAACCAAATTAAGATTAGAGCTGACTGCTCAGATAATTGACTCAGAAGGACCTCCCAGCTAAGAGAAGGGGAAAAGATAGGCTTATCTTTGGATTAGAGGTGGTCCGAATCAGAGACTTCTACTCCACTTCCCATGGAGAGGGAAGTCAGAGTCACAGACTAGGGTCCAACCAGAGATGCCAAAAAGCTGCTGTTGTTTAAACTCAGGGATGCCAAAAACTGTTGGGATGGGGTCTCTGCCCACCCTAAAACTGTTGTGGTTTCATGATGTGTTGTGGTGGAACTGTCTCAAAAAATTCAGAGTCAGACCACCTCTAATCCAAGCATAGGCATTTATGGAGATTGACACCTCTCATGAAGTGGGCTAAGTTCCAAGAGGAACCAGCAGCTTTAGAGAAAGCAAGATGGATTTTTAAAAGGTAAAGATGCAATTACATTACAGAAATTTATATAGAATAGAGGAATATCATTAATATTATAAAGGCAGGAGGAGTTTGTTAAGGGATTAGGTAATGGAGGAGGGGTCCCATCTATGGTATGGTGGTTAAACATTCTGGTCATTCTTCCCTTCAACTGGCTAGTTATTGTGGTCCTTCCTGGTTAAGACAGATAGTTAGGTACCTTGGTCCTGTCTTGGGCTAGATGGATGATGTGATTGTGATTGAACACAAGAACACACCTGTTTCTGTGGGAATGGGGCTGAGGTCAGTGAACAGGTAGAGGCAGTAGCTAGATTCTCATCACATGGACACACCTACTGTTTCTGTGGGAACTAAGAGTTCAGGGACACACCTTTTGTTCCAGTGAGCAGTGAGGCATATACAAAGAAGTTTAGACGTGGGGGCGGGGGGAGGCACTAGGTAGGTGCAGTGGGCCTGCTGTTCAGTAGGGCCAGGCCTATAATGAAGTTAGAATATTGGGACAGGGGGCAGCTTTATGAGGATTCCATCAGTAAAACCTGCTGAATCCAAAGGAATACATGGCAAACTGATGCAGATGCTTTTAAATAAGATATCCAATTACTTCCAAGATGAAGGATATTTGCTCAAAGTAGAGCTGGGCAGACAAATGATACAAGTCCAAGTGTCAGTAAACTGGAGAAAATTGAAGTATATGTTTAATCAAGATTCTGGCAAGAATATGAGGATACAGTCTTCTGAAGGCAAGAATTCAGGTGTAGGAAATTTAGCTTATTGAGGGAATTGGAATAAGGCCAGAACTCAATAACTGATAAACTTAACAGCAACATGCAGTTACTGAATGAAAGACTCAGAGGAGAAATGAACGACAACACTTAATGACTAGGCAAGTTGGACTAAGGCATTGATTCGGTTAATTTAGTTTAATGTTCAATATGGATAGGAACTAGACCTGTGATTTCATTGGTTTTGCACATAGAACTTCTAGGTAAGGAAGCATCATTTACCAATTCAGGCTGCCACCTTCTCTGCAACTTATATAGTGCTAGAGAATTACCTAGTACATGGAGAGATTAAGAAACTTGCTCAAGGTAAAGCCAGTATGTGTCAAAGGTTCTTATTTATTTCAGGTGTCTGACTTCAAGACAGTCTCTCTATATACTACTACACGGCCTCTATAAAATGCACATTCAATTCAATTCAACAAACATTTATTGACCATTACTTAATATGAACAGAGCATTGTGAAAGGTGCTATATGAAGATACAAAGATAAAGACAAAATCCCTCCCTTTCGGAACTTATACTCTAGTAGTAGTAGTGCAGCCAGGAAGGTCCAAAATACAGGCATTAAGCAGAGCTTGGGCAAGAACCTATTGTGGTCTAATCTATGAGCTTCAGAGGGAACTGGGTTTAAGGAGAAAGGAAGGAAGGAAGGAAGGAAGGAAGGAAGGAAGGAAGGAAGG
>NW_027185784.1:4786774-4837403 GCF_028583685.1 Petaurus breviceps papuanus | reverse complement strand
AAGAAAGAAAGAAACGTAGCTAGTTTACTCCAACTTAAGTGGGCAGCTTCTGGCCATCAAAATTTACCTTTCTTTGGAGAGGAGAAGGAGAGGAAGAGGACAAGCTGAGTTACCCAATTAGCTGGGTGCCCATTCAGGCACCTCAGTCTGCTCATAGGATGTGTTTGTCCATCGTTTTTGAAGAGGACCATGGCATTAGGGAAATAATGGCATGACTTGCAGTTGACTTTTATTTGAATGAGGGAGGGCTGTGAAAAGTCCCTAGTCTCACTTTCTCCTCTAGAGCCATCTGGATCCAGTTACCTGATATTCATCAGGATGACTAATTTTTTCCTAATTAAAGGAACCATCCCTTGACTCACTTCTTACTGAGGTCTATTCACTGAATGGGTATTACCTCACTCTAAGTGAGTACATGAAAAGACCTTAGTCTAAAAGGGCCAGGGTTTCCCATTGCATCCTGGGACATCTTCAGTCATCCTGATGAATATCCAGCCACTGGACCCAGATGGCTCTGAAGGAGCAAATGAGGCTAGTGTCCTTCCTTGCACAGACCTCCCTCACTCAAATCAAAGTCAAATGCAAGTCATGTCATCATTTCCCTGATGCCAGGGTTTTCTTCAAAAAAGGAAGGATAAGCACAACAACCTGTGAGTGCAGCATAATGGAAAGGGTGCTTTAGTTTTGAGTCAGAGAAACTGAGTTCAAATCCTAGCTCTGCAATTTACCACTCATGTAATCTTTGGCTTGTCACTTGATTTCCTCATCTATAAATGATGTAACTATATGATCTCTAGGGTCCTAACAGCTTTAAATTTAGGAGGACAATATAACATACACATCAATACAGTACAAACAGTATCTAGAAGTACTTGAGAGGTACAGAAAAGCATTGTGGGAATTCAAAAGAAGGAAGAATCACTTCTGGCTTGGAAGAGTCAGGGAAAGCTATCTGAAAGAAGAGACCTCTGAATGGAGCCTTGAGAGATAGGTAGGCATTGAAGTGGCAGAAATATGAAGTAGAGTATTTTAGGAATAGAGATTAGAAGTCCAAGGAAAGGTGACTAAATTGATTTGGTACTGGGCAGGTGAAGGGGAGTGGCATGAGATGTTGACCAAGTAGAGTAGCAGTATGAGCATTTTACAGGCAAAGGAATTGGATTTAGCGTAAAGAACATTGGTTTTGGAGCCATCTGACCCTGGATGGGATACTTATTACATGTGTAATCTTGGGTCACTTAACATCTCTAGAATTCAGTTTCCCTCCTTTGTAAAATGAGGGGGCAGGACTAGATGGCTTCCAAGGTCCATTATGTCTTTAAATATTTGATTCTATGCTATCAGCAAAAGTTTTGTTTTGTTTTGTTAACACCTAGAGCTAAAGATACTGGGTTGGGTTTTCTAAAGAAAAGAACAGAACATTGCAGATCCTATATTTGATTGCATGTCGCCATGGGGAGGAGGGGAGAGGAGAAGCCATGGGGGGGGAGGGGAGAGGAGAGGGAGGAGGAGATAATTTGAAACTCAAAGGATTGTGGAACTGAATGCTATAAACTAAAAGTAAATAAATTTTAAAAAAGAAAAAAATTAAAAAAAAGAAAAGAACAGTCCAGAAATTACCTTAACCAAGGGGATTTGTCAAAAGGCCAAAGTTTTCTGCAAAGATAAGAATATTGGGGGTGGTTACAACTTGTTAGTTGAAATTTTTGCTATTTTTACTTTTACCCTAAAGGATTATGTGCAACTTGAAATAAACAAATTATCTTCTGACATATAAAAGGCTAAAAACTAAACTGAGAAAAACCAACTAACTATAGAAATGAGAAGTGCTGTTATCCTACATTAATGCAGAAGACAGATCATGAAGTAGTGGTTTAACTTAGCAATCTTGCCTCAGACTAGCTTGGGTGGCTACCTGCAGACCACTTAAATTTCTTAGAGCCTCAGTTTCCTCATTTGTAAAATGAAGATAATAATACTTATACTGCTTACCTTGCAAACTTTCAAGTGCCATGTGAATGTTGTTATTATTATGCTCTTCAGTGACATGAATATCTGTTATAACTTTTTAGCTGTCCATGTTACAACATACAATAAAATGCCATGGCAACAGTTAATATAAATGTTTTTAGCTTCACTAGGATAAGTTTGTAGGAGCTTAAAACTATGACAAGAAAGGTGAAACTCTTGTTCTGTCTACTGAAGATTGGAACTGGATGGTGATTACCCTTTATTAAAGCAGCTGCTGCATTACCATTTTATTCTCGACATTGCTTGGCATCTTTTCCAGCAACACTAATGTCTATTTTTTTGGTTTTCATTTTGAGTGTCCCATGTCTCCAGAGGCTCCATGTGGTTTTTCAATGTTAAGATTCAATGTCTGCATCTCCCATATGCATTTAGTCAAAAAGAGCCATTATTTAAAAAGAGTCAAAAATGGGAGAGATTAGATACCTCATTCTTGACACATAAACCAGAGAAAGGAATCTGTTGTTTCCTTTTGGACTCAAAGTGGTTACTAATTCATTCAGATTCAAAATATACTTCACTCAGCAAATGCTTATTGAACATAGCACATAAATGGTATAGTAGAAAGAGTACAGAGCTTTATAGTCAGGAAGACCTGAGTTAAAATCCTATCTCAGACTCTAGCTGTGTGACCTTGGGAAAATCCCTTAACCACTCTTCTCCCTGGTATCCTTATCTATAAAGTGGGGGGTTGGACTTAGTGGGGAGCCAGGATCCAGGCAGATAAAAATCTATGATCCCATGATCTACTGCATCCAATGGTACTTAAAGTAGGAATCAAGAAATGTCAGCAAATGACCTTTCAGAACTTCTTGGCAAAGATACTGGAGTGGATTGCCATTTCCTTCTCCAGCTAATTTTACAGATAAGGAAACTGAGGCAAACAGGGTTAAGTGACTTGACCATGGGTCTTACAGCTAGTAGTCTGAGGTTGGATTTAAACTCAGGTCTTCTTGATTGCAGGCCCAGCTCTCTATTCACTGCTCTATGTAGCTGCCCATAGAATTGTTGGGTATTTATATATTAGCAGTGGATTGTATTCCTTATATGCCAAATAAGACCATTTTTTAATTCATAAAACTGGAGTTCAAGGGAAAACAATTGTTTATGGGGATCCTGTTTTAAGAATTATCCCAAATGAAAGTCTACAAGGAACAGGAGAAATAGATAATGGTGTGTGTGTGTGTGTGTGTGTGTGTGTGTGTGTATACATATGTATGTAATAGGCTAGATTTAGAGGACCTAGGGAAATATCCTTCAGGCATCCATACCCCTCCTATCTATATCTATACCTGTGAATATACATATACATATTTGTATATTTATATAAACAAGACCCATTCAAACCTTTGTTACTATCATGAAAACAAACTTTTGCAACTTCGGGAAAACAAAGCTAGAAAGTCTCTTTGGCCCAGAAATAATCAACACAAACATTAATCAACAGGATGGTAATCAGTATGGACATGTGCTGATAGTGAACCAAATGGCCAGAATTTACCATCAAGCTGAAACTTTCCATGATCACATACTTTCTTAAGGGATCATTTCCTGGGATTTGGTTGGTATTAAAGTCTCTCATCATTTTAATGTCATTCCTGAAAGTTGTGACAGCCAAGCTGTTATTCCAGACTTCCTCTGAAAGAGATTATTGTCTTGGCTTCAATATAGAGACCCCTGTTAGAAAGCACTGCCCTGCACTATTGATTCTGTCGTATTGCAGGTCAAATCATATCTGCTGTGTACACAGTGATATATAGTGAATATTTTTTTCTTATTATGGAAAAAATGAGCAATATGTTTGTCCCCTGGCATCCAGTTTATGATGGGATTCCATAATTTACTGATATTAATGAATCTTATTATTTATTTTGGATGCACAGATTATGATTCATTAATGAAATGAAATTTGTAGTGTTTAACATGGGACCCAGAAATGGAACCCATCTCTAAGAGCCAGGAGATGCATTTATTAACAGTCTAGCTAATTCTGTTCTTTCCTATTCCTCAAATCTGGCATTAAAGGGAGAGAGCAAGAGAAGAAAATCTATTTTCACCTTCATTTTTCTGGACTTTTCATCCTTTTTGATGGACTATCCATGAAAGTGATGGTTCTGAAATATTTCTCTTGAGTCTACCAAATCCTACATGGTTTTGGCAATTAGGTAAGAATAACTTTATAGTACAGCTTACAGACTGATATCAAGGTAGGATCTACAAATGGAAGGAAGAAGAAAGAAGGGAAAGAGAAGAAAGGACAAAGGAAGCTTTGTTTAGGGATATTGATGTACAGTGAGAAAAAAAAAGGTAGCATTTTTGGCAGTTCTGTTAGCTGAACAAAATAGAATAGATTTAGTTCTTATCCTATTCCAGTAAACTCCCAATAAATTCCTTAGAGCCAAACCAAAGTGTTTCTTTTCCTTTTTTCCCCTACAACACCCACCCCCAACTAAAGTTGGAGTACATTCCCGTTCCTGTAATTTACTGTTGAATGGAAGTAACTTTAGGTTCCTAGAGGGCGTATCCAAGAATTTAAATAGAAGCTTGATGGCAAATTGCATGCTTGTTGATTCAGGACTGGCCTACCTAAATTTATAGGGTGTTATCACCAGTGTCAGATACAATATCATGGTGTAGAAGATACAGAGACAACATCAAAGTCAGGAAACTGGGGGTTCAAATCTCTCCTTTAACAAATACTGGCTGTGTGACCTTGGGCACGTATCTTCTCTCACTGACCTAATTAATTGTAATGAAGTTATCACTGGAAGACGAAGTTTCCTTACTGGGAGTTCCCTATACCAGTGGAAGCATAGGTCCACTTTTCAACAAACAAACCAAAAACCTCACCAGGATAGTAATAGGCTAGTAAATATTTTTACTATAGCAATATTTGAAGATTTTCTACTGACTTGTAGAAGGTTGTGTTATGCTCAGAGGAAGGGACAAAATAAGAGATCATTAATCATTTCCAAGTAAGGTAAATGGCTCAATTATACCAAACACAAACAAAATAACTTTTGTTTAAATATAAGTAGTTCTCAGGTGAGGTATCTGAAAGTTTATTTTCCCTAATCTGCCATGTATACCCTAGCTATTCCTTTTTTAGTAATTTTTGCTTTTTCATATTTCTCATGTCAATATTCTACTCGTTTTTAAAATATTTTTCTAATTCATTATTTAGTTTTAACACTCTTTTCTTTTTAAATTTTGAGTTCCAGATTCTCTCCCTCCCACCACTTCCCCACCCACTGAGAAAAAAGCAATATGATATCAATTATACATGTAAAATCATGCAAAATATATTTCCATATTAGCCATACTTTGAAAAAAAACAAGAAAAATAAAGTGAGAAAATTATACTTCAATTTGTACTCAGAGTTCATCTTTTTTCTCTCTCTGGAAGTAGATAGTGTTTTTTTTTTTATGAGTGTTGGAATTGTCTTGGATCACTGTATTGATCAAAGTAGCCAAGTCTTTCACATAGTTGATCATCATTATAAATTGTTGTTACTGTGTACAATGATCTCCCAGTTTTCATTTCTCTTTGCATAAGTTCATATAGGTCTTCCCATGATTTTTTTTCTGAAACCACTCCCCTCATAATTTCTCATAGCACAATAGTACTCTGTCACAATCATATGCCACAGCTTGTTCAGCTATTCCCCAGGGGATGAGTATCATCTTAATTTCTGATTCTTTACCACTACAAAAAGAATTGCTGTAAATATTTTTGTACATAAAGATCCTTTTCCTTTGATCTCTTTGGGATACAGACTTAGTACTAGTATTGTTGTGTCAAAGGGTGTACACAGTTTTATAGTCCTTTTAGCCTAGTTCCAAATTGTTCTCCAGAATCTTGGGGCCAGTTCACTTCTCTACCAGCAATTATTAGTGTAGCTAAATTTTCCCTCAAGCCTTTGCCATTTCTGATAGGTGTGAGGTACCTCAGAAATGTTTTAATCTGCTTTTCTCTAATCAATAGAGAATTAGAGGATTTGTTCATACAACTATAGATAATTTTTATTTCTTCTGAAAACTGCCTGCTTACACCCTTTGTCCATTTGTCAGTTGGGGAATGGCTCCTATTTTTATAAATTTGATTCAGTTCTATAGTGAATATGTATTTGAGAAATGAGACCTTTATCAGAAAAACTTGCTGTAAAATTTTTTGATAGTACTTCATTGTCTATAGTGCCTTTTAGCAAAGTGTAGTTTCCCTAAATATCCCTTTAATTAGATCTACTTTTGCATTTGCTTTGTCTGAGATCATGATTACTACCCCTGCCTTTTTTTTAAAAAAAAGTTGAGCTGAAGTTGAATATTTGATTCTAATAAACATTGGATTCTGATCCAGCTCTTTATTTTAACTTTATGTATGTCTTTCTGGTTCAAGTTTTTCTTTTGTAAAGAAAATACTGTTGAATTCTAATTTCCAATGCATTCTGCTATCTACTTCCTGTTTTATGGGTGAGCTCATCATATTTACATTCACAGTTATGATCAGTAGCTATGTATTTCCCTCTATCCCATTTTTTTTGTTGTTTTTATCTTGTCCTTCCTCAACAGTCTGCTTTGCTTCTATCCATTCCTTTCCTTAATCTTCCCTCCCCTTTATCACTACCTTCCCGTTTTCTTATTCCCTTCCCCTCCTATTTCCCTGTTAGGTAAATTATATTTCTGTATACATCTGAGAGTATTTATATATTCTTCCCACTTTGAACCAATTCCAATGAGAGTGAGGTTCAAATACTGTCTTCTACCCCTCACCCCCATTTTCCTTTCTGCTGTAAAAGCTCTTTGTATATGTCTTTTATGTGAGAAAATTTCCTCTATTCTACCTCTCTCTTCCCCCTTCTTCTAGTACATCCCTCTTTCTCATTCCTTCATTTTTTTGGAGATCATTCCAATATAATTGACTCACAGCCATGTCTCCTGTCTATGTAAAGTCTTTTAACTGTCCTAACAATGAGATCCTTATGATTACTCTTTTATGTTTACCTTTTTATGCTTCTCTTGAGTTTTATGTTTAATGATCACATTTTCTATCCAACTTTAGTCCTTTCATTAGGCATGCTTGGAAGCCCTCTATTTCATTAAATATTCAATCCCCCCCCCCAAGAATTATACTAAGTTTTTCTGGCTAGGTTATATTTGGCTGTAACCTTAGCTACTTTGTCTTCCAGAATATCATATTTTAAGCTCTCTGCTCCTTTAATGTAGAAGCCACTAAATATTTTGTGATTTGACTGTAGCTCCACAAATATATGAATTGTTTCTTTCTGGATACTCACAATAGTTTCTTTTTGACCTGGGATCTCAGGAATTTTACCACAATATTCCTATGAGTTTTCATTTGAGGATCTCTATCAGGGGGTGATCAGTAGATTCTTTCAATTTTTATTTTATCATGGAAATTTTTTGAAATATGAAATATGATATCTAGGCTCTTTCTTTGATCCTGGCTTTCAGGAAATCCAATAATTCTTAAATGATCTCTCCTTTATTTTCAAGGTCAATTGTTTTTCTAACGAAATATTTCACTATTGTTATTTTTTCCTTTGTTTTATTGTTTCTTGATGTCTCATGGAATCATTAGCTTCCACTTGTCCAGTTCTGATCTTTGATGAGTTATTTTCTTTAGTGAGATATTATAACTCTTCCCATTTGCCAATTTTGTTTTTTTAAGGAGCTTTTTTTTTTTTTGCTTTTTGGAGGGCAATTGGGGTTGAGAGACTTGCTCAAGGTCATATGGCTAGTTTTTGTGTTAAGTGTCTGAGGCTGGATTTGAATTCACGTTCTACTGACTTCAGGGCCAGTGCTATACTCACTGCACCACCTAGCTGCCCTGGAGCTTTTTCTTTAGTGAATTTTTGGGGTTTCTTTTACCATTAGGTCAATTCTGTTTTTTAGGTGCTTATTTTCTTCAGTATTTTTTTCCTCTTTTACCAAGCTGTTAATTATCTTTTTATAATTTGCATCACTCTCATTTCTTTTCCCAATTTTTCTCCAGCCGCTCATCTCTTCCTTTAACTCTTCCAGGAATTGCTGTTGGGTTTAGGTCCAATGAGCATTTTTCTGTGAGATTTTTTTGTAGCCATTTTTTTTTTTTGCATTGTTGTCTTCTTCTGAGTTTATGTCTTGGTCTTTCCTGCCAGCTTTTTATGGTCAAGTTCTTTTGTTGTTTTTGTTTGCTCATTTTCTCAGCCCATTTCTTCACTATGAACTTTATGTTAAAGGGATCTGCTCACCTGAGTTTGGGAGGCACTGTGCCAAGCTTCAGACCTTTTAATGCTGCTGTTTTCAGAGTTAGTTATGGGGGTCTGCAAGTTTTTGGTGCTTCCAATGTGATGTGAATCTTGGAGAAGTATGATCACTGCTTTCCTGATCTTCATTCTAGTCTTTACTCAGGAAGGACCTCTGGTCCCCTGTAGTTACAAGTGCTAGCCTCTCTGCCTTGGAACTGTGACTAGGGCCTCTGCTCCCTTGTGACTGATCCCCAGCACTCTTCTCTATCATGGAGCTGTAACCCAGAACTGAATATGGGCAATAGAGTTGCCAATCAGTGCCAGATGTAACTAGTGCCAACAAAGGGTCTCCTGTAATCTCTCTCTGACCACCTTCATTGCCATCTCTGGACTCAGAGCTCCTGAAGGGGCTTCTGTGGCCACTGTTGCTGCTTCTACATGTGTCTCCAAACAGGATTCCACCCTGGTCTCAAAAACTTCTCTTGCTGACCCACATTTTCTTAGGTTGGAAAAATGTCTCACCCTGACCTTTTGTTAGTTCTGCCACTCCAAAATTTGATTTGAAATATTATTTTAAAGTTGTTTGGAGGTAAATGTTGAGAGAATTTATCTGGTTTGCCTCCAATCCACTATCTTGGCTCCTGACTTCTCTACTTATTTTTTTAATGAGAAGTCTTGATTCCAGGCATAAGTGACTTTCTCATAAATACATAGAAAACAGCTAGAAAAAGTAGAAATCTAGAGTTCCTAATTCCTTGTCTTTAGCTCTCAAGGTCTTTGTATCATGTAGGGATGAGCCCACAAGAGATGAAGGTATATTGAATGTAAATAAAATCTTAGTTTTTTAGATATTTATGCATGCAACTATAGTGAATGACTTTTTAATTTATAATTAAAAGTCTTCAGAAAAAGACTTCCTAGCTCTATAAAACAGAACAATAACAGGAAGTTGTATTTATTGCTTTGAACCCTTCCTTTGATGCAATGGTTATGAGGTTACTGGTGAAACACAGAAATTATGTATGTGTGCATGCATGTATACATATATTTTGATATGTATGAATATATATGTGTGTATCCATAAGTATATATACATGAATGTGCATAGATGTATCCCTGTATAGGTGTTTGTATATGTCTGTATGTGTGTGTGTGTGTGTGTGTGTGTGTATATGTTGACATATAGAAATGCATGGAGCAGTGAGTGGTACAATGCATAGAGTTCCGGGCTTGGGGTCAGGGAAGACCCATCTTCCTGATTTCAAGTCTGGTTTCAGACATTTACTACCTGTGTGATCCTGGGCAAGTCACTTAACTCTTCTGACCCCAGTTCCTTATCTGTAAAATGAGCTGGAGAAGGAACCAGCAAATCTACTCCAGTAACTTTTTCAAGAAAACCCCAAATAGAGACATAAAGAGTCAGACATGACTAAAAAACTACAGAGTAAATACATATGCATACATACACAGATATGTTTATGTGTGCTGTATATATATACATATGCATGTGTATATCTATACATAGACACATAGACATGTGTATATATCTATATATACACATGTCTTTATTTATCTACTGGCATGTATATATATACATATATATATATATATGTAATTTCTGTGTTCCCTTCCCCAGTAATCTGGAGAGAAATAAAAGAGAGAGTTTGACTTTTGCTTGATAGGACAGTGGAAATTGCTGCTATGGAAAAGTGAAGGGAAAGGAAGAGGATGGAGAAGGTTATAATGGATAATAGGAATAAAACTCCTCAGGATCTGTTTGTAGCTAAAGTTGAACTAGATGTGTGTTGTCTAATAAGGACAGCCATCCTGTGTAAGTAACTCCTCATTTTTCCTCTCATCTCTTTTATTTCCTCTACTCATTCACCTCCAGTTCCAAACATATACTATGGGAGCTATTCTCATAATCTTAGGTACAGGTACACAAATCAAATCCTATAAAAACCAGATTTTACTGGGGCATAGCAATAATTTTGTGGCTGGCTGTTGTCAGTGATAGTCTAAAGAGACAAGAGGGCCTCCCTTGGCTAGCAACAGAGGGGGAAAATGGTAGACCAACTGTCTACTGGTATTAATCCTTGAGGTTTCACATTGGTTTCTCTTGTGATGTTAATCTTGCCCATGTCTCTCCCCACCTCCCCCTCAGGCGCTATCCAGACTGTCAGTGCATCAATTTTGGATCTTGGTTTTTGCTTTCCTTTCCTGTTGCAATTATCCTACTATTCTTGAGCTGGATCTGGCTCCAGTGGCTTTTCCTTGGTTTCAAGTAAGTTAACATTTGCTTTTATTGCATAACTTAAGGTGAATGAATCATTTGCAAAACATATGCACATGTAAATATATACAGGAATCTTGCTGTAACACTATTTATTGTAAGTGCATTTTGGTCTAAGTACAGTCAATCTTAGACCTCATCTTAGGAAATTTTTTTTTATCAAAATAACCAAATTCCCTTTTTATATTCTTCTATTTTCTATAAAGCAATCTCACAGCATTACCACTTATTATAGTGAGGTTCGACTGCATATCTACTTTGCCTTGACATTATGAAACTAGACACAGCGTCATTTCAAAAAGTTAGGAGAATTTTTAATTCTGTTTGTTGTATGTGAATTTAATTTATCAAATGTCATATATTACATTTCTGGAAAATTAGGTAAGAAATATTTTATGCTATGTCAGCCTCCCATTTGGCATATCATTTCAATAGAAAAAGAAATGAGTACATATTACTTATGGATAAAGTAGGATGGCTAATTATAAGAGTCACAGGATGATATGGTTTTAAAGGACCTCAGAGGCTGTTTGGCTCAACTTATATTTGAGCAAGAATCCCTTCAACAACAGACTTAATAAATGATTACCTAGTTTTTGCTTGGAGACTTCCTCACTTCCAGTGAGCTCACTGCTTCCCAAGATGCCATGCCTTATCAATAAAGAACTGTCCATTCCATAATTCCGGGGGGGGGAATTTTTAAAGGAAGTCAACAAAACATCAAATACACAGAATTTAACATAGGGAGAATTTTAAACACTCTTAGATGGATCAAAATTATTCCTGTTTAATACATCATGAGGAATCTTTTTTTCAGAAAGACCTAAGCTGTAAATGTATTTTTAGCAAAAGAAAAAAATTAACCATCACACACTTTCATAAATTATTTTTAAGTGAATTAACATTTAAAATTCATTTTGAGAATAGCATTGTATTCAAATTATTTCAAGACTCATCAATAAAACTCCACCTGATACCCTAAACTAGCAATGTAAGAACTTGATTATAGGGTGCTGCCCATTGCTGAGCAGCAACATTTTCTGTGAACAGGTTTGGTGTGTTGTGTTTACAAAGGCCTTGGCACAAGGCAGCCCCTTGCCCAGATTTTCATAGCTTGCCTGCCTGCTGACATTCTTCTTTCCCTCCTCCCCTTCCTGGGTTCTTTCCGGAGCTGCCAGTTTCTATCAGAGGGTGGGGGATAGTGTTGGAAAAATTAAAAATGTATTTGTCCAGATTGTGTACACAGTGTGTAGCAACCTCCCCCAAGGAAGCAAATGTGCAGCGTGTCACTGAGATCAGCAGGTGAGCAACAGCAGGGAGAGGACATCTACATGCTAAATGACTCTATTGGAAATCTGGTTCTTTGGTGAACCCAGATAATTTCATAGTAGTGTTCTAAGAGGTAGATGGAGTAAGAATCCCAAATCAGGAGTGGATATATCTCACCTAAGAGCCACCATAGTGTCATATATTTGTTATGACAACCGACAACTTTACAAAATATGAATGCAGTTGCTGTTACTTAAAAATAACGTAGTGCAAGGAGGAGAAAGTCAGAAGATCTAAAGAGCAGATGTATTGAAATATGTTCACTGTGATGGAATAAAAAATGTCCCATGAAGTACATAAATTAAAATCCATAAATCATGATCAGTGGCATATTTAAATAGTTCCCCTCGCTGTCCACTATTGGTTAGATGCTGCACAATTTCATTCCTAAGCTAATTTTTCAGTGTCCTTTTTCAGCCCGCCAGGGTATTCACCTCCAGAGGCGAAAGATCGAAAAACAGAAATGATAAGCTGCTCTTTTGGCAGGGCACCATACATTCTGATTAGTGGGTTGGCTGTTAACACAGTTAACTCACCCATTATAAATGACCCAAACATATTTGGGAAGGGAGTCTCATTCATCAGTGCCACTGAAGTTATTTAAATAGAGAGGTTGATGTATTGTCATTTGCTTCATCAGTTCCTTTGTGAAGGCATTAACCTTCATTTTCAGGGGAGCCAATCTGGTTTTTGACTTAACTCTGTCTTGCCCCAGAATAAAGCAACACGGTTCATATTCAGTCTCATATTTGGATAATTATTCATAGAAAGGATGCTTGTTTTTTTTTAGCTATATTTTTCTTATAGAGCTGAAGTTTATCATAAGTTCTCTTTTCAAATGGTCTATGGTTTGTTTTCTAGTAATATTAGTATTTGTCATATGACAATGCATAAATTACTGATTTAACTTCACTCTTTTAATAAATTTGTGATTCAGTAGAAATGGGTACTCTCTGAAGTAACACAAATCACAAGTCATTCATATCTATTTATCCTGAACAACCTTTCTCCACTTCCTTCCATAAGTCCTCCACAGGGTGGCTCCTCCAGGTTGCTAGGGGGCTTTCTTCTATCTCTTTCTATTGGTATTTTCACAGTATTGAAGGACCTAGAAGAAAGCCCCCTAGCAACCTGGAGAAGCCACCCTGTTGTCTAGGGTCAAGAATGCCTTATAGATCAAATTCAATCTCAGATACTTATTAGCTGTATGACTCTAGTCTAGTCACTTAAACTGCTGCTTGCCTCAGTTTCCTCAACTGTAAATTGGGGATAATAACAGTACCTACTTTGCAGGATTGTTGTGAAGATCAAATAAGATAATATTTGTAAAACACTTGGCACAGTGCCTGACTTTTAATAGGTGCTATATAATTGCTTATTCCCTCCCTTGTCTTGTCTAAGGAACAATAAATCAAACAAATATGGATCACGCCCTCTAGGTACATTACAGTATCATGTCAAGTAAAATGGTCTAGGGAATAAAAAGTTTACAAAGAAATCCCTGCCCTTAAGGACTTTACAATCATGCTCCAGTGGTAAGACATATGTATAAAACAAACAATTAGGGACAAGCAATCCACAATAAAATACTTAATTAGAAAACTAGAAAGTATAGAACATAGTGCTCATTGCCCAAACAAAATCATTAAAAAAAATCTTCACAGAGGAGCTAGGATTGAAAGTGGGACTTATAAATAGATGAGAGGTCATTGGAGAGGTGATTGAGGGGGAGGACACGGACTTTCTTCTATCAATAACAGTGGAGTTGAGTCTTATTTCATAAAGCTGTCAGTTGTTTTCAGATGGGAGTGGCACAGCAAAAAAACTCTACACTCATTTTTTTGGTGCTTTAAAAAATCATAATTCTTTAATTCCAGTTTAAAAGCAATGTGCAAGTGTGGCAAGACCAAAACAGTGAAAGAACAAGCCTGTGCTAATGTTATTAAGGACGAATACCGAAAGCTTGGGCCAATGAGGTAAGATGTATTATTGCTTATATGGCAGGAAAGAAAAGAAACTCACATATGTATGCCTGCACGGATGTATTTCTCTATGTCCTCAAAAGAGGTATATAGAAAACTCCCCTTAACCAGGGGTCTGCAAAATTTTCTAAAACAAACTATATTTCAATATAATTGGTTTACTTTCTATCTGAAGTATTTTATTTTACATAATTTAAAACACTATTCTGAGGAGTGATAGACGTCACTAGAATACCAGAGTCCATGAAAGAACAAAGCTAAGGATGGAGCCCTGGGATGGAAGAATGGTCTTACAATCATGAAGACTTGGGCAAATCACAACCTCTCAGTGACTCATTCAGCAAAATAGTTCTCCAACTTTTTTGTCTCAGGATCCCTTTACATTCTTTAAAGTTACTGAGGATCCTTCCCCTTAAAATTCTTGTTTTACATGGGGTTATGTATCTATATGTCTATATTTGTCTATAGCAGTAGATATGGATATATAGACATAGATATTTACCATATTAGAAAGCAGCAGTGGATAGAAAGCCAGGCCTAGAGTCAGGAAGATTCATCTTCCTGACTTCGTATCTGGCCTCAGACACTCACCAGCTATGTGACCCTAGGGCAAATTACTTAACCCTGTCTACCTAAGTTTCCTCATCGATAAAATGAGCTGGAGAAGGAAATGGCAGATTCTTCCAGTATCTTTGCCAAGAAAACCACAAATAGGGTCACAAAAAATCAGACACAACTGAAAATGACTTAACAACCACTGCCATATTAGAAATTAAAACATGTTAGTATTATTATGAAGATAGTTTTTACCTCAAGCACCCCCAGAAAGGGAACCCCAGGTAGTCCCTGGACCACACTTTGAGAAACATTGAAACTATAATTATAGCAAAGTTCCCATTCAGCATTGGGAGAGGATGTAGCTACTCAGGAGTTCTGACACCAATGGAATTATAGATCTTAACCAAAATGTGAACTGACAGTGTGCTGACTTATATACTCAGACCCTGATCATTTCAATGACTATTTATCAAGCACCATGAGAAAAGCTCTTTCAAACAAAGTCTGTGGCCTAATGGGGTTTGTATTCTAGAGTTTAACTAGGCTGATGGATAACAACACAAAGCTCTCTCCCTCAGTGTTTTTAACTTTAAGAATACCACAGAACCTGATGATAACTCAGGAGCAGTGTATACATGTTACAATTAAGCCAAGTAAGTATTGATTATATTGGACTTTATCAATAGGTTTCAAGAAATTATAACCTTGGTCCTCTTCATCATAATGGCCCTGTTATGGTTTAGCCGAGATCCTGGATTTCTTCCTGGCTGGTCCTCACTTTTTTCACAGTAAGTGCCACATTTTGTCATATTGTCTTTTTTGACTCACCACTTCTTCTCTCAAGAACCTGGAGCAGAATCCGGTCTTAATTTCTCTCCACTTGGTTAGTGCTGATATCTCTAATCAAAAAGGACATTGAATAATGAAAAGAAGTGGTTATGGAGGTGGAGGATCTGGGTTCCTGTTCTGGCTCTGCATTACTCACTCTATGTATGACATTGGATAAAGGAGACTTACTCATCTACAGAATGAGAGTATATTGGGATAGTGGTTCTCTGAGGTGCATTCTAGCTCTAATATTCTGAGTTCTACTCCGATTTCTCTTAATGACACTTTGATAACCTATTAGAAATACACATGCATGAATTTAGCTAAACTCTTTGTGGTTTTTAGTTCCTATGGCAGAACTAGAATCTCAGAGTTCAAAGGAATCTCAGATCACCTAGTCTAAACTTCACTTAAAGCATAAATCACATTGATTACTTCAAAATACAAGGTTACTTACCAATAAGTCAACAAGTATTTCTTGAAGTGCTGCTATGCACCAGGCACCGTTGTTAAGTGGCGTAGGTACAAAGAATGACATTTTATAGTCAAAAAGCTGAGGTTTACAGGATTTAAGTGACATGTATAGATATCACACAGAATGGACAGGCATAGGTGGGTAATAATTTGCATAATAGAAGAGAATACCCACATTAATGAGATCATAAATCCATTTAAGCATATCTACACAGGGTAGTTGTGATGATCAAATGAAAATTTACATCTAGTGCTTGTAAACCTTGATTATGAATATCAGTCTCTCCTCCTCTTCCTCTTTTTAATGGTAGGATGACACAGTGGAAATGTTGGATTTGGATTCAGAATCTAGACTGGATCCTTTGCTCTGCCAGTTAGTTTTATGACCTTAGACAAATCATTTGATTTCTAGGCTGCAGTGTCTTTGTCTTTACATTAAAGGATTTAAACCCCTATAGTCTTTTTACCTTTTACATTAATGATCCAGGATCCCCATTTTAAAGAGAAGACAATAAATTCTCAGAGAGAGGAAGTAACTTACTTAATACCATATAGCTAGTTAGTGTTGGAGCTGGGATTCAAATAGTTCCCTGATTCCGTGTCAGAATTATGATCTTGTCTTATATCAGGGGTTGGCAAATAATAGCCCACATATGTAGGCTGTTTAAAAACAAATGGCAGGCTGGATTGGGACCACAGGGTATTATTTGCTGAAACCATGTGTTAAAACTATTGACCTAGGAAAATGGTATGAGATGGAGACACATAAGGGAGAAAATGTCAAGAATACAAAATAATTTGTAAATGAAGGTGAGCTCAAATTAGTTTGGTGACTCAAATAAAATTCCTACAAATCTCATAGGATTTGATGTCTATTTGTGCTATATTAAAACAACCCCACTTATATAAACCATGATAGTCCTAGGAAATATAATGGTAGCTTTGTATATACATATATATCTATGCATATAAACATATTATAAAAATATGACATAACCCTTCTCTGTATGGAGTTTGGTGCTATTCGTAGGTTATCCAAAATCCAAACACCATGTCTTATTGGGTACCTCCTAGTGTTTCCATCCCATCTGTTTGGTCCTAGATAGAATGTAATGTGTCACTTCATATTAAACAAAATGAGGTTACGGGGAAGCCTAGTCTATCTTGGCAAAATACAGAACCAGCAATTACAACTGAAATAAAAGAAACCCAGCATGACAATTGCTGTAGATGCTGGTGACTTCAATAGAGTGACTCACTCTGTGATGACTTTTTGCCCGGCCAGTAAAGAAAATGAATTTGTTTTCAAGCAAGTCAGACTCGTTTTAGAAAATGTATTATAGTGAAAAAGAAAATGCTTTATCTGGATGATTATGATTTTCAGGTAGGTGATAAAATAGGTACTGAAGATTGCCATGTTATGGGATAGTGAAATAATATCTCTTCCCTCTCTTTCCCTCAACCTCCCTATCACACACACACACACACACACACAAGTACATGCTTTGGGCCTATGATTTCATCTGTGTAGGTAACTCTCAGTGTGTAAACTCTCTTCACTGGCAAATTGTGGTCTTCTAGAGTTGTCTAGGGCATTAAGTAGTTATGCAATTTGCTCTTAGTCACTAGGTTAACATGTATCAGAGACAAGTCTTCAACCCAGGTCCTCCTGACTTAAAGGTTGGTCATATCTCCACAATACCATACTATTCAAAATAGTATTTCATAGAGTCACAGATTTAGAGCTAGAAAGAACCTCAGAGGCCATCTAGAACTGTGCCCTCATTTTACCAGTGAGCTGAGATGGAGGGAGATTAAATTACTTATCCAGAGTCACACGAGTATTAAGTAATAGCTGAACTTAAATCTATGTCTTCTAACTCCAAATCCAGTGCTTTTTTATGGGGGGAAAATGAATTTTTATGAGTTAATAGCAAGTGAGTGTGTAAAGTTCTTAGAATGTCAGCCTTGGAGTTAGAAATATCTGGTTCAAATTCTGTTTCTAACTCACTAAACTGTTTGATACCCAAATTATTAGAGCTCTCTATACCATTGAAATTGCCAATTGAGACCAAAAGCAAATAAACCGGTCACCAGTTGAAATGATTAAACTATGGACCCTATAAAACTAGAATTCTACTTTGGAGAAGAGGCTCTTTTCAGTGCCTCTGAAAACATTCACATTTTGTTCACACTGGAGTCTGGCATGAATGAAGGTAGGTGAGAGTTATAAAACAGATTGCCAGGCCTTGTCTACACTTGCTCCAACTTCAATCTGCTGACACCATAATTAAGAAAAGATGGCAATAATTCAAAGGAGAAACTATTCAGCTATGTAATTCAAGATTGAAATTTGACATGGACCCACTCACCTGTATAAGCTTATCACCACTTGTCCTTAATGTGCTTGCCTACAGACTGGATACGTGAGAACTGCTTTTCTCCTAGTGGATGGGTATGTGGAATATGGATGGGTATGAACTGTGACATTCATATTTCCCTTCCACCAGGGCTCTGAATCACTCTCCCCTGATGCTGGTATAGCTACATGGAAGGGATAGGATGGGAGAAGAGATCGGAACCAAAACTAAGAATGCTGGCCCCATTATTTAACCTTTCCACATCCCCACAAATCCAGAGACAAGCTTCCAGCTGCTGGACTGAACACCAGTTGTACACTCTCCCTTGTATCCAGCTATTTTTCCTTATACACAGGCACTAAAATACAATGTTTATACATCATGGTCCTAATTCACTGAATCAAAATGCCCTTGGTGTGGAATAGCAAACAGACCTAGAAGATGGATTTTGCCCTGTGATGCTACATATCACTGGATCATCAAAATAATGACTATTTAAAAAGGGAATTTGGGGACATAACGAAGAACTGAAGGCAGATGCTTGCCCAATACTCCTCCTACAGATCTGTCTTTCCATACCAACATCCCCAGAGAGCCACAAGTTATCCATAAAGTTATTCACTTTAACATAGTACTCCAGAACACACTCACACTCACACACTGATCTGATAGTTAGGGGCTGTCTAGACCATTGCTTTCCTCAGTACAGGGAACTTTCAGTGTAGAAACTCCCTTTACTGATGCAAGCTGGTCACTTGTCTTAGACTGTGAAGTTAAAAGTCATGTCATTAGTCACAAAGCTACAATGAATCAGAAGCCACCCTTGAATCCAGTGTGTTCCTGACTCCAACAAGAATTGGCACACTATTAAGCAGTAATTCTGAGATCTGGGGTGCCCATTTGTATGCAAATGATTTGGTGGGAAACAAATGATTTTTATGGCAGCGTTCATAAAGTAAGTCACAAATAGCTTCACAATTACTTATCGAATAATTCATTTGGATTAATAAATACATTAATAATTTTCTCTTAGGTATTCAGGCTTTGCTACAGATTCAACTGTTGCCTTAATCGTAGGCCTCCTTTTCTTCTTGATTCCAGCCAAGAAATTAACTAAAACTACACCTACTGGAGAAATCGGTTGAGTATTATTTAAATTCTGAGTTATATCAGTGTCATGTTTATGGATAATCTAATCCATTTTCTCAAAAGAATAAAAATAGTCTTTCATAGTATTTACATACATATATGTGTGTATAAAAAGAAATTAAAAAAACAGAAACCAAGGTAAATATTTAAATACTAAAAACCTACAGATATATGGAGGAGGGGCATGCATAGGAATTTAGGGAGAAAAAGCAGTTTTTTTTTCAAATTAGAAATATGTATGTATGTGTACATATATATGCATATACATAAACCTCTTTGGTATAACATTTTTATAAGTGCACAAATACTGGTCAAATATTAAAAAAAAAGTTTTCCATGCCTTTGCTTTCATATCAGTCATTTCTATCAATTAATCCTCTTTCCCCTTGCCACCTTTCCAATATACATATTGAACCCTTGAATCCTCCTTTGCACCAAAGAAGTAAAGTGAAACTGGCTTCCACAGTAGCTACATGTGACAGGATATTCAAAGTTCTAAAGCATCAGTCCCCCACTTCACTAAAGGGAGGGAGATACATTTCATCATCTCTTATCTGAGATCGACTGATTACTCAGAGTTCAGCTCCACTGAAAGGTGTTCTTTTTTTTTAAGATGGTTATTGCATATAAATTTTATCTTGATATTCCAGTCTTACAAATAAGTAGTTCCCTAACTGCCATGGATTGTCAAAAAGTGCACTTTAGGCATCTGCTGTGTGAGTGGTTGAGTCTAGGACTAGTATAAACAAGGGGATCTTCAGTGGAAGTGAAAACCTCAGCTTTGAGGCATCTCCATCAGCAGCATAGTCCAAAAGCATTTTGCCTTTTGCCATCCAAGGTGGCCAGCAAGCCATGTTCATGGCCACTGGCCAGAGTACTTTATAGAGTTATGAATGAAGGAAAAACTCAGATCTACTGTAAATGGGGGAGTCAGGGAAGAGCAAAACTACCAAGGTCAAAAATAAACACATTTCACTCATCTGGTGCTATGGCAGGTAATTAGGGAAGAGCAGACATGGTGATTTTGTTAACTTAGTTCTTCCTTAGATCCCTTGTTAAATATTAATTTACCAAAGAGAGGCCATCATTCACCCCCATGCAGTGAGTTATCTTGGAGTTAATTCTTTGGGTCTAGGGTTCCCAATCAGGTTGATGGAGCCACCAAAAGCTACTGCCATATCTTCTTTCTCAGGCTCACAGATGTTTCCTGTGCTTTAAAATGCTACCAAAGTGGCTCCTTTCTCAAGGGCAGTGAAGTAAATACCCAGAGGTTGTTGGTAAGGAAGATGCGTTTCCTGACAAAATGCACTATACTTGTATTGACAGAGCCCCTCCAATATAGTCTCAAACACTTTGGTCCAGGGGTGGGGAACCAGCAGCCTTGAGGCCACATGTGGCCTCTTCACAAACTTCACAAGTTTGGATGCAGTCAAAGGGCTGCACTTGAAGACCTAGAGGGCCACATGTGGCCTCGAGGCTGCTGGTTCCCCATCCCTGCCATGGCCAGTCCTCATCTCTGATCTTTTAAGTCCTTTTTCTGATCCACTGGATCTGATCTGATCCACTGGAAATGTTCCAGTGAATAGAAATTTAATACCTCCCAAATGAGCACATTCCACATTTTGGATAGATCTAACTTTTTTCCTAATGCTGAACTAAAACCTGCCTCTCTGACACCTGACCCCTTGCTCCTACTTCTTCTTCCTAGGACACAAACAAAACTAAAACTTATTCAAATGCTTAGCTAACATATCCCTCTTAGTCTTATCTCAGTGGCACCTGTAACTCCTCTATCTCACCCCATATTTGCAAAGAATATACAAATTTTATCATTTATTTAGTCTCTTTTAGTCTTTTCTCTAAAGAGACATCACTTTAGTCTCTTTTCTATCCACTTACAGAACCAGCACTCTAGTCAAAGGATATGAAAAGTTAAGTCACTTTTACTGATAAATCCCTAATTAATATCCAGAATGGTTGGACCAATTCACATCTCTACTTAGTGTATGGATGTTCCTTATGGACATTTTCCCATTATGTGAACTATCTCCTCATATTTCTCACATCACAGTTGCTATCTGAACCAAAACATAGGACTTTACATTTATCTCTATTAAATTTCCCTATCTTACATTCAACTCATCTGAGTAGTGTAGTTTTGTTTTCATTCCATTGTCTGTTATTGTCCCATTTATCTTGAGTCATGCTCCTATCCTAGCTTTTTTTTTTTTCTTTTCCTTAGTATACCCAAGCTTTGGGGGTTTCCTTGGGTTTCAACCTTCACTACTTTGTTCTCACATGATTATGCTACTACTTTGTATTCATCCTCACTCTGCTACCCTTGTTCCCATCATCTATACACTTCTTTTAAAAATATAAATGATTCATTCACGTTCCTGAACATCTACAATCGATTCTTTAAATAATCCTTCCCCTACCCCCTCAGCTTCTGACATATTGGAATCATTGAGTTTCATTAGAATTTCACTCTCTTTAAAGTGTTCCTTTCCCCTTGAGTCAATTTCTCCCATAGAATTTTTGACCATGGGATCCGATCAATTCCTTTCTCTGGTGGTTTTGAAATCATCCCTCCTAAAGTCTAGGATGTAATTCAAAATATGAAATTTAACAATCACCGTCTTCTCTGAGCAACCTCCTTACTTACCTTGGTGTCTGAGACGACAGAGTTGCTTCCTTCCAAGATGCATTATCATTTGTTTCAGCAACCAGTTCCTTCTTCTTTGGTCAGGAGATCCTCCTCGTTCATCAGAATGAAGTAGTATTAGTTACAATGTAAATCTGTGCCTATCACTTGTGCCATATATATGGATAAATTGGCATAACACTTTATCCTGAGTGAAGCTAGTGTTTCATGCACTGAGGCAATAGAGACCAGAGAGTAGATGAATGAATGCTCTATGCCAAAAGCTTTCTAAACATTCTTATTGTTCTATCTGATGACTTGTAACTAGAACATGTTTTTCCCCTCCGTTCTTTTTCTTTAACTGGAGTTCTGGCAAATATGACACATGTGGGCACTGATCTTTTTCCTGCCATTATTCAGAAGAGAGAAGAACATTTCCTAGATCAACCAACAAGCATTATTCACCATTATTATGCATAGATACTGTGCTAAGCTCTGGGAATAGAAAGAAAAAAAAACCTCAAACCCCAAATAAACCAAAAAAAATAAATAAATAACAGTACCTGCCTTTAAGCAGCTTATATTTGAATGGGGAAGACAGCATGTACATCAATAGATATGTACAAAATACAAAGAGAGTAGAATCTTAGATACAGATGTTAGTTAGCTATTAAATTTCTGCATCAATGCTTTTAGAACATATGAGGCTAGGTCATTTTGCTTAGAATCCCCATTGGAATGTTGCATAACAAACTCTATAGTATAGTTTTGGAATTTCATTATGCATGGTGATATTGAATTTCTTCAGAAATAACACTCAAGGGATTTCACTCCCCCCTCCCCAAGTTATGCCATTTTTACCTTTTAGAATACAGCTTCCTGACTAAGCATGGTTTATGCAACATTCTCAAAATCTAAGCCTTTTCCCTACTCTAGAAATACAAATCACCTTTTCCCCTGAGTATTATTTGTAAATAGAACTTTCTATATTTGTTGGACAATAACTATTATGATTTCTTCCAATGCTGACAAAAAGGTTACCTTTAAGTGTCATGTCATGTGGTTATTTTTCAAACAATATTTTAATGTCAAATTCTTTTTTTTTCTAGTTGCTTTTGATTACTCTTCGCTGATTACTTGGAAAGAATTCCAGTCATTCATGCCCTGGGACATAGCTATTCTTGTGGGTGGTGGGTTTGCCCTGGCTGATGGCTGTGAGGTAATGAACTTTGTAGAAGATTCTGGGCAAAATATGCCTTTCCAAAAAAAGAAAGAACAAAAAGCACAGAGAGACTCATATTTCCCCACTGTATTCAAGGTCATCCTGTCATTTTCATGATGTAGATTTCAATAGCCACATACCTGGTACACAACACAGATGAGATCAGAGTTCAAGGATTTTTACAGACTGTAAGCATAACACATTTATTTTACAGTGTTCCACCATGACAAAAGGAAATAACACAGTTGAGATTAAAAGTCTCACTCCATGAAATAATATTAGTATAGTGAAAGCATAGAAAAAAATACCCAGTTCATAGGAAAATAAGACATAAAAAGAGACCTTCTCTTGAGGCAGGTTTGTTTTCAAGGTAGGGAGCCTTTACTGATATCAAAGGAATCCCTCTAACCAAATAAATAAATGTGTACAAAATGATGGAGTTAATTTTATATAGCCAAGTTTGAAATGGTATCATTAACCTTCTGCATAAATTAAAACTCCTTAAAAATACTGATTCTATTGCTCAATACTTAGTTAAGGCCAATATGATTTCCACTGTTACTTTTTAGCTTCTCTACAGAGTAACAGGATATTGACCATTCAGGAAGAAAAGTTTCCACTAGTACAGGTATAAGAAATATTGCTTTGTAGTCTATACTGAGGAGCAATTTGCTTCTGGGTACCAATTCACTGCATTCTCATATTTGGATTTTGAAATTCCTAAGGATGGAGAGGTGGCACAGTGAACAGAGCATTGGCCCTGGAGTCAGGAGGACCTGAGTTCAAATCAGGCCCCAGACACTTAACACTTACTAGCCGTGTGACCTTGGGCAAGTCACTTAACCCCAATTGCCCCTACAAAAAGAAAAAAGAGTAATTCCTAAAAGTCCCTCTGTATGTGTGGGTGTGTCACTGAACTTGTCTGGACCTCAGTTTCCTCATTTGTGAAATGAGAGGGTTGGATTAGATGGTCTCTAGTGTTCTTTCCGGTTATTGATATATCATCCTAAATGTGATGTAGTGAACTTTCTTCACTTCTTAAACTGTGGAGATGAGCCTGGTTCAATTAATATCCAGTTATACAATCTAACTGTTTGACAGACCTAGAACATTCAATCTAGAGAAACTCTAAGGGACTGGATGGGTTCTTGAGTTTTACCTTCTTTCTTCACCAGACTTAGAGATTCTAGTTTGGTATAAGAATACAAAGACAGAACCAAATGTCCACATGTTTCTAAGATAGCCCTTTTACCAGGGTTTGAAGGAAATTTGTCTATGCAACCTTTCCAAAAGAAATTGATATTGACTGCAGATTCTAAGAGAGGGCATCCCAAATTATAATTATGTTTCTACTTCCACAGTGCTGGTATTGGACCAGAGCAGCCTCTATGAGCACTCCTCAATACCCACTACCACTATATGGCTTTTCAAATTTTATTACCCTTTTGCTTTCTTTTAACCTAATCTTCCATAGTCTGGGGTAGCTTCCAAAATCTCCTCCCATAAACTGCTTCTACAGATTGACTTCTTTTACAAACAAACAAAAAATCAAACGTACTGTTGCAATTCGAGTAAGAGACAATGAGTTCTCCTTTTTCTCCTCCAAAAGGGTCAAATCACAGAGGACTATGGTTATTCCACAGATTTAGATGTTCTGGGAGGTTACTACAAAATAGGAAAAACAGATTTATTTTTATAGACAGTAAGTCTTTCAGAAAAACGACGTTTCTAAGGATGTAAAGAGAAATTCGTATTAAGGACTAAATATTAACAATTTTTTTTGTAGCGTTCGGGATTATCTTTGTGGATTGGCCAACAACTAACACCTCTGGGCTCATTACCAGCTTGGTCAATCATCCTTATATCTTCCTTGCTTGTCACTTCTTTGACGGAGGTTGTCAGCAATCCAGCTACCATTACCCTTCTCCTACCTATACTAGCACCATTGGTGAGTACTTGGTTTACTTTGACAGACCTTGTGAGAGAAAAGATTATATTCAAAGCAGGCAGCCATTGCGACTGGAAATGGATGGCAATCTACTCTCTTCTGCCTCCATTCATCATCCCTGTAAGTTTCTGAACCAAAATGCCCTTCCCTAGTTACTACTCCCATGTATGTTTTCTCTCAACATATTAGAAGATTAGATTCCAGAATCCTGGGCTGGTATGTCTTCATATTCTTTATCTGTATTTAATGCTTACTGCAGGGGTTGGTACATGGTAAGTCCTTTATAAATGCTTTTTTTCTTTTGTTCCTTAACTAGTTCATTCATTCATTAATTCATAGTATGAAACCATTGTGGTACTCATAGATACTCTGGGTGATCTACCCTTTAGTCTTAAGTAGTAATGATACTATTTATATAGATTAAATATATTATGTATTTATTAAACTACATATGTAAATATATTGTTATATACTTATCAAATTATACATGTGTAATTTAATATACAACTTATACTTATACACACACACACACACACACACATATATATATATATAAACACATAATGCTCTGCTATTTTCTCATTGTATATCCTCATTTTCATGTCCACCACAAGAAGCAGGGGAGATTATGGAACACCTGTTTTTTTCATGAGCTTTTATCAGAGTCTAAAAGTTATGTAGCAATCAGTGACCAGGTTAATTGGAATTTAGATCTAACACTAACATCTCTTGCTCAAATGTTCCTTAATCCACATTTTTCTCTCCCTTCCTCCTTCTCTGAAGGAGAATACTAAGTGATTGACAGATGACTGAAAGCAGCATGTATTTTGTGTTTAGAGTTTTAGCACCTTTGGTCCAGAGAAAACAGTGAAGTTTTCTGCTGGTCCAGAGGAGATACTAAGGAGGAAAGGAAGATGAAAAGAAACAAGGAAAAAAGGCATAAGAGAGAAAGAGTTAATACCTTGAAAGAGATATGAGATGCTCACTTGCCCTTCCTTATTTCTTCCCTGATATATACCTAGGTACAACTTACTTTCACTTAACCCTTTGTCTAGGACAAAGTGCACTCACACATGTTTCCTAGTGTGCCAAGTGAGTTACAGTGAAAAGAGATATTTTACATGAGGAGTTCTCTTCCTCTAGTTGTAAAAATTGATTGGTATTCTTAAAACTGCCCACTAGTGTCTACTAGCTGCCATGTTGCTATGTCAAATCATGGAAAAATTATGTGGGTAAAATAGTTTCATTGATTTTCTTCTCAAAATTGGAGGGGAGAATTATGTGGGGAACAAAATAATATGAGTAAATATATTGCCATGACAATTCTTCTAAAGTCAGTCCCAGGCTTATGTACATTAGACTTACAAACAACTTGTTCTTACAAATGGGGGAAGCCATGACCTGGAGCTTTCACCAGTATTGGATGGTGGAGGGGGACTACTGTCATTTGTGCCCCAATTTAGAACAATTGGGGAATGACTTATTTTAAAATTTGCATTAAGGGGGCCACTAGGTGGCGCAGTGAATAAAGCACCAGCTCTGGGGTCAGGAGGACCTGAGTTCAAATCTGTTCTCAGGCACTTAACACTTACTAGCAGTGTGACCTTGGGCAAATAACTTAACCCCAATTGCCCTGCCTTTCCCCTCCAAAAAAAGCAAAAGCAATTTTGCATTCCTTTATTATGATATGGAAGTATAGTCAACAAGTTACTGGCACCCTGCATACAGTAGACATTAACTAAAGATTAATTGAATTTAATTTTCATACCTCTCTTTCTCCCTATTTCCACACTGCATTGGTGGGAGATAAGAAGAAAAAATAATGACCAGATTCAGAGGTGTAGGAATGCTATTAATAAATAGTTCAATCTCTACATTATACAGATGAAGAAACCAAAACTTTCTACTTCCAGGCTTTGTGACCCTATTTAAAATTTGAATTTTTCCATAGGAAAATATTTAATAAAATTTATCAATAAATTATTTAACAATAATTTATTAAGTAGTTCTTGTTACCAATAAAATAATAATATAAAATACACATAATGAGTTAAATAGGTTTTTAATGAAGGGAGGGGTGTGTGCAATAAACCAAATGACCATTTAAAACACTATTTCTAAGGGAAAATGTAGTCTGAACGTAAAAAAAAAATGACTGGTAAACTTTTGGGAATAAATTCTATTTATAAATTAGAAAGTGACCTCAACTTTGGTTTCTGACTTGAAATAATCTCTGTTATGATGAGCCAGCTGGATGGTACAGTGGATAGAGTCTTGGGCCTAGAATCAGGAAGACTCATCTTTATGAGCTCAAATCTGGCCTGAGACACTTACTAACTGTGTGATCCTGGGCAAGTCACTTAACCCTCTTTGCTTCAGTTCCCTCATTTGAAAAGTGATCCAGAGAAGAAATGGCAAACCATTCCAGTATCTTTACCAAGAAAACTCCAAATGAGGTCACAGAGAATCAGAAACAACTGAACTGAACAACAACTTTAAGATCCAAAGAGATATTGCTATATTGTCTCATGAAAAGGGCACAACTGTGTCTATTTTTTTTGTAGTAACAAAGAAGAGAAGTTGTATCCTATGCCCAAGTGGCTCATTGTCTGAAAAAGCTAAAAAAACAACTCCCTGATCTAGAAAGGGACAGAGAATGTTATGGGAAATTATTTTTGAATTGGCCAAACTCTTACTGAAAAAAGGAAGGAAACTTTTCTACAGATTAAATCTTTTTTTTTTAATTTTTTTTAAAGTTGTAACTGTAAAAGGTACATTTGTTATTTTATAAATATATATTTAACCTGCTTCCGGGAAAGATTATTCTGGTGAATTTATTAATTTTAATTTTTGTTTGTTGTTTTGTCTCAGAAATGTCTTTCATATCCCTTCATTTTTCTTATTCAATAGGCTGAAGCTATTCATGTGAACCCCCTCTATATTTTGCTACCTTCTACACTATGTACTTCATTTGCATTCCTCTTACCAATAGCAAATCCACCCAATGCCATTGTCTTTTCCTATGGCCATCTGAAAGTCATTGACATGGTAAGTGATGAGAAAGAATAAAATCTTGATTTATATGTGGGATATTTTTATTTCTCTCCTTCAGGGGTGGAGGAAAAATGTGATTAATATTCCATTATTAGGGAGTGGCTAGGTGGCACAGTAAGTAAAGAGCTGGCCCCAGAGTCAGGAGGAACAGAGTTCAGTTCTGGCCTCAGACACAACACCCACACACAAAAAAAAAAAACTAGCCGTGTAACCTTGGGCAAGTTACTTAACCCCAATTGCCCTCCAAAAGGCCAAAAAAAAATTCCATTATTAGTTGATAAAACTACTAGATTATTTAAAAAATAAGGTGATGGCCTGAGAGGAGCTTAGTTTTTTGAGTCCTCACACCTAAATTTAAAACTATTTAACATTTTCAATGATTTCATGGAATTTGGAAAAGAATTTATAAATTAGGTTTTAGATACATCATCTGAGTGGCTGATAGAAGCTAGAATGATATTTAAGTTTTTTTTTAAATGGAGAATTTTTAAAAGTAAAGGATATATACTGTTAATCTATATTCATTAAAGGATGTTCTGCATGCTTTCAGATATAGTAAATAAAATAAAGAATATTTTTCTTGTCTCTTGAAGCTCACACACTAAGAGTTGGCACAGTGAATCAGACACCTAGGCCAATAACAATGAATGATTATAAAGGAAATATGTACATATTTGCATTTGTTAAATGCAAAAGATAGAATGCTCTTACATTAAAAAAAAAGCTTTATACTTTAAAAGTCTGCACTTGTGCAATATAACAAATATCTTATGTATCTTTATATACCATACATTGACATAGGTGTCATAATGGACCACAAATGTAAAAGTCATTTAATCACCATCTACACCAGAGGTCAACAGACTATGTTTGAATGTTTTTTTTTATTATTTTAAAACTATATTTAAAGATGTAGAAAAAATTCTTAGTTGAAGGAATGTAAAAAAAAAAAACAGCTTTCCACAGTAATTTGCTGACCCTTGATCTATACTACTTCTAATACATTTTTTTAAAAAATGAGCTTTATATATGGGGACATTTGGGAGGGATGCAAATAATAACTACAAGGCAAGTTTGAATAATAATAATCACATTCTTACTATGTCTGGCTTAGAGCACCAAATAAACAATTTAGAGAAGTTTTAAAGATGATATAAAGATTAAAAAATATAACCATCATTTAAAAAGATCAATGGAATTGGTATTATTAAGCCTGGAAAAAGGAACATTGAAGCCCATCTTCCCCAAATAACATTTATCAAATACTATAGAACCCAGTTGTATTAAACCAATTTATAATATGGTTTGGATAGTCTATGCCTTTAAATTATGTCCCATGATATATATTAACAAAAGCCACAAAACACTTATTATAAATGTGGTTATAAAAGGAAAATAAGAATTTCCTAATGGAAATAACTATTAAACACTAGGATGAGTTACCAAGAAAGGTTGTGGAATGTCTTTCTTTAGAAAGGCTCAGAAATGACTTAGCTTTAGTCCCAGATAACCTTTCCAGGTCACTTCAACTCAGTGATGATTTCTTTAGAATAGATTAGAACATCCTGTATCACTGGAGGAAGAAACTGTCTTTTATTTACAGAATTGCGACTCATTTCTCCTCAAGGCTGTGCACAAACTCAATACAGAAAACTATAAAATGATATTCAAATCATCTTGTTGGTTTATCTTTCAAGAGATTAACTTTTGTATTTTTATTTGTTTAAGGTTAAAGCTGGTCTGGGCATTAATATTGTAGGTGTTGCTGTAGTTATGCTTGGAATCTTCACATGGATGGTACCCATGTTTGACCTCCATACATATCCTAGTTGGGCTCCTGAATTTACTAATCAAACAATGCCATGATCATCGACCAGAATGGATCTTCTAATTGTTGTGTGGGACATTTCGAGAAACATTAAGAGCACATCATGCAACTGGACAATAAATGGTTAAATTAAGGAATATTTGAGGTGTCAAGACAAAGTACAATCCCTCCAAATTACAGTTGCTATTCTAGTGCACATTGCAGATATTCCTTCATTCACTATAATTACTCTCCAAGAAGCATGGTAGAAGGCTGTGTTCAGGGTCAAAAAGACCTGGGATCCAATCCTAACTGTCAGCTATTAGTTGTATGACTCTGGACAAACTATTTAACCTTATTGTACTTTAGGCAGCACCGTGTGAGTTTTCTATCAAGAGGGTTGAATTTCATATTGATGGATACTGATAATAGGGAGATTCCCTATGCTAAAGAAATTCTAGATTCTCTGAGTATTTGCTTACTAGGATCATTTCAGCAGGCTCCACAACCCCTTTGGGATGAAGGCAATGCAATTCCTTCATCATCATACCAAGTATCATCAAGCAACCCATGATTGACATTGGACTTGGATTATTTGCTTATCACTATACTAAGGGTTTACTCTTTAGTCTTCTAAACATATCAGTCAACTTGCTTTATCATCAATTTGGGGTTTAGTTTAACATTCTGATTTGTATATGTATTTACTTGAGGCATGACATGAAGTTATAAACTTTCATGTTTTTTTTTTTAAGTTCCTGCACTTTATTTGAAGTAAAAAAATGTATAAAGGGAGTATTATATTGAGCATCATCCTGACATGAAAACATGGGAATTCAATACTTATTTCATTTCTCCTCAAACATGGCAAAGTGAATTTAATGTAATTCATATCTTTAATCAATATTAATATTTTACAAATGTGTGGACAAAAAGACGTGCTATGATTTGGATCACTAGTATAATATATACACCAATGGAGGAAAAAACCCCCCAAACAATCAATCATTGGTATAATCACCATTTCAAATTGCACACACTTTTGTTTCCCCCATCTGCTTCACACCTTTTTTACAGATAAAAAAAAACAGAGAATTTAAGGTCCCACTAGCTTCACAGACCTAGGTTTAAATTAAGTATGACAGGAAGGCATAGCAATTGGGAGAGGAAAAGGAATAAAGTTCAAGATGAATTGAGGAAAATAGGTCAAGTGATATTATGTAAAATGAAAAATGTAAGCTAGAATCAAGGTTCAAGAAGTTCAAGATGGGCATTAATGGCTAAATTGTTAAAGGGGAAAAGTATAGGAACTAAAATAATGTTCATGAGAGGTAAGGAATAATTAAGCAACTCTAATACTATGAAATCATGTCGGGAAAGTAAAAAAAGAACAACCCTGACCATTGTCTTTTACGTTTTTATGGTACTTATCAAAAGTATTTTGTTAAGCTTGGTCTTGTAAAAAGAAAAATTAAAATAGAATTATTAGTAAAATTACATGTGGGTAAGTGGATATTTCATTGTACAAGATATTTAGGGGATTTTTAAAATGCACATTTTTAATATTTAGTATTTATCTCTATGCATCTTATGTAAGGGTTATCAATGTATTCATTGAAAAATAAATCTGTTTTTACAAAATTCCTGAATATGTCAGTCTTCTGTGGCTTCATGAAAACATTTCGTGAAAACTCTAGTGAAACATTCATTTTACCACCAGTATGTTGCAGACTCATTTATTTATGACCTATACAATTTATTATAATTCTTTTTTTTCTAATTGTTCCTTTTACTACTACATTCATAGCTTGATGCATATTCCATCATGAGAAAATAAAAATAACTTTCCCAATTATAATAAGCAGTTTAGTTTTGCTCAAGAAAAATAATGCCAACTTTTCAGATTGGACAATTTTTCTAAATTACTCCCAAGTGCTACCAAATACACAGTACAGGGAAATTATAACACCACTTTGCCAAATACATCCAAATGGCCTAGATAATTTTCTTGCTACATCTTAATACTTGCTGCATGGATCAGAAATGATTGGACAATTCATTTAACATATGTCCTATAGGACCAGAACAATTTATAAAGTACCAACATTGTAAAAATAACTTTGAAAGACTTAAGAATGCTGATCAATACAATAAGCAACCATTTCAGAGGGCATACTCTACCCACCTCCTAATAGAGAAGTGACAACCTAAAGATTCAGGATGTGACATACATTTATATACATTTTTTGGACATGGTCAATGCAGGAATTTGTTTTGTTTGATTAAGACATTTGTTATAAGACTTTGGTCCCTCTCTTTTTCTCCCTTTTCAATGGGTGACATAGGAGATCAAGAAAATCAATGTTAATTGAAAAAAACCCACAAAAGTTTTAAAATTCTCTCTACATAAGAATTAACACATTTCTTAGATTTGGGTATGCAAGTATAATGGAAGTTTGGGATCAACCCCCCCTCACATATACCTAAATAAGATAATTACCCCTCTCTACCTGTTACTGGTCCATTTTTCAAATTCATTCTCATACTTAGTTGTAAGAAAATTACAAGGTATGTTTTTGATAATTTCTTATCAATTACTAAAATTTCAATACCTCACATTACTTCTGAACTCCACCTTACACATACTCTTTATTAAACTGGAAAACTTCTTTTCTCACAAACTTTTGTTCATCTCTTTCTGTTTCTGTCTTTCTCTGTATACATATATGCATATGATATTCACATATATCAAGTCTGTCTTTGGGTTTAATCTTCAAGGTTATTGTATATGTGAATTATTAACAATATAACAAGCATTATAATAGATATGAATAATGTCTGAGCTGAGATCACAGCCCAAATCATCATTAATTTTCACTACATATACTACATATGCTGACTTCTCAGTTCTGGAAATACAGTCCCACCATTTAGTCTTCACAGAATACCAGGATAAATCTTTCAAATCTACTCTTTATAATGTTTCTTCATAAAAATTAAGACACTTCTCAGGAAATACATTCTTTATATCCTCTTTTTAGCTGTACTTCCCTCTAGTTGTACTCTTACCATGTCAGGTACTAGTACATCCAGAATGACAGTTAAACTGCCGGTATCTCAAGATTTTATTTCTTTTGCATCTTTAAGAGAGAAGAACCATAGCTATAGTCTCTGTGGCATAAACTATTCTATGACTATCTTGACAAGTAGAGAATATTGGGGATTCCCGCAGAATAAACCTGATAATAATTTAATACATAAGTCCTAGGGAGTTACCTAAGGTTCAGGGAGATTGAATAACTTGCTGAAGATCACTTCACAAAGGTGAATAAGAGGCTGGATTGGAAAGCAGTTCTTCCTGACTCCAAAGGTCAACACTTTGCTCTAGTAGGATGCCCTTGGGACATCTTCACAGTTAAGCTCTATAGTCTTCTTCACTCTTTAAACTTTTGAAGCCTTGATCTTTTATTTTACATTTATTCCTTTCTAAAGCCTGCCTTAGGGTTGCCCCCACTATCTTTCTTCTCTGCTCCTTCTGGTATGCTGCTAAACTCTGCTGGCAGGAATCACAAAACCATGATAGCTGATTCCACTAGACATTAATGCAGTCTAACTCATTTGGGCCCTCCCTACTATGCTACAGTCTTCTCCCTTCCTATTTTCCCTAGCACACTGCTCACAGGCATCCCCTTAGAAATTTCTCTTTTCTCCTTAAAGCACATAGGTGCTTTCTCTATCCTTCTCAGCAAAAGATTTAATCTCATACTTTACTGGGAACATATAAGCCATCTGACAGGAGTTCCCTTTTCTCTCTTGTCTATGCTGGGAGAACATTTAACATTTTTCTACCATACTTATCTTTTACTTCAGTCTCAAAGGATGAAGCACCCTTCTTGCCAAACTCAACCCCTCTACCTATTCCCCTGATCCTGTCCTCTCCTTTCTCCTCTACCACTCTAATCCTACTCTCTCTCTCTCTTATAAGCTTCAATTTTCTTTATCTAGTTCTTTCCCTATTTGCCTACAAATCTCCCTTAAACTTAAAAAAATTCATCACTTGACCCTATATTCCACTCAAGCAATTACCTTATGCTACTCTTTTTTCACTATCAAACTCCTAGAAGCAGTTGTCTATAGCAGAGCTTCTTAAACGTTTTCCACTCAAAACCTTTTTTTGTGTTTCTACCACAATCCTTGGTGCTGTGGCCTGATGGCATGTGCCTTGCAAAGTGCACATGCTTTGTGTTCAGAACCAATGCTACAGTGAAGTTGTCCAATGCAATAGAGACAAGTGCTGCCAAAAATGCCTCAGAGTCATTCTGTGTTTGATTTTGAAATAATTTTGGTCATTATGCTTTCAGAAAACTTTTGCTATTGCCATGAGGTCACAACCCACAGTAAGAAGTGCTAGTACACTCCTCACCTTCATTGCCTTATCTCCCACTCAGTTGTTAAACTTTGCAATTTAGGTTGTGATCCCCAAACTCAATTGAAACTGCTCTCTATCCAGGATATCAATAATCTCCTCACTGCTAAATCCAATGGTCTTTTGCATTTTCTGTTCAAAATATTTTTCAATTTATAAGCATTTTATTTTATTTATCAATAACAACTCTTGGTCCCTACTGAAAAAAGTAAAATCCGAGTCCCTTTTAAACAAATATACATAGTCAAACAAAACAAATTCGCACTTTGGTTATGTACAAAAACGCACATTTAGTCCATCACCTCTATAAGTCTTTATTATCATGTCCTCTGGAATCATGTTTGTTCATTGCATTGATCAGAGTTCTTAATGAGTTTTTTAAAAATTGTTTGTCTTTATGCTATTGCCATTGTATAAATGGTTCACCTAGTTCTTCTAATTTCACTCTGTATCAATACATCCAAGTTTTCCCAGGTTTCTCTGATTTTTTTTATGACCCAAGTAAATTCCATTACATTCATACCCCATGCTTTGTCCCCAAAGCAGTAATGGGCGTTCTTAAGTCTCATCCTTTTTTATCTCTAGGCAGCTTTTGAGAAGGCTGATCATTTTCTCTTTATGAATAACCTTTTCTCCCTGGGTTTTCTGATACATCTTCTGGTTCTCTATTCTGCCTGGCTATTTTCTTCAGTCTTCTTTGCTGGATCATTATCCATATCCCACCCCTTTTCATGACAATACTTCAAGGCTCTGTCTTCCTTTCTCCAAGTGATCTTCTCTGATCCTACAGGTTCAGTTATCAGCTCCATACTCATGACTCCAAAATCTAAATATCTAGTCCTTGTGGTATAGTAGAAAGAGTACTGTGCTTGGAGTCTGAGAACCTGGCTTGAAATCCAGCTCTGGAACCTACTATCTGTGTGATCCTGGGCAAGTCACTTAAAATCTCTGGGCCTCAACACCTCATTTGTGAAATGAATCAGTTTAAAGAGATGACTTCTAAGGTTCCTTCCAGATCTGAATTTATGATCCTATGATCTCTCTCCTAAGTTCCAATCCTACCCTACCACTAGTACATTCTCTACCTGGACATCCCATAGACATTTCCAACTCAACATAGCCTAAACAGAACTCGTTAACCTCTCGGCCACACTCATGACTTTTCTTAAATTCCCCATTTCTGCTAAAGGTTTACCTACCATTCTTCCAGTTACTGCGGTTGGCAACCTAGGAATCATCTTCATCTCTTCACTCTTCCTCATCCTCTTATACAATCAATTGCTAAGTCATGAGGATTCTTACTCCACAACATCTCCCATATCTTCTCTCTTTAGAAGCAGTTAGGTAACACTTTAGATAGCATGCTTGGCCTAGAGTCAGAAAGGCCACAAACACATATTACCTTTGTGACCCTGAGCAAGTTACTTCTGACTGTCCCAGTTGATTTAGGTGTGAAATGGGGATAATAAGAACACACTTCTCTCAGGGTGGTTGTGATAATCAAATGATGTAATATTGATAAAGTACTTAGCACAGTGTCTAGAACATAGGTACTTAATAAATTCTTGTTCTCTTCCCTTTTCACTCACACAGCTATCACCCAAATTCAGTCACTCTTTACTTCTTACCTAGAATGCTGCTATAGCCTCCTAATTGGACTCTCTATATCCATCCTCTCCCCTCACCCAAACCAGTCTCTATACTGCTGCCAAATTGATAGTCCTAAAGGACAGGTGTGAACATGTTACTCCCCTGCTTAAGAAGCTTCACTGGTTCTTTATTGAATCTAGGATAAAATATGAAATCCTCTGCCTGGAACTGTGACCCTTCACAATTACTTCTAGATTCTTACCTGTCTGTCTCTTACCTCTCACCTGTCTTTCTAGATTATTCACTTGTGAACTCTATATTTCAGACAAAGTAGCCATTTCTTAGTCCCTGTACGTGCCAACCTGTCTCCTTCCTCTTTGACTTTGTGCAGGCTCTCCTCCATACTTGGAATGCTCTCCCTCCTTACTTCTTCCTCATAAAATCCCTAGCTTCCTTTAAAGCAGTTCAGTCTGATTAACAATGGGCAACTATAATTCCAGAGAGCTCATGACGAAACACACTATCGTCTTCCAGATAGAGAGGTGTTGGACTCAGACTGTCAATGGAGGCATATCGTTTTTGTTTGTATTATTTTGGGGGGTATGGCTAATGTGGAAATGTGTTTTGCTTGATTATAAATGTTTGGAATGGGTTTTGTTTTGTTCTTGCTTTTTCAGTGGGAAGTGGGGAGTGGGGGGAGAGGGAGAAGGGAAAAAAATTCAAACCTGAAAATAAAATAAAATTGAATTGAAAAAGAAAATCACTCAGGTGCTACCCTTTCAGGAGGCCCTTCTAGGTTCCTCCACTCAGTACTCTTCAAGGCATCTCCCTACCTGGAACTGATTTGTATTTCCTCTATGTATATGCCCACTACCATATTCTCACCTCACCCCTCGTCAGTAAAATATAATCTCCATGAGGCCAGGAACTTTGCATCACCATTGCTTTGAACATAGGACAAATTCTTGGAAAAATGAATTAAATCAAATACATTTTCCAGAACTTTGTGGTGGCATCATGTTTAGTATGCCAAGTTCCAACCCACACTCGGTCAGGACCTAACTTTGATTTTTACAGGGCACTCCTAAACAAAAGCCTCTGTCCTCCTACTCAAGATAAATGGTGGCTTTTATTTTAGCTTGACAGTCACTTACAGGTAAGCTTTGTCACTCTAAATACATGTATCTCTTTTGTGATCACTTCTAGTCTAGATAATAGAAGCAATTTCACTAAGTGCTTACTCACTGTGTATCTGTACCTGAATCTGCAGGGCTCCATCAGCACATTCCCATCATCCACCCAATCTTCTTCCACAAATCTGAACATCTCAAGAAATCATCCCCACTCAATGCCCACGCCTTTCAAATCTATTTGTTGGTTTTCCCCTTAAAAAACTGTCTCGTATGCTGATCTCTACTTCAGCTGCGTGGGAGGTTGAGGAAGAAAGTATACCTTCTGCTACAACTGTCTGTTCATGAGGGTCTGTTAACTTTGTTCATGTAATGCAACCTCTTTGGGAAAGTGGAGGGAAATTGCCCAGATTTGCATAGACCATAGGGGTTTGGAATTTTAACTAATTTCCTGAGGCAAGGAAATATGATGTTGTTTTGGGACTGTGATTAGACTGGGAAAGAACCTGGGAAAGGAGAAAAAAGGAAACACTGAGAGGAGAGACAGGCAACCTTCTCCCAGAGCCTTTCCCTCCAGCATCCCAGGGCATGAGCAAGAGACAGAAAGTGAGGTTAAAGGGGACCTAGCAAAGCCCATGAGAAAAGACCTGAAGTGGCAGTTTTAACTGCAGCCAGAGATGTGGTTTCTCTCTTTCCAGGCCCTGGGGAAATAAAGGCAAGACTAGAGGGGACAATCAAAGAGGTAGAGTACTTCAATTAATTGCATCCAATCCCATACTGAGCTATTGCTATTCGCTACCCTATGACTGATGCCTATTTCCAAGAGAATTTCTTTGTTCTGTTATAAATAGTGGTTTATAGAACTAATTTTAATCTTCATAAACTCTTGTGACCAAAGCAATCATGCAGTGGTATTTCCTTGTTCCAGGAGATGAACAAAAACTTGAAATTCCAGAGAGTCTATGAAGGTGCAGGTCACTCTTCCCCCGTCTAAAGAAACACTATATTCACAGTATTAACCAAGTGACTAATACACTTCTGGATTCTCACTTCTCCTTTATCCCACTTTTTCAATTGTATGTATATTTTATTGCCACAAAGCAAAGGACGTCTATGAAAATTTTAACTATCGACATGTATAAAGTAAATATGAAATAATAATATTTTTAAATAGCTAGCATTTATGTAATACTTTAAGGTTTACAAAGTACTTAAGATGTTATCTCATTCGATCTGTAGTAGATGCTATTATTATACACATTTTACAGACAAGGAAACTGAGAGTGAGAGGTCAAGGGGATGTGCCCAGGGTTATACAACTAGAAAGTGTTGGGGATAAGATTTGAACCCCCTCTTTCTGACTTCATGTCCAGCTCTCTGACTACTGTGCCTCTTCAAATATCTAACAAAAAGCATGATTGACTGTGAATCCCATTTTGAAAATCTCATGTAGGAACTCTACTTAGCCATTTTTCTGATAAAGCAACAGATGTCCTTCAAAAACATTGTTTAAACCTTAAAAGCTTTTCTTTTTTGTCTATAGTTCTATGTTCCCTCAGTTACTGAAAAGAGATTATAATAGCTTTAGTGTTGGCATTTCTCAGTTTGTCTCCCAGATATAAGCCCAAGCAAATTTAGACAACAAATCTATCATCATTAGAAGCTACTTACAACTACTATGCTGCTTTGGAAAACGGAGCCAGCACCTTAATTCTGTCTGCCACATGAACATAGGTAAGGAGTTTTGCTTTGTGTTTCTACAAGGCTTCTTCTTGAAATGTTTTATGACTTTTTAAATTGCATCTGGGCAGGGTGATGAAACATAACAGCAGCCCAGAAATTAAGATAACTACGATATGTTTCCAGTCTCAAACATTTTTATTTTCCCCAAGTACCTAAATAAATACAGGAACCTCTTTCACAGCTGTCAGACTCCCCATGAAACATAATGTACTCTAAAATAATTACTTGCTTGAAAAATTAGTATAATGGGACATTCAATTAGCTCTATTTCTAACAAATCCTTAGGTTACATGTTTGTGTTTTCTTAAGTAATCTGAGATGTTATAGGATTCAGATCTAGAAGAGGACTTAAAAGTCATTTAGTCCATTCCTCCTCATTTTGCAAATGAAACAACTGAGGCCTAGAATGGTAAAGTGATTTGCCCAAGGTCACACAGGGAGCACAGGAAGAAGGAAGATTCAAACTGAGGTCCCCTGACCCTTTTCACTGCACTAAAAGATAAACCATGCATTCAACAAATATTTCCAAAGTATTTGCAATGTACAAGGTACTATGGGAGGCAGTGGGGATACAAGGATAAAAGTGGCAAGATCCTTGCCCTCGGAAAGCTCACTATCTACTGAAGGGAAAGCAACTTGGATACAAGTAACTACCAAGTTATGTAGAGATAGGAACAAAGTGACTATTTCCTTTTCTGGTCCCTATCTTGATTTCTCCATTTCATTGTTTTCTTTCCTATAAGAATGAGGTCAGGAAAGCTAAGGCTGAGAAGAAGTGAGGATAGCAATTAATGCTGAAGAAAACAAAAAAGATTTTTGTTTTATTTCGCTATTTATTGAGGATGTGGTGGAGAACGTACCAAAATTTGTCAAATATGACATTGACAACCCAGGCCTACTAATTGGAAAAAAAAAAATTATGAGTGAAAACAGTATGAAAAGATGTCCAAAACGTGGCAGGTTAATTGTTGCACTACACTGCCTGGAGTACTACGTACAGGTATGGACAATGCATTTCAGGAAAGTGGTATGCATCCAGAAGAGACTGGTGAGACTAAGACAGAAGACTGGAGAATAATATGAAGACTAGTGGAGGAATGAGAGATATTTGGTTTGTAGAATAAAAGAGAGGGGATATTTGAAGAGTCATCATTGGGAAAAAAGATTGGGCACATTCTGCTGAGCTCCAGAAGGCAAAAGTAGAAGCCATGGGTAGAAATTGCAGAGATTTTGATTTATTGTAATGAAAACATTTTTAATAATCAGTTTTTCAAAAGTTGGATGGGTTGGCTCAGGACAATGTATTCTCCCTTATTGGAGATACTAACTTCGAGGTTGGTTAATTACCTCTTAGATAACGCTGTTGGATTCTTGATCAAGTTTAGTTTTCAACAGAGGGTTAACACTTAGATTAGTAATTCTGTGATATGACTAGAAATAATTTAGGAAATATTGCTAAGGATTTGAAGACTTGGGCAAAAACTTTAGGGGCAGAGGTGGTGTTTTCAAAACTATTACCAGCTGAGTGTAGGTCATACAGTAATGAGAAGGAAATGGAAAATCATTTCAGTATCTTTACCAGAAAAAAAACAAAATAGGGTCACAAAGAGTTGGACCTGACTGAAAAGACTGAACCACAACATGCAGTAATGAGAGGAAGATTTAAGGGATAAACAGCTGGATACAATGGCATTTGGAGTTTTTGGACCACAACTTAAAAGATGGTAATCAAAGATTATTGTCCATGAATGAAATACACCTTACAATGGTCAGAAAATGAACATCTACTTGCAATCTTTGGAACTTAATGAAAAATATATTAAACTTAAATGGGAGGTAGAGAGGAAAAAAAACTATCCACAAGGTCCTGTCAATATTGGTCCCATAGGGAGCATCAGGTAGAATGCAGGAAGAATTGATGGAAAAGAGCAGTAAAACAGAGTAAGAAAAGGTCAAAATAGTTTCAGGGGGTTGCTGAAATTCAGAATTAACTAGTGCTGTCAGTGAGAGCTAAGAACAGGAAACAAGGGTATTTTAAAATTATATTAGAAAAAAAGAAATGGATTAAGAGGGCATAGGGATTTTGCTTGAGGTTAGATAGGTTGGTGTTAACACATGGTGGAAAGAGGGATGAACAACTTAATTCCCATTTTGTTTCATTTTTTTCCTCCTTCAAGGAGAGTGGTCCTTAGGTTGGGACAGAAAAAAGTAGTTAGCAAGGAGAGGAAAAACAAAATAAGTGAAGATATGGTTAGAAAGCATCTTCCTGTCCTGTGTAAATACAATTCACAAGACCCAGAGAAATTATGTCTTAGAATATAAAAAGTCCTGGAGAATATAATTGCGGAGCTACTAGTGGTAATTAAAAAACTATAGAGAAATGCTGTAGGATTGGAAAAAGGCAAATATGATGGAAATAGGATGAAGTCTGCAAATAAGGAAAGAAGTTTGACTTCAATTCCTGACAAATTCCTTGAAGACCTTATTAATGAATGATTTTTGAGCCCTTAGAGAGGAAAGCATTAATGACTCAGGGGTGGGGAACCTATGGCCTTGAGATCACAAATTTGTGGGGAATTATTCTATGAAATTTGGATTCAGTCAAAGGGCCACACTTGTGGACCTAGAGAGCCACATGTGGCCTCAAGGCTGCAGGTTCCTCACCCCTGGTAGGCACTGGAATAGTTTCAAGTACAGGTGATGCCAAATTAACCACATTTCATTTTTTGACAGGGTAACACTAGGCACATCAATTAAGCTCTCACTGTCCCTAAGCAACTAAACTTATGAATTGCAAGGAAGTTTCTGTTTTGAATTGGTAGAAGGACTTTCCTCACTGAGAGTTTCTCACCCCCAAAGAAATCACAGGTCCAGATCTAAACAAATGAGCAAACAAGAAATCATCATATTAGGGAAATAAACTAGACAAAAAATAGTTCACTGAGATCTCTGCAAGCACTTGTCATGTTATTATGCTATCCTCTTGGACAAGCTGGAGAAATATGAGTTAGATAACAGTACAGTTTGGTGGATTCCAAGATGCTTCATTTACTAGATTTAAAGGGTAGACATTAAGGGTTAAATGATGACTTGGCTGGGAAGGGCACTCCAGTGAACTTCCCAAATGTTGGAATCAGTATTTTTATCAGTAACTTTGATGAAAGCATAGATGGCATATCTGTAAAATTTGTAACTCAAACAATTTTTGTTGTGTGAAAAATCCTTTGTATAAAAAGGGAATAAAAATCCTTTATATAAAAAGGGAATAAAAAATCCTTTATATAAAAGGATATATACAGGCTATCAAAAATTGATGAATTTTAATTGGGTTAAATGTAAAATCTACTCTTCAAATAGTCACTAATTCATATAGATTAGGGCAATACCACTAGATATTACTTATGAAAATGATGTGGGTACTTCAGTAGAATATGAGTTCAATGAGAGTTGATAGTCCAACATAGCAGTCAAAATAACAAATGCTATCCTAGATTGCATTCAGAGGCATCCATATCGAGTGAGATAATTCTTCTCCTATTCTGCTTTGTTCAGGCAACATTTGTTATACTGTGTTTAGTTCTAAGGATCATATTTTTGGACATGTCAGCTTCAGCTCATTCAAAAGAAGTTGGGAAGGCTAGAGACCATTCACTACCTAAAGGAATTTGGGATATTTAGCCTATAATAAACACAACTTAGGGAGTACATGATAATTGTCTTCAAATATGAGTTTTTATGTTGAAAAAGAACTAGAATTAATATTTATTGGCTTATGAAACAACAACTATGTGCCATTATTGGAAGAGATGGAGATCTAGGCTCAATATTTGGAAGAAACTTCCCAGCAGTTAGAGCTATTCCAAGTTGGAATGGGCTGCTTCTTTGGGGCATCTCTACTTATTGAGATCCAAGGCAAGGGCATTAGATAAGGCAGCTAAGTAGGACAGTGAATAGAACACTGGACCTGGTTTTACTTATCTGTACAAAACTTCCAATATATTGACTGATGTTTTGTTGTTGAGAAGGAGTAGAAGATTAGACTGCTGCTTATGGCATAATTTAGACATTGTTGCCTGCCTCTTGGGAAGCACTTCATCAAGCTCTAATAAAATTGAACAGTGTGGAAATTCCTTGAGACCATGTGATTATTGGCATAGTATATCTTTAATTCTCACACAGTCTTTCTGAATACTTCAGAGAGGCACTCAGCTATTCAGATTAGATGGATGATAAATAAATGGATTCTTAAGTGTAGCAATGGGAAGAAAAAAGTCTCAGAAACACCCTTGTATTGTGTGAAGCTTCATCATTTTTCTCCCAGCTCAAACTCAGGAAAAAAAGTAAAGTGTTTATAGAATACTCAGGGGACTGAATACTCAGGGGTCTACCTCTGTCCATGACACAACTGCATTCCTTCCAGGTTCTTATTGTTCACCATCACCCCCCACTGCCATCTTTTCCTAAATTTCTCTCTGTCTCTCTCCCTTATAATCCAATTAGTCACTGAATTTAAGAAGGCCCTTCTGAAAGCCAACTTCTACTACTTGTGCATCTGATCTATTATAATTTTTCAAGTCTAGGCAACACACCAACCATAGAATGGTCCTAAATGAAACTAGCTGAAGGTGAAGAATTATATAACTCATAAAAAAAGAGACTGAATTCTCCAGGATTTTCTTAATACTTTTTGGCCCTTCAGTTCTATAAATAAGAACTAGAGCCTAAAGTCTTGCAACATGGGAGTACAGCACAGGTCTGACCTTAACCACCGCCTGATCAAAAAGCTTTAGAGGCTCTTTATGGCTTCTGGCATATAAAACCCCTCCTAACCTAGCTTCATTCTGTCTGTCTAGTGTGATTTCACATGATTTCTTCTTAGTCATTGTATATTTTAGCCAAATTGGCCTACTTGCTATTTCTCTTAAATTATATTCCATGGCCTACCTCTGTGACCTTGGAGAAAATGTATTCCCATACCTAGAATGCTTTTCCTTCTCAGTTTCACTTCTTGAAATCCCTAGTGTCCTTTCAAGAATAGGTTTAAGTGCTTCTTTAATTCATATGTGTATGTATATATTTATATATATGTACATATTTCTAGACACACATACATATATGTATCATACATATATATGTATGTATAATACATACAAGCTAAACACTGACAATTAGGGGATCAGAAAAAGCCTTGTAGTAGAGGTTCTTAAAAGGAGGCTTGAGGGAGGTTAGGGATTCCAAGACATAGAGCTGGGAAGAAAACGTATTCCAAGTACTAGGTATATCCTATGATCCTATACAAGGTCACATGTATAACACACACACACACACATATATATATATACATATATATGCATACACATATATACACATATACACAAGTATAATATATATGTTATGTATAGCATATATAATATGCCGTAATAGCACAGTATGTATATCGAGTATATTGATGCTTTATATATAGTATATATAATTTACATACAATAATAAGTAATATTTATCTGGGTTCTTCTCCTGCCAAAATAAGTTCCTTAAGTACTTTTTCTTTTTATCCTTATGCCCAGTACAATGCCTGACGTTAGAGTCTTTTAATAAATTCTTCATGAATCAGATTGAATGACTCTATTGTAATCCAATGCCTCAAGGAATCCAAAGGAGATTTTATAAGGAGTTATGTTGTAGGGCAGGTGGACAACTTAGGGTACATGTGACACCTGAAGGAATTATGAGCTGCACTCAACCCTTTTCTAGAACTTGCACCTTTCCCTTCTTTCTCTGTTTCTTCAGACCATTTAGGTCAATCATGAAGCATCTTTGAGGGCCATATTTTGAAGTGACTTGTAAATATGCACATTTTATTGATCTGCACAGTATAGCCTATGAGTATCAGAAAGCTAACTATAGTCCTTGAAACACAGGGGAACAGGACTGTATACTCTGTGATCCCTATTGGGAGAAAGTTCTCAGCAGTATCCATTCAGTCATCTTTGGTAGGAACTGGCATTTTGAATTTTTCCACAGTCCACAGAAAAATCCATAAATTAAATTTATTTTTAAAAATGTCACTGTCTTTACCTTTTGGCAATTTTGCTTTGTGTTTTGTTCAGAGTCCAATCAACCTCACCTTTTCAGTGACATTAGTGAAGCAAGCCATATGACCTGGATACAAATACTTATTAAATCATGTTTCATATGGATTATTTGTTTTTATATTTATGACTGAGGGAAAAGTTAGACATGCAGAAGATGCAGGAAATAAAAAAAGGGGCAATGGGCAGGGAGTCTTCTGCTCAGAATGATAAGCTATTCTGAAACCTGAGTGTCTTTACAGAGCACACGAGTACAAATTTTAACGAAAAGAGATGACTTCATGCAAATGCAACAAGTTTTCAATATGTTACAAAGCAGAGCTTACAATGCCCACCTCATTAAGTTAATTTGGGCCACCATTAAATTATACTTAGATGGTTTTGAGAATGAGAGGAGAATGCTAGAATCAGAAATGTTAGAAGACCCCCTGCCTAGAATTAAGCCCTTGTGACCTTAGGACCCCAAAATTTAAAGTGAGGAAGTTTTATAGAATGAGTGGTAGAGACAATAAAACTTGAAAATCAATTTTACGAGTTCATTCTTTGAGTGCACTGAGAAACAAATGAGCTCAGCACCAAATTAGAACTGTTTAAAATAGGAAACTATCAGACAGCAGAGTTTGCTTATACAACTAATTTTGTGAGGTTTTGCTAGAAAAACATATCCACCCTACACAACTGACTCTGTTTTAATTACTTAATATTTTATATCATGAATTATAAAAAATGATTCAGTGGTTCTTTTCATGCTCTTTGTCCTGGGTGTACGTACATCTTGTGTCATGTACAGAAATTGCTGATTCTCATGGTGTCCCTTCCCTTTGAGTCAGGAAAAACTGGATTTTAATCCTGCCTCAAACTCTTAGCTTCATGACCCTGGGCAATGTACTTTGCCTATCTGGGCCTCGGTTTGCTCATGAGTAAAAAGAAGGAGTTGGGAGTCATATCTTCTAAGATTGCCTACAGCTCTAAATCCATGATCCTAGTGAGCTTTGCCAGAAGAGACCAGGAGAGACAGTTCACTGTTCACTGAGAAGAAGGATAAGGCTACCTTGATCATCTTTCTGGACCATGGGACAAGGCTTTCTGCACAGGCAATCAAGCCAGAAGATCATTCAGCCTTCCTCTGTCCTCCTTATGCCCCTCCAACTTGAATTTTGATCTCTACCTGGATGGATATTTGAACTTTAACCTCCTTTCCCCCAGAACTTGTACTCCATGTCATTTTCCAAGCATCTTTACACCATTCTCCATCTATTTTATATGTTGTCTTCCCCCATTAGAACGTAAACTCATTGAAGGCAGGAACTTCCTTGTTTGTATTTATAATCCCAGCACTTAGCATAGCATTTGGCATATAGTAATATACTTAATCATTCAAGATAATTTTCCTTTACCAAAGAGAACAATCCCATCAAAACTGTATGTGTTCCCATATACATCTAGAGTTTCATCTAGAAGACTGGTCTATCTGGATAGCCTTGTATCTAGGATAAAAGCCCCTAAAATCAGACCAAACTATAAGATAATAGATCTAGGACTCAAGGGGCCCCAGAGACCCACCATTGTACCGCTAAGTAAACTGACGCCTAAGAAAGTTGTGATTTGTCCAAAGTCATGCATGTAGTATGTATCAGAAACAGGATTGGAATCCAGTCTTCTGACTCCAGAGCAAATGTTAATTCCATTGAACCATGAAAAATTGGGGCAATTAGGTGGTGCAATGGATAGGGCACCGGCCTTGGAGTCAGGAGAACCTAAGTTCAAATCCTGCCTCAGACATTTATTAGCTGTCTGGCCCCAGGCAAGTCACTTAACCCTGTTTGCCTCAGTTTCCTTATCTGTAAAATGAGCTGGAGAAGGAAACTGTCAACCACTCCAGTATCTTTGCCAAGAAAACCCAAATGAGATCATGAAGAATCAGACACAACTGAAAAAGGACTCAGTATCACCATGAAAAATGAAATCCTAACCTACAAAGCTATCCAGGATATTTAACTATTTCCAATTCTTCTATGACCCAGAGTCCTCTGCCTCTTGTCAAACATAAGAAATCTACATCCCTTTTAACTACTTACAACTTCTGGCCATTTGTCACTTTTACCATCCAACTATGGGTACTTTAAAATACTTTTATTGAAGTCTTAAATTTTTATAACAGGTCAAGCAAGATATAACACTCCCCCAATCTCACCTTCAGTAAACCTTCCAATATAACATCAAAAAGCATTTAAGCAAAAATAACCAATGCAGCAACTCCATCTACTATATCTTACAATGTGGTACATTACACATCCATCCATAATCTCCAGTGATAGGACAATGGTACACTTCCTTGTTTCTGCCCTTGGGCAGAGGTGGGTCACCACAACTGCACAGAATTCAGCCTTATTATTTTGTCTTTTTCATTTATACTATTGTATATATTGTTTAACTGGCTCTTGCTTACTTCATTTAGCACTGGTTCATAAAAGTCTTCCTATGTTGCTCTGACTTCCTTAAATTTGTTGTTTCTTATGGTACAGTAATATTTCATTGTATGCACATACCATATTTTCTTTCAAAACCTCCCAAGCAATGAATGCATGCTTTATTTCCAATTTTTTGCTTCTATAGAAGTTCTATTTTTGTATTTATGGGGACTTTCTGCCTAACCTCCTTGGAATAAATATTTAGGTGAGATTTCTGAGTCAAAGGGTACCAAACAGCTGTTTAACTCAACTATTGCTCTGGCACACTTTAATCACTATTTATTACAATTCAGTACCATTGTCTATCCCAGGATGTCTAGTACAAAGAAAATCCTTAGTAGTCTCAAGGGCCATCAGCTTAGTTCTCTTGCTTGGTTCCCAAGAGAGTTGGAAATTAGGAGAACTGGAAACATCATCAAGTGAAAGATACTTTCTACCTACCCTCAAGAAGGATCATAAGAGGAATGAGTTAGATATTTTCAGAAATAGCTAATGTATTGATTTGTGTTGCTTGAGTATACTTTTTTTTTTAAAGAAAAAGTGTAGCCTTTATTGGTGGCAAGGAGGCTGATAGGGCATATAGCTTTTGCTCAGTTGACAAGAGGGATCATGCATGTTAAAAGTTACACAGGAAGGAGAAGTCTGGGAAATTTAGGTTCTCAAGGAAAGGACATGGGCCCAGGTTGTTTTGACACATATCAGCACCTATAATCAAGCTGAAGGAATGACCTGGCAGGACAGAACTTGTAGAACCCCTCTTTATTGTTTTAGTTATTTTTCAGTCATATCTGATCCTTCATGACCCTTTTGGGGAATTTTCTTGACAAATACTAGAGTGGTTTATTATTTCCTTCTCCCTCTCATTTTTATTTTTTTTAAAGCAATTGGGGTTAAGTAACTTGCTCAAGGTTACACGGCCAGTTATTTCTGGGTGTGGTGCTGAGTATCTGAGCCCAGATTTGATCCAGGTCATCCCGACACTGGAGCCGGTACTCTTACTCGCTGAGCCACCTGGCCGCCCCTAAGCAAATGGGGTTAAGTAACTTGCTCAAGGTTACACAGCCAGGTGTTTCTGGGTGGGTGCTAAGTGTCTGAGCTCGGGATTCGATCTCCAGGTCTTCTCAACACTGGAGCCAGTGCTCTTACTCGCTGTGCTACCTGGCCGCCCCTCCCTCTCATTTTTATAGATGAAAAAACTGAGACAAAGAGGGATAAGTGATTTGTCCTGGGTCATACAGCTAGTAAGTGTCTGAGATCAGATTTTAACTCAGGAAGAGGAGTCTTCCTGACTACAGGACTGGCATTCTGTTGTCTGCAACACCTAGCTGCTCTGTGGCCACATTGGGATGGGGTTTATAGTTTTATAATAGGTTTTGTCTCCAGATAAAGATAACCTATTATTTTGAGTGAGTAGATGTTATAGGAATGTAAAGTTTTAAGATCTTCCCTGTCCCTAGGCTTAAGTGCATCTGGAGCCTGTGGTAGGAGGCTTGTTTTTAAGGAGATACTTTGTGATTGGGCAGTGGGTCAAGAGGGTTGTTACATTCTCTGAGTCAGGAGAAGGCTATATAAACCTTGATGGGAGGCTTTGCTTTAGGGCTCACTTTGAGAAGTGTTATGTGATTTGACCAGATGAGACTCTGGGCAGCCGTTGTTGAGAGCCCCCCGGCTTTGAAAACCCAGATGTTGATGCTTCCCTCTCTGGTAACTGGGATTAGGTATGGATGTATGTAATGGTTGAACAGTTTAGAAGCCTGTCTGTTGAAATGTTCTTGTAACTTATGCTTGTAACCTCTGTATACACTGAAGTTTGGGTGCTGACTTTTTTCCCCTGAACTAGGTAAACGGTATATGTTTGATTAATTAAAGTAAGCTTGCTAACTCATTTTGAGTTGATTTCCTTTAGCAAAGCAGATCCAAGAAACTGTGTTGGCAGCCACCCGGGGGACACTGGGGTGTGCTGCTACAGTAGACCACTATAATAGCGAATCACAAACAAGAACTGTTGGATAAACAGCCCTGGACTTAGCAATGTTCTCTTGTTCTCTCTGTCTCTCTCCCTCTCCCTCTCTTTCCCCCTTTCTCTACCCCCCCTCTTTTCCTCCCTTCCCCACTCTCCCTTTCCAATTAAGGACTTCACCAGCAGGAATGGTCATTGGGAAGATAAAATTATAAAAGAAAAAAAGAAAAGAACATCAATAATACATTTTAAAAGAAAAAAAGAAAACATCATTTATGACATCCACTATTTCTCCACATTTCTCTCTTCATCACCATGGAATTTTATAAAAGTAGAATCCCTGCAATATATAACTTTACACCTCCTGCTCCTATCACCCCATTCAGGGACACACTGTGTCCAGCCCAAAGGTCAGTTTTGATCAATAGAAGCTTTTCCTGTTCTCAAGTCCCAGGTGCCTTTTATTAAAACTTAGTTACACTGTTCAAGCAGAAATTTTCACTTACAGTGTATTGATTCTTTATAATAACAGTATGTAAGTGAGATGGCCTATAATTCCACTTCTAAGTCAAGTCACCTGGAAGCCAGGTGGCAAATTTCCTTCCACCACAGGGTCCTGAAGTTGCTTAGTCTAGAGGTTTATCTGACTCTACAGTAGTTGTTATTTCGATTACTTTGGGACATTCATATAACAACAAGGAGCAGTCAATTTTCTTTAAAGATACATGTAAAGATACAATTCAACAGTAATTGCCATCCTAGAGTGCATACCTAGGAACAGTTTTCCCCCTAATATTTTTGACCTCTTCAATCCTTGTTTATTATTGAACATTAATGTCTTGAAATCAATGTTTTGCTTATTTTAATCAAAACATTTCAAAATCACAACTTAATGAGATGGGCTAAGGAATTATTTAGAATTAGCATACTGAGAAATTTTGGAAAACTCTAAAAACCATAACACACTTAACCATGAACTTAATTATCAAATAAATGTTATTAAATTGCAAAAATATTAAATTTGGAGAGAATACAAAATATGATTTTGTTTGTGAGCTCAGACTGGGGATAAAAAAAAAACTGTAATTTCCTTGCCAACTCATGAGGGACTTAATAAATTCCATTCAAATTCATAACCTTGGAGTCATTCTTGATTTTTCCATCGTTTGATAGACCTTCACATTCAATCAGTTGTCAAATCTCCTCATTTCTGTTTTCACAATATTCATTTCCTTTCCCATCCCCAATGCACTCTTTCATTCTCTCTCTCTCTCTCTCTCTCTCTCTCTCTCTCTC
>NW_027185784.1:4751650-4786674 GCF_028583685.1 Petaurus breviceps papuanus | reverse complement strand
ACACACACACACACACACACACTCTCTCTCTCTCTCTCTCTCTCCTTCCTCTCTCCTCCCTCCCTCTCTCCCTTTTTTCTTTCCATTCACACAGCCTTTAGTGCATGCCCTCATCTAGACCATTGAAATAACTCTTAACTGGATTTCTTTTTTTCCATCCCCCCCTCTCTTCAATCCATGCTCCACACCACTGCCAAATCAATATTCTTAAAACAAAGATCTGATCTTGTCACATTTCTGCTCAAAAATCTTCCATGCCTTCCTCTTTTCTCTATGATAGAAGGCAAATTTCTCAACCCTCTACAGTATGACTCCTACTTCCCTTTCCAATCTCATTTCGTGTTATTACTGATGCTGCTGCTCTGTTCCTCACTAAACACACACTCCATCTCCTGCCTCAAAAATTTTGCATGAGTCTAAAATGCCTTCAGCTCCTCACCTCTACCTCACGGAAACCTTACTTTTCTTTGCAGTGCCATTCAGCTGCTGGCTCACACAGTATCCAGGGTGGCCTGGAGGCCGCAGTTCCCCCCCCCCCCGAAACTAAGCCTTTGCTGGTCCTCCTAGTTGTCAGTACTTTTGAAATTGTACTTGTTTTGTCTATACTTTAAATTTACTTATCTGTGCACATGTCAAATCCTTCAGGTAACAAGTTGCTTGAGGGAAGGACTGTAGCTATTTGTCTTGGCATTTGCAGTTTCTAGTGGAGTGAGTGTCTCACAGTTAAGGTAGCTGCTGAAAAGAGTTGAGTTGAATAGTACAATAGCAAAAACGTTGGTGCTATTATCTTAACATGAATTCACCTGAGTGAAATACTCTATTATCTTAACATCTGTTCACCTTAGTAAAGTACTCGATTGTTCTCTCTGGCAATTTGACAATGGTTGCATGTTCTCAGGAATAAGTGGTTTCCAGTGTCAATCGAAGATTATTAAAGCGATATTCCAGAAGTATATTTGGGATTTTCAGAAGCAAAGGCTAGGCTTGGAGCTACCCCTACCTCTATAAATCAAGGATGATCATCTCACACATGAGGTTTGGGGAGAAGAAAGGAGGGGATGGATTGTGGGGAGAGAGATGACTTGCTGGGACAGTCCTATGATCCCAAAAGTCATGGGCAAGGGAGAAGTCATTTCTGGCTAAGTCACATAGTACTAAAAAGACATGAGACACATATATACTTAAAACAGTCAGCCATCTGGGGCTAGACCACACATACTTTATTACGCTCTGGTTAAATTTCGGTATTTTGTTTTAAACTCAAGGAGATATAAGAAGTGCCCCCCTCCCCCCCCAAAAAAAAAGTTAAGTTGTTTTGAAACTGAGGGATAACCAGAGAATAGTTCTTTATGCTCTATTTGTATATTTAAGATAGCAAGAGAACATCAAGAAGGCTGTGGAAACCCTGTGGTAAATTTATGGAGGAGCCTAAGCTAGCTTCTTCCAGGATGAGCTTGATGTGATCTGCATTATGGAAAAGAATAACCATGTTATTAATTAGATTGAAACTCCCTGTGAGTGAAGAGCTAGCTGTCTCCTCTGTTTCTGCCTCAAAATTACTCTTGATTTTTCATTTTAACCAGATTTCAAAAAGATAAAAATTTGAACAGTGTAGGAAAAGAAGCAGAACACCCTTGAAGAAGCACACTGTGTGATTTATCCAGTGCCCAGCCTTCCAAGGGCATGTCCTTCTGCCGTTTCCCGGGATAGTCAGTGTTCAGAATTCATTTTACAAGTAAGTATTCAATGCAATAAAACCAGTAGCAATAGAGGTGAATTTAAATGTGAACCTCCCCTAGAACACTTTTAAAAGGGTCCTTTGTTAATTTTAAAATAAATGGGTCTACAACATTGAGAGGTCCCTACTTTCCTGTGAGGTTTTTGTTGCTATTGTTGCATCATTTCAGTCATGTCCAACTCTATCACCCCTTTGGGAGTTTTCTTGACAAAGGTACTAGAGGGATTTGCCATTTCCTTCTCCAGTTAATTTTACAGATGAGGAAACTGAGGCTAACAGGGTTAAGTGACTTGCCCAAGGTCACACAGTAAGTGTCTGAGGCTGGATTTGAATTCAGGAAAATTAATAGCAAGACCTGCCTCCAGGTCTTGCTCTATCCAGCTGTACTGCGAGCTTCTTTAAATGGAGGGCATTTACACCTATGATTAGCAGACCTTGGGCAGGATTTCTCCCTCCGGGGGAAGGACCATTTAGAAATTACTGAAAAAGCCTTTATTCTTTCTATTTATTTGTTCAAGTATTTTTAGGGGAAAGGGTAGCATTATATTCATGTTTATAGGCATGCAAGATCATAAATATTTTTGTTTTGGGTACATTGAGTTATTTTTCTCAGGACCTATTCATTAAGTGAAGACTGATGAATATAATCAGAATAGACCTAATGGTTGTCCAGAAAGTGGAACAGATCTTAGATCATTCTGTTTGCACAAGTTATGGTAGTTGCACAATGAAAGAAATTACATTCTCAGAAACTTTAATAAACATGTTTAAAAAAAAAACCCTTTCTCTGAAAAAAAATCACTGCATCTTTTTCCTTTTTCAAATAATATTTTATTATAAACTTGTACAGCCATCTATAAACATGATCATATCCATGAAGAACAGAAAGAAAGAATTGTCTATGGAACTACAAATCTCAATCACGTACAGCTTAAGTGTAAAATAAATTTAACATTGCGATTCCAATATTTTCCTGCTTGTCTGTTTATCTTTCTGAATATGCTTTTGATCTCTTCTATGTTTCAGAAATACTTTTTTAATTTTTGGTAATGTTATTTCTATTCCTCCTGCCCCCATTCATCTACTAAAAACCAAGGAAAAACCAAAAAGCCTAACAAAGAAGTATAATCAAACAAAACATTTTCACTCCTTGGCCATATTGGAAAATATATGTCTCATTTTGTACCTTTAGTCCATCATCTCTCTGTCAGGAAGCAAGTAGCATGCTTAATCTTCTGGAGTAATGGTTATTTTTGTATTGTTCAGAGTTCTTAAGACTCTCAAAGTTATTTTGCTTTCCAATGTAGTTGTATAATTTATTGTATAAATTGTTTTCTAACACATCCTTTTTCAAATACAGCAAGGAATAGAGAAAAGAGCAGAAAAGGTGAATGAGATATAAAGGGAGAAGAAAGCAGGTTAGTGGAAATAGTCATAAGAAAAAAATAATAGAAATGCAAATTATTACCCAGTGTTGGAAGTGCATGTAAATTTTCTCTTAATAAAAGAGAGGCTACATGATATTTCTGACATTTCAATAATCTATGTGATATAATTTTTGCAGAACAGGAATCATAGAGGCACAGAGTGCATAATAACTCATTGGCCCAGCCACAGAATTGTTGCTGAAGAAATGTCAGAGGGTAACTTCCTGTATCAGCAAGCACCCCAGCATCCCCAGGGTGGCTGCCAACACAGGTTCTTAGATCTGCTTTGTTAAAGGAAAGCAACTCAAAATGGGTTAACAAGCTTACTTTAATCAGTCAAATATATATCATTTACCTAGTTCAGGGGAAAAAAGTCAGTACCCCGAACTTCAGAGTATACAAGACAGAATTATCAAGACAGAGAAACAGATCAGGTAGACAGGTTTCCAAACTGTCCAACCATTACATCCATACCAGATCAACATCTGGGTTTTTCAAAGCCAGGGGGCTTTCAACAATGGCTTCCCAGAGTCTCATCTGATCAAATCACAGAACACTTCTCAAAGTGAGCCCCAAAGCAAAGCCTCACATCAGGGATTATATAGCCTGCTCCTGGCTCAGAGAATGTAACAACCTTCTGGACCTACTGGCCAATCAAAAAGTATCTACTGAAAAACAAGCCTCCCACCCCAGGTTCCAGGTGCACTTTAGCCTAGGGGCAGGGAAGATCTTAAAAATTTACATTCCCATTACACTTCCCAGCTCAGTGTGAGTGAGAAAGACTACAGCTGCCAGGGTTCATAAATAAAGTTGCCAATACCATTTGTTGGAACACAGACGATTATGTGTAGGAATGTGAAATACCTAAAAACCATTCATGTTAAAATTCAAGATGAATGCCATTTAAAGGGAAGAGTAGCATGTTTGAGGAGATCGAAGGCAGACTTCATGGCATCAAGTTTTCTCTCTGACACATACAAGCTGTGTGGTCATGTGCAAATCAACTAACTTCCCAGTGACCCAGAGAAATTTCTTATACTTTAAGTCGCTAAAGAATCTCAGAGCTACTCCAATGGAATAAGTTTATGGTAGGAGTTCCCTATATAGCTGAAATCACACATCAGAAAAACAAAACAAATGACAGGGAAAAGAGGGGGAAAAAAGAAAAACATTTAAAGAGGGTGGGTCCTGAAACTAGTATGCTGATCAGTTCTAGTAAAGTAAATGTGCTTTTATGATATCTATATAATATAAATCATAACTGTATGTGCATGGTAAAATTTTTCAAGATTGTCCATATTTTATTTTTATGTTGAAATTTGGTATTTAAAAAATAATTTATTTATTTTTAGTTTTCAACATTCACTTCTATAAGTTTTAAATTTTCTGTGCTTCCTTCCCTTTCCCCCTCCCCAAGAAGGCATGCAATCTGATATAGGCTCTACATATACATTCTTATTAAACCTATTTTCACATTAGTCATTTTGTATAGAAGAATTAGAAAGAATAGGAGGAACCATGAGAAAGAAAAAACAGAACAAAATAAAAAAGAGAGCAAATAGTCTGCTTGGATCTGCATTCAGACCCCACATTTCTTTCTCTGGAATTGGATTGCATTTTCCATCATGAGTCTTTTGGAGTTGTCTTAGGTCCTTGCATTGCTAAGAAGTACTAAGTCTATCTATCAAAGTCAGTTATCTCATGATGTGGCTGTTACTGTATACAGTGTTCTCCTGGTTCTGCTCACTTCACTCAACATCCATTTAGGATTTTTCAATTAAATAGTTTTTATTATAAATTTTGTAATCTCAACAAAAAACGAAAGAAAGAAAATCTCTCAAGTCCCTAAATGACCATATAACCAGAGCTATTTACAATTAATATCTATATCAATATATACATATATATTCTAGCACAGTAATAACACTACGTTTTCTGCTTTGTTCTGATCTTTGTCCTTTTTATCTACATATGTTAGATTCTCCTTCAAATAATAAACCAACAAAGTACTTATTAAGTGGCTATTAAGTACCAGACACTGGGCTAAGCACTGGGAATACAGGGAGAACATTTTTTTTTAAATAGTTCTGGTTCTCCAAAGTTTTATAAGCACCAGGTTTTGTTATTTTTCAGTATTTTTATCAGTTTTAAGGTGAGGCTGAAAGAGTACATTGAAGTTGTATTCATGGACATTTCTCTATTAAAGATGTTAAAATAATTTATGCTTTCATAGTTTGTCCTTCCTCTTTTGTAAATTATTTCTTTATGGCCCTTGATTATTTATCCATTCAGGGCAACATGATGAAAAAAACACTGGGCTTAGAATCAGAGGACCTGGGTTTAAATCATGCTTCTGTTACTACCCCTGTGGCCTTGCACAAGGCTTCACTTCTCTGAGCCTGTTTTCTCATTTACAAAATTAGGAAAGAGACTCTAAAATCCTTTGCAGCTACGAAAAACCAAAATCCAAAAATATCCTATGAACGAATATGACTTTTGTAAATTTGTGTTTATTTGATGATAGTTTTTTATCTGTTGCTTTTCTATTTTTATTGTATGGAAATAAAATATATATCTTTATCATTATATATTGATTCCATACATTTAAGTATATGTATACATATATACACAAACATGAGCATACATATATACTTAAATATGAGAGTGTGAGTCTGTGTGTGTATACTCGCATATATGTAAGAAGGGTTATTCTAATTGTCCAACCAGGTGGTAATCAGGGCTTGTACCAGCATGGTGACAGTGAGACTTTGGGGAAAGAATAGAGGAAACAAAAGACAAAGGTGGAACCCAGATCAATAGGATTTGGTAATTGATTGGGTATGAAAGAGAGAGTTAAGGAAAAAGTCAAAGATAAACTCTAGACTTTGAACACAGGAGAAATAGTGATTAGTATGGCCATAGATAGGAATTATGAAGTTAGAAGGAAGTGTAGGCTTAAAGGTGAGGGCTACAGAATCACAACACCAGAGCTGGAAGGCTGCTTGAAGGCCATCTAATCCAACCCATACTGGACCTCTTTTACAACATTCCCAATAAGTTGTTACCTGGGCTGAGGTACGATAATAAAATAATATTTGAAAAACACTTAATTTGATAATGGTTTCTTTGTCCTCATGTAGTTGCTATTATTATCTCCATTTTACAAATGAAGAAACTGAGGCAGACAGGTTAAGTGACTTACCCAGGATCAGACAATTAGTAGGTGTATGAAAATGGATTTGAATACAGGCTTTCCTGAATGCAGGGCCACTCTCAATCTTCGTAATCCTTAGGAATGCTTTCCTGGTTCCTTCTGGTGGTATCTTTTGTCTCCATGTGAGTTGGCAGGAGCAGAAGGTGGCCATATGGTTTGGCATGTCTTTGGAAGGTCTCTGTCTGAATAAGCGTCCAAGGAGGACAGAAACCTTTTTTATTTGTTCATGTCAGGCAGGTCTACAAATAGCCACTTCCATACCTCTCTGCAGGGAGCTTCAAAATACAATAACACCAAATCAAGGAATGAATGAATATGTGAAAGCACACAGGAGTTTGTTTCATTTTGGTCAAATTTTCAGTTTCCATAAGTCTGTGAAGATACTTATGGATGGAATATTGAGCATCAAGAAGAAATAGGAATTGTGAATTGAGAGCTTAAAATGAAGTGAATTTTAAAAATCTAAAAACAAAATGAATTTTCTCATTACAAAAATGCCTTCAACTTCAGGGTATAGGTAGGTTATTTTTTTTTCCTCTTTTCCCTTTGCTTCTTTTCTGAAAATGTGAAATTTTCGTACTTGCTTTACACACCAGTAGCCAATCAATATGGCAAATATCATAATTATCTGTTTTACTGATATGTTAATGTTCCCTTAAGTTCTTCAGTTATGAGTCTTTTGAAAACTAAGAGTGGTTGGATTCTACAAAGTTGTTTGAAGCTCTTCTGTAACAAAACTTGAAAATATTGAAAAGCAAATTCAATAAATACATTTATCTAGTAAACTATATGTTAGGAGATAGAATGGCGTGTGTGTGTGTGTGTTGTAGACCGTGTAAGCTCTGAAGATCCTCATCCCCAGAATTTGGCTAGCTACATTTTCCTTCCCAGAGTTCTAGGAGTACCGCTCAAAGGTCAGGGCTGATTCTTTTTCTTTTGCCTTTGGTTCCAGGCCTCACTGACATACTTCTTCAAAGATCATTAGCCAAGAATCAATTTAGTCAGTCAGTTATTGTTGTCATTGTCATTTAGTTATTTCAGTTGTGTTCAAATTTTGTAACTTCATTGGAGGTTTTCTTGGGTACTGGAGTGATTTGCCATTTCCTTCTCCAGTTCATCATTTGGATGAGGAAACTAAAACAGGCAAGATTAAGTGACTTGCTCATAGTCACGCAGCCAGTCAGTGTGAGGCTAGATTTTAACTCAGGTCTTCCTGACTTAAGGCCTGGCATTCTATCCACTGTGCCACCTAGCTTCCCTTAGTCAAATTATGCGGTTATTAGAAAGGTGTTGGTTGGTTGGTTGTTGTCCTTCATTTTCTAAGAAAACCAAAATGACATCACTATGTTAGGGTCAGTGTATAGTGTGTCTTACTGTGGCTGATCAGACTAATAAGAGCTCAGAAGGCTCTATCACAGGTCAGGCACAAATAGCCCAAATAAACGTTTAGATGGGAGATATCTCTAAATTTGCATATCTCATGATTCTTTGGAACTCTGCTTTGATCATAGAGCACAGCATCTTCATTTGATGTGGTACACCATGCTGGGAGGTCCTTTGCCAGAGTCTCCTATGTCACATAATTGATTCTAAAGTTCTTGTATCACTTCTTCTGACCTCCATGTAAGCACTTACCTGTAACCTGCACTCACAGTACCAACCAAAACATGAGAGCATGGATGCGAATAATGAGTCTGTGGTCCAGGTGGAGACTGGAAGCATATGTTTATTGCATGCTAAGCAAGTCTCAACTAAGCATCTGAGGGTTAGGGTTTCTATACTGTAGCTAAAGCACTTACATCATACTTTCTCATGGGAAACTTCACGTAGGTTACAACACGAGACACCTAACTTGCAACTTTGCCGGAGTCTACTCCCTGGGATGCTTCCCGGCTTTCTTATCGCACGCGTCACTACTTTATCTATATTGCTCAAGTGGCCAGGGTTTTAGGGAAGGTCAGAATGTTCCAAGCCTCCCTCACACAGGGGATGAGTAACAGTGGGGTGGAGAGTCAACCTGAGATAGTGGGCCCAGCCTGGATTTGAGCCCATGGGATGCAGACCCGTCAGAGTGTGCGCATGGCAGACCCCTCAGAGCCTTCAACAATGCCCCCTACACTTGCCTTCTGTGAGTTCTCTGTAAAATAGTCTTTTAGGCAGATGTGGATTTGGTATTTGAACAACGTGACCAGTCCATCAGAATTGCACTGTCTGCAGTAGAGTTTGAATGGTTGGCAGTTTAGCTCAAGAAAGGACCTCAGTGTCTGGTACCTCATCCTGCCAGGTGATCTTCAGAATCTTTCTAAGACAATTTAAATGATTCAGTTGCCTGGCATGGCCCTGGTATATTGTCTAGGTTCCACAGGCATACAACAATGAGGTCAACACAATGGCTCTGTAGACCTTCAGTTTGGTAGGCAGTCTAATGCCTCTTCTCTCCTACACTTCCCTTTGGAGCCTTCCAAGCACTGAGCTGGCTCTGGCAATGTGTACATCAATCTCATCATCTCTGCAGACATCCCTGGAAAGTATGCTGCCAAGGTAAGTAAATTTATCCACATTATTCAAAATTTCTCCATTTGCTATAACCAATGGTTCCAGGTAGGGATGGTGTGATGCTGTCTGGTGGAGAACCTGTGTTTTCTTGGTGTTAGCAGGTCAAAATTAGCACAAGCAGCAGAGAATTGGTTTATACTTTGTTGTATCTCACCCTTAGAGGCTTCAATGAACACACAATCATCTGTGAAGAAAAATCATGCAAAAACTCTCCCTTCACTTTAGTCTTGACTTGTAGCCTTTTCAAGTTAAATAATTTGCTATCAATGTGGTAGCTGACCTCGAAAACATTTTTTCCTTGCTGAAGCCATATGAAAACATTGCTGAAAAAGTCATGCTAAAAAGCATGGGAGCAAGCTCACAGTCTTGCTTCACTCCATTGGTGACTGGAAAAGCATGAAAACATTGTCCATTATCCAGAACCCATGTAAGCACACATGATGAAACTGATGCACAATACTGATGAACTTATCCAGGCAACCAAGTTTTGACATAATTTTCCACAAGCTCTCACAACTGACAGAATCAAAGTCTTTTGTCAGATCAACAAATGTTGTGTCCAGACCTCTTCCTCTGTTCTGCTCCTGGCATTTCTCCTGGAGTTGTTAGGCAGCAAACACCATATTGATCTTTCCTCTGCCCTTTCTGAAGCCACACTGGCTCTTGGGTAAGATGTCTATTTTCCAGGTGTAGGATCAGCCTATAAAGGATGACTGGCAAGAATCGTGCCAGCAGTGACTAAGAGAGACACTCCCCACCTCAACCCTGTGATTGTCACAGCTCAACCGATTTCCTTTTCCTTTATGGAGATAGCCAATGGAGGAATCCTGGGGCACAACATCCTCTTATCACATAACCTGGAAGAGTTCGGTCAGTTTTTGTATGAGCAGTGGACCTCCTGCCTTCTAAATTTCAACTAGAATAGAATCAGCACCAGGAACTTTGCCATATGAGCGGATCTTAATGACATTCAAAACCTCTTCTTCAATTGGCAATTTGACTAGAGGGGGATTGACTTCAACCTGAGATAAATAGTCAATGGCTTCAGTATTCATTAAGGATGGTCTGTTGAGAACACTTTAGAATTCTTTAACCCATCTCTCCAGGATCATGTCCTTATGATTAATCAATGTGTCTCCATCAGTGCTGAATGGTTCAGATGCACCATGCATCTTTGGTCCATAAATAGCCTTCAGGGAATTATAAAGGGGCTTTTGGTTGTTACTCTTAGCATAAAGTTGAATTTCATCTGCCTTTTTACTGAACCAAGAATCCTGCATCTTTCTAAGCTTTACTTGTACTTTACTTTTGATGGAGTTAAATGCTGCTTTCTTAGAGACAGACTAACTATCCTGCTGGTAAACCCTGTGGAATTTCATTTTTCATTTAGTAGCTTCTGAATTTCCCCATCATTTTTGTCAAACCATTCTTGACATTTATGAGTGTTCTGGTCCAAATGAGTAATTGCAGTGCTGAACACAAAACTGCTGAAAGCTCCCCACTCCTTTTCTGCTCCACTGTTGCTCAACTTTCCCTCCAAGTTAGCAATGAACTCTTCAGAAAAGTGCTATAATCTATTAACATGAAGTCTTCTGCCTTGGGGCCACCACTTTTGTTGAAAGTAAATATTTAGATTGGAGAGGGTCAGTCTATGATCAGTCCAGCACCTTCATCACTCTTGCATCCTGTCTGTCTCTTCGCCTTACAGAAGATATTGCAGGGGAGAGAGTGCCAGGCTCCACCTCTCTGTGCTTGAATGCTCAGGACCAAATCACAGCAAACTAGCTGACACCTGTCCTTACAAGGTCATAGTCTATCAAATACCAATGTTGGCCACAAGGGTGCTTCCACAAAGTTTTATTGTGTTTAGGCAAAGAGAAAGCACTATTGGTAATGAGAAGGTCATGAGATGCCTTAGTCTTAAGTAGTAAGTGATCATTGCTGTTGCTTTTTCTAACTGCATTGCTCCCAAGGACTCCCTGCCATATCCGGCCTGCTCTTGCTTTAAAATCATCCAGAAAAATAAACTTGTCCTCTTTCTGCACATTGATGCTGAGGGTCTTCAAGTCTTCACAAAAATTTCATTTGACCTCATCAGGGTTCATCATGGTGGGAGCATGGACTCTGACGATGATATAGCACTTTCTTGCAAGTGACCATGGCATTGTCATGAGCTCCTTTTGATAGGCATATAAGCTTGTTGACTAGATTAGTTTTGATTGCAAAACCTACAGCAGTTTCACAGAGCTCCGCTTCACTGTGGCCACTCCAGAAAACTTGTGTATCCATTTCCAACGTCTCTATGCTGGTTTTCATTTGCCATCCTTGTTTTACTCAGGGATGCTATTTGGATGCCATAACTGCTGAATTCTCTCAGAACAAGAGCCATTCATCTTTCAGGTCTCCTGGATTTCATGTTGTCCATAAGTGTGTGCACTTTCTATGTACTGATGGTGAGTGCAATTGTCTTTGCGAAAGATTTTGTACAGGGTAGGATCCCCACCTAAAGCAGTAAGCAGGCCAAAGTTGGGTGAAGCAGACAATTTTTAGGGCACCTTTTCTAGTTCTTTTCTCACATCAGAAGGTGAGCATTGCTATCCTTGAAAAAGGCTGTTCAGACACCCAGGGAGCTGCTGAATCTCACTGCTGCTTCAGTCCAGGGAGAAGATGACCCTATGACCTAGACTGCCTGTGGGCAGGCTTGTCACTACAGCTCCCAGTGTATCTCCACCTGCTGTGGAGATATTTGCCTGTTACCACAGGACTTGGAGTTAGGCAAAAATGGTAAAATGGGATAGGTGATGCTTTTTGATTTGCACATAAATTGGATTTAACTGAGGCAGAGTTGCAAGAAGTTGTTAGCCTCAGTTTCTTTTCCAGAGTGACCAGAGTCCAGTGGCAATGGGCTGACAACAAGATGTTGCAGTGGAGGAGAGTTCCAGGCTCCACCTATCTGCCCTTGAATGCTCAGGGCCAAATCACAGAAAACTGGCTGACAACAAGATGTTAAATTAACTGGGAAGAAATTGGGAGATAACCTTTTGAAGTTCAACTCATGAAGATGAGTCTTCTTGACTCCAGTCTCTACCCTCAAGGAGCTTCCAGTCTACTGAGGGGAAGAGTTATAATACATAGCACAAATAAGTACACACAACCTAATTTCAGGAGAAAGGAAGTACAACTAATACAAGAGCAGAGTTAGGAAAGGCTTATGTATCTTCAGAAAAGTCGGGATTCTAAGGAGAAAATGTCAGAGCATGAATTGAGAACGGTTTGGACAAAGGCATGACGATAGCATGTTGACTGTAGGGAACAATTACTAGGCCAGTTTGGTTGTAATATAGAATTAATGAAAGGGAATAAAATGAAAATTTGGAATAGACTCTGAGGAAAATGCAATAGAGAAGAATAACTAGATTTCTATGCCACATTGAACTCCTAGTCAAGAATAAATAACATAAATTTGCAGAGTCCCATTCAACAGTATGTATCGCAGGGAAGATAAGCTAGACTATGGTAGAAGTTTGGCAGTTAAGACTGAGGAGCAGATATGTGGTTCAGTAGATGGAGTAAGGAGGATCTGGATTCAAATTAAAGCCACAGATACTTACTAGCTGCATGACCTTGGTTAAGTCACTTAACTCTGTTTGTTTCAGTTTCCTCATCTGTAAAATGAGATGGAGAAGAAAATGGCAGACTACTCCAGTAGCTTTACCAAATGGGGTCACAAACTATAAAATATGACTAATCAACAAAAACAAGTTAAGACTGATATAGAGCAGTGAAGACTCACCCAGGCAAAAATAAATAACATAAATTTGTACTGAACCCAGTCAATCTTTAGTAGTGTTTAACAGAACACAAGTCAAGGTTAAGAAGACAGATGGTGAAAGTAATCCAGGGTTGAGATTAAGCTAGATCTTAGTGCTAGAAGATAAAATGACAAGGGACTCAAAGGTAGAGGATTATATATATATAAAGAATCAGTCAACCATAGGATACAGACTGTGAAGGGAAGAAAGTGAATCTAGAATATGGTTTGCAGCATGAAGGAGAAAAGATGTGAGTTGGAAGGGAAGGAATTCATGGTGAAAAGAAATTATGGTGTGATAATTATAAACTTTACATTAGAGTTATAATAATAGGACTCTAATGTGGAGTCACTTAGGTTAAGAGGTCTTAATGTCCATAAAAGCACATAGGCAAAGATGAATAGGCTATAGTACTTTTCCACTGTTGACTCTATGTCAGGCAGATAAGGCTAGCAGCTTTTGACTTGAAACTCTTGACTGCCTGCAGGGGTCTAAACTAGTCCTCTATTCTACTGCCTTAGATAGGTAACATTAGACACCCCACTACACCCACATACACTCTCCTGTTTGTGTCTCTGATAAACTCTCCATATCCTATCCTCACCCAAACTTGATATCAACAAGCGACCCCAAAACTTCTCCACTATATTTGGATCTAATTCAAAGTGCCTGCTCCCCTCCTCCCCCCCAGCCATATCTTGCCCCTATTACCTATTCTCAAACAAATTCATTCTTAGGGCATATAATTTTTCCATTTGAATACCAACTGTGAGTGTGTTTCTTCCCTGACACCTTTCCCTCCCCCTCACATTGGGTAAATTTCTTATATCCATGGGGATGTGCCTATGTTTATATTACCATATACTGTGTTTGTATGTTTTAGTTTGTCTGGTTGCTGAACCACATAAAAATATAGCCCTTGTTTATATCACCTTCCCAAGTACCAATTTCCTGAAATTCCTAAACCCAGGTCTTTGCTTTAATTCAAGCCATGAGGCCAAATAAAGCACATAATCATATGAAGAGACAGAGAAATCAAAATGTAGGAGAACCTGATTAAAGAAAATAATTTCCTTGTTCTGGATAATGGAAGTAGAAATGCAGATTAGGGTATGATTATGGCTAGCTGAGGTTGAGGGATTATGTAGGTTACAGCTGTTGAAGCCAAAGTTTATCAGGTGACAGGGAATTACATGTTAAAGTTTTTAAATATAAAGGCAGGAAGAGTAGTAGAAAAAAAGACACTGTGCTATAGATCCTTCCTCTACCTTCCCCCCTTCCCCATCTAAAATTCAGACTAAAGCTGACATTTACAGTTCAAGATTCTCCCCTCCCCTGATACTGTTTGTTTTGATTGGGTATTATTTTGAATACCAAAAATTTTCCATAAAGCTGAAACATCATGAGAAAGAAGAAAGAATGAAAAGAGGCCAGTAGATGACTATGGCAAAGAGTTGGACCTGTTGATAAGGATTTGTGGAGGGAATTTTAAAGGAATAGAGGCTGCAGAATGATGATGACAAAGAGAGTATAGAAGAAAGAATGAGAAATGATGAGTAGGTTTACCTTCCCTCTTGGTCCAGTGCTTTGGTAAGCATAACAGAAGTATAGAGTACTGAAGAGGGTGGCTACAGATCCAGGTTTCTACAAGCACAAAAAGATGGAAAAATGTTTCAAATGAAGAAATTCAGAATGGAGAGTGAATTTAACAAGAGAACTGGATTCCCAATGGTACAATGGAATAGGATGATGAGGATTATGGTGTAGAAAGGAAAAAGAACAGAGACTCTGTGTGTGTGTGTGTGTGTGTGTGTGTGTGTGTAAAAGACTTTCACTTTTCGAAGGCATCAACTCTGAATCAGAGGGATCAGGAGCTGGGAGCTTGCTTGCTGATTGGCTGTTGTTCTTTGTTCTGGAAGAGGACCAAAATGACATCATTATGTTGGAGAATGTCCAACTGTGGTTGATCAGACCAATGTGAGCTTAGAAGGCTTTATCACAAGTTATGCACAAATAGTTCACATAAGCATTTGGAGCAGAGATGTCTTTAAATTCACACATCACACGTTTCTTTTGAGCTAGTACAATTCTACTTTGCTTATAGAGCACAACATTTTCTTTGATGTGGGCATGCCATACTGGGCAATCCTTTGCCAGTGTCTCCCAGGTAATGTAATCAATTCCAAAGTTCTTCAGAGAGACCTTGAAAGTGTCTTTGTATCTCTTCTTCTGACTTCCAAGTGAGCACTTGCCTTGTGTGAGTTCTCTGTAAAATATTCTTTTAGGCAGATATACATTTGGCATTCACACGAAGTGGTCAGCCCATCAGAATTGTGCTCTCTTCAGTAGAGTTGTAATGCTTGGCAGTTTAGCTTGAGAAAGGACCTGCATGCTATGGTAGAGAGGAAGAACCAGTTGATTGGGGTCCCCACATAGGGACATGTTATGAGTAAACATATAGTGTGGGGTTGTAGTGTCAAGTTCCATGGCTGACTACTGGGAGACCCCCTGGGGACAAATCCTCTACTGATACAGTTATAATAATGGCAATACAAAGGTAATATTTACCATATCTCTGCATCATCATCACAAATTCTCAGAAGATTAAATCTGAATTATTGAGGTTTTACATAATTGCCAAAATACAGATAAAAATTCCATTAATTATTCTTAAAGTGGTACCTTCCTTAAATAGAGGTTCAGGGAGGAACTCTCCACTCTCCAATCATAGGTGGAGGTCCAGAAGCAAAGGGTACTAATAAGGTGAGTTACAAGGCTGAAGTGATCTTTCAGGATAAAGAGATTCCTAGGGCATCATGTAAGAGTCCAGGGGAGTAAACCAGTGGGAAATAAAGGCTGCTCCTCAGAGTTGGCGTGGCTAGTAATACATCTTGAACTCCCACTGCTGGATCTCTTAGGACTTTTCTGACATTTTAAAGCTCACAAAGCCAAACTTTCTTTGATATTCATTTGTCTAAAATCACTGCAGAATGAATACAACAGAAATAGAAGGGAAAAAAGTACCGTGTGTTTGAGTCCACATGGCAACCAGATCAGGAAGGGTCTACCACAATGAGAGGCTTACAGAATTTTTTTGTTCCTTCTACCACGGAGAGATTTCTTTCTTTTCATGCCTTCAGTATGTCCTCTTAGTTCTAGCTCAGCAGCCCATTAAAAGGCTTTTCATCAGAATGCATACAGTGGAAAGTTAAGTAGTCATAGAAGATCTGACCAGTATATAATTTGGGGGCAGGGTCTCCCCCTTATGTCACCAGTACACATATCCAGAAATGACCCAAGTCTTCTGTAGGCTGCTACTAGACAGAGCACTCCATCCATGCTCAAAGGACCAGGCTCCCATTAGCCAGCTGTGCTCTAACTGCCTTCCCTCCAATACCCCAGCTAAATTCAGACTAAATCTGAAATTTACAGTTCAAGATGCCCTCTCCCCCCACAAAAAAACCCATTTATTTTGGTTGGGTATTTTCTGGAATACCAAAGATTTCCCATAAAGCTTAGACCACCACCAAAGAAATAGAACACTTTAAATGCATCTTCACTGCTTATTATACAATGTGTTTAAAAATGGAGAAGCAGGCAGAAAAAAGAGAAGAGGAAAGAAAGACACATGTTTTATATTCTTTGGTCCTGAGAAGTCTGGGGAATGAAACCATTATAGAAATTGATAAATTTTTCATCAACTTAAATTGTTCCTAATTATGAGTTAAAGATTTTTTCATTGATTTTTTTCTCTCCCAAATGGTTATAATCAGGAGATGAAGTTTTGAAGAACTACTTGAAATGGGCTTTACATGGTGTATTTCTTAGAACCGTTAGTGCATTTCATACCCTTGGTTTTTACTGCATTTGTGGAAATTTGGGGCCATCGTCAAACTCAACATTGGTTTTTTGCTTTGTCCATATGGATAAATAGAACTTGGACATTGGAAAGATAATTGCTAACATTTATATTTGCCTTAAAGGCTGCAAAGTGTTTGGTGAACTGAGCACTTGGTCCTCACAATAACCCTGTGCAATAGAAGCTATTATTATCCTCATTTTAGTGAAAAGGAAACTGGACAAGCTACTTGTCCAGGCATTCACAGCCAACAAGTATCTAAGGCAGAATTCAAACCCAGACCTTTCAGAGGTAGTGGTCTACAGTGTAGAGGTGTGAAATACACAACCACTGGGAGCATGGAGCCCACAACACTTCTGAGTATAGCCTGAAACAAAGTAAAATATAATTGGGAAATATTTAACAAAATAAAAATACAAGAAAACAGAGAATATTAATAAGTGGTTCTCTAAACCAATGCGTGGCCCACAGGATCCCATATATAATCTAATGGTCCTCATGTCTATTTGAGTTTGACACCACTGGTATAGTAGACAGGGCACTGACCTTGGAACCAGGAAAATCTGGATTTAAATCCTGCCTTAGATAAGTAGTGAGTGAATATAAATAGTAAGTGTTCTTCTTTTGGCCAACAACCAGAGGGGCTTTCCCTCCCAGTCTGAATTTTTTTTTAATTAAAGGGGCCATCCCTTGACTCACTTCTTAAAGAGGTCTATTCACTGAATAGGCATTGGCTCACTCAAAGTGAGAACTTAAAAAGACCTTGACTTAAAAAGGCCAAGGTCTCCCACTGCATCCTGGGCCATCTCCAGTTGTCCTGATTGAAAACTGGCCACTGGACCCAGATGGCTCTGGAGGAGAAAGTAAGGCTGGTGACTTTGCACAGCCTTCCCTTACTCAAATTAAATTCAATTGCAAGTCATGTCATCATCTCCCTGATATCAAGGTCCTATTCAAGAACAAAGGACACACACACACACACACACACACACACACACACATATACATACAAGCTATATGACCCCATGGGCAAGTGACTGAACATCTTTGGGCCTCAGTTCCTCCGTGTATAAAAGGAGGAAATCAAACTCAGTTCACTTTAAGGTCCCCTCCAGACCTAAATCTGTAATCTTATGGTAGTAGGAACACTCTGGTTTACTTGTTCAAGAGCAGCCTGACTACATTTCTCCTCAAAGTTCCAGGGTACCCTGAGGGCTTTGGGAAGGCTCTTTCTTTTCTGTCACTGGCTTGAGCCCCCATTATGTGTATTCCCCTATTATTAGGGTACAAGTGACTGTTCATTTTAATCACTTTAGCTTTTATAAAAGGATATTTACTTCAAAGACAGTATAACTAGACCTAATATGTGAACATTTTCCCCAACATCTTGAGGACATTATTTTGTCCTATACCACCCCAATCCCTGATGGGGAGAAGCTCAGTTCCCATACAGCCTTGGTCCCACCAAGGTCACAACGAAAGGTGGGTACGAGTCTCAGCTTCTACTGGGAAAGATCCAGAAAGTCTTCCCAAAGATACTCCTTGTGCCCCAGGGTATTGACACTTCATTGGCTGAGAAAGCTGACCTGAACATAGATTCCAGGATTTCTGTAGCCTATTCTTCATACATATGTATGTATGTATATATACGTATCTGTGTATGTATATGTATGTATCTGTGCATGTGTATGTGTATATATGTGTGTGTGTATATATACTTATATATCTATATCTATAAAACCCTCCCTCGGTCATCATATATATATATATATATATATATATATATAAATTTGTTATTCAACTCTGGAATCCCTTGTTACCCTAGGTTCATGGTGGGATATTTTGACTAATTATAATGAAGTATATACAGTTCAAATCCTTGTCTAGTTCATTCTCTATCAGTAACCCTATAAGCAATTATAAATCAAATAATAAGGCATCTAATTGGGACAGAATAGCAAAGTAACTAATAGGAAAGATCAAATATTTTTAGTGCTGATCCCTGCCTCCCCCTCTACAAACACAACAAGTGAGTATAATCTTCCACAAACTGGAGAAAAAGCAAACTCCCCCAGAAAATTCCAAGAAGTAACAAGGTTTATAACTGTGCATCCTGGATTCAGGAAGACCTTAGTTCAACTATGACTTCAGACACGTACCGGCTGTGTAATCCTGAGCAAAGCATTTAGCCTCTCTTTGCCTCAGTTTCTTTAACTGTAAAATAACAGCACCTACTTGTGAGGGTTGTTGTAAGGATCAAATGAGATAATTTTTATAGAGCACTTAACTCACTTGTAGTAGGGGCTATATAAATGCCTATCTCCCCTCCTACCCCCTACACCTTTCATTGGTCTGTTTCAAGGCAAGCATTTCTGCCTCACTGCTTTCCAGCTCCTGTAGCTCTCCCCCACTGATAGGGTTCTGGAAATAGCCTTTGCTGGTTGTTATTTCAGGGAAATGATGACAAGACCTGAAGTTGACGTTGATTTGAGTGAGGGAGGGAGGGCTGTGCAAGGTCACCAGTCTCACTTTCTCCTCCCGGGTCATCTGGATCCAGTGACTGGATTCCATTCTGTCACCTTTGATGCTGTTCTTCCTAAAGACATCCTCTGCCCCTCCTCTCCCCCCAACCTCTGCTGCTACCAAAGCTGCCTAATATTAGCCTTAGTGTTAAAACCCATTTTTTTGGTGACTAAAGACTAATCAAGACATTTTGAATTCTTTTATCAAAACTAAAAAGAGTATAGACACATAAACCCATTGCTCTGCTGGCTGTTAAGACCTTGGTTATTTACTTTACCTTCACCTTTAAATGAGAGAAACTACTTCACCATAGTCCATACTTCAGTCTTCTTCAGGAAGCCTTCCCTAACCCCTCTTCAATCTAGTACCTTCTTTCTTTTAATTATTTCAATTATTTGCTATTTATTCTGTATATGGCAAACAAACATATTTGTTTGCTTATTGTCTCCCCCATTAAATTGTGAATTACTTGAAAACAAGGGTTGTCTTTTACCTCTTTTTGTATTCCCAATGCTTAGCACATAGCAGGCATTTAAGAAATGTTTATTGACTGACCATCTGACTGACTATTCCTAGCTGAGTCAGGGTGAGTAAATTCTCTTCTCAACCACAGGGTATAGGTTTTATCTTTTTTTCTTTGCTGTCTCTGACCCCTATATGGTCTGAACCTTCCACTCAATCTTACTGAAGTAAGAAATACATACATGTATTTGCCTTTTCAACTTCTGTCATGTCCCTGTTAGCTAACTCCTTAACTACTTAAATTACCTTTAACATTTGACAGTCATCAAAGAGGGGGAGAAATGGAGTTGGTGATCTTTGTTTGCCCTTCATTCCTGCTATCACAGCAAAATATCCCCATCCCCTTTTCACTTATAAACACATGTGCCTATTTTAATTAGCTTTTATTTTACAGCATACCTATTTCAATAATTCTCCACAGAGAAAAGCACTTTGTACTCAGTTCTCTTCATCAAAGATTCTCAGAGCAACGTCTTATTAATCCTGGTACAATGCTTTAGATGGAAGTGACAACATGATTATCCTTATTTTATAAATTCCATGCCACAGATAAGTGCTTTTCTCAACTTATAAAAAAAGCAGCAAAAATAATATAGAAAACCTCACAAGGTGCTGTCCTCTGATCTAATACTTTTGACAATTTTCTTTCCCTTCTTCTACAAGTAAAGATTGGATAAGATCCTCCCTTCCCCATAGTGCACTCTCTATTTTTCCATGGTTTTAAGTTCTAAGTAGCTAATTTTTTATCCCATAGCAATGAGTTTAATTTCAATATGCATTTTAAAAGTTATTTGGGGGATGTTTATGCCTCTGATTAGAGAAACTCTAAGGAAAATTTAAAAGAACAAGATACTGGTTTATAGGAGTAAAGCTCCAGAGCTTGGAAGGTAATTTGTTGTGATTGTTCAGTTGTTCAGTCAAGTCTGCCTGCTTGTGACCCCATGGACTATATACCAACACAGGTGCTTCCATCCTCTATTATCTCCCAAAGTCTATCCAAACTCATGTTCATTGCTTCCATGACACTATCTATCCATCTCATTCTCAACCATCCACCTTTCCTTTTGCCTTCAATTTTTCCAACATCAGGATCTTTTCCAATGAGTCTTGTCTTCTCATTATGTTTTCAAAGTATTTAAGCTTTAGGTTCAGTATTTGACCTTCCAGTGAAAATTTTGATTTAATTTCTTAAAGTTGACTTTGGTACACTTTTAGGTCTAAAAATCTCCAATTTAACCTTTTCATTTTATAGATGAGGAAACTGAGACATACAGAGGTTAAATTATTTGTCCTAGGTCACACAGGTAGGAAGTGGCAGATCAGGGATTCAAGCCCAAGTTCTCTTACTCAAAACTCAGCTTTCTTTCCACTATACCAAACAGTCCATCTGTATTTATTAAATTCACTTAACTCTTGTACTAGAAGCAAGGCCTAATGCCAAAGTTTAGAGAGGTGATCAATCTCTCCTATACATTCTCTAACATTTAGCAGCAAATACCCTCTAAATGGAGAGTTATATGGTAAATATTATCACTATACTACACAGCTAAGAGGCAAAAGCAAAACTCAGTGTACAACTCACCTATTCCACTAGGGTTTATTGAAGAATATGATAACTCTTGGTCATGTTTTGGATGGATAGTGAGTACAGGGAATGCACATATTGAGGTTTACCTTCTCAGGTACTTCCAGGTGAGAATCCCTGATCTTGTGCCAGACATTGGCAAGAATGCAAGCATCAGCATCCATTAGAGAGTGATAGCAAAAATATTTTGCTGCAATACAATTTAACTTGGCTATGTATTTCTTGTATAGTGAGAAAACCCAGCTTCTCATACAATTTAGCAACAAGGTCTCACTTCAAGTTTTGACTTTGAAACTTTGGGAGCACTGGTTGGCCAGGGTATATGTAGCTGACATCATGAACAGATTTTTTTGTTTGTTTGTTTTTAATTCATTACTGGTCCTTTGGGTAAGTTGACGTTGGCACACATTTAATCTCTAAGAGCCTCAGACAGAGGTGGCAGTTGGATACCTATTTTGAACAGTTTCTTATAATCTGCCTAAGGATGATATAAATTCAGTGACCTTGAGAACTGGCTATTATCTCAAAGATTGTAGTCTGACAATTTCAGGTACTAATAATTCTCCCAAAAAGAAAAACTTGTTGAATTTTTAGCATGTAAATTATGAGTTTACAAGTCACTATTCTTCAAATAAAACTAAAAACTCAACATGTAAGGAAAAGTACTTAAATACAAATGTTTCTCCTACTTAGAAACAGTCTCCCAAAATGGAGGTTGCTTTTATAGTTTGTGTACAAAATTAGGAATAAGTGGATTCAGTTTTATACAGAGACTTGTCATATCACCTAACTTCATTTCTAGAGGTAGAAATTCACATATTGGCAGTACCTCAAGCCATGTGGTGGGTCATAGGAGTCAAATAACACACTGTCTAATGGAATGATCATGAAGGATAACTCCCAAGGTTGTTGTACAACATGAAATACATAGCCTAAGAATCTAAAACATTTTAATATCATTCTTGAGTACTACATAAACATTATTGGCTATAGCTATATGTTTATAAAATCTGAATTTCTCTTTCTATAGGAATTCTGTTTTAGTTCATATTGTTGGATGAGGAATTTAGATAAATAGGATTTTTTTTCCTTAGGCTTGTCACATTAGTCTGTAATATGGTTAAGACTTGTCCATTAACTTAATTTAAATGTTTCATAATTTGTCACTTGGGCTGTGTAGCAGAGTGGGGCACCCAGCATCTCTTTATTTCTCTAGTACTCTGTTTATTTTGTCTAAATTATTTAAATTTCCTGAGTCACTGTTTTCACACCACCAAAACCTAATGAAAGTTAGGGAGATAATTGATTTTAAAACATTTGGTCTCCTCAGAAGGGTGTGTGTGTGTGTGTGTGTGTGTGTGTGTGTGTGTGTGTGTGTGTGTGTGTGTGTGTGTGTGTGTAGGCATGAATACACTCACAAAAAGTTAGGCAGGGATTTACATAATATGACTAGTAAAGAAGGAAAGAAGTACCACCTACCATGAAAGCTGTGCATGGAGCTGGATCCACTAAGGAAGAAATATCTTCTCATGATGTGAAGAATGGAGATGAGGAGCTATAGATGCCACCAAGAGAGAGGACATTCTGCAGAGGAAGAAGAGATAATCATGTCTGGTGATTCCTGGCTGGTTGAACAGAACAAGAATTGCAGAATTTCAGCATCTCAGGTGAAAGTGACCTCAGAGACCATCTAGCCAAACCCATATCTAAATACTAATCCCCTCTATGAAATCCTGACAATCCATGAGGACAGAAAAACTTCTAGTGAAGATTCACTAATTTCAGAATCAGCACATTCTACTTTGGAGCAGATCTAATTTTTAGTAATGTCTGTTCATATTAAATTAAAATTTACCATGCTGCAACTTCCACCCATTGCTTCTATAGCAGTTCATTTACTGGGTTAAAGTAGAACAAAATTAAATCTTATATCCACATAGCAGTCATTCAAGTTGTCTTTTTTCTTAAATACTTTATTTTAACATTCATTTTTTAAAAATCGAGTTTTCAATTCTCTTCATCCCTCCAGCCTCTCCACAACCCATTGAGAAGACAAGTAATATAATATAGAATTATACATGTGAAGTGATGCAAATATATTTCCATATTAGCCATATGCAAAATAGCAAGAAAAAGGTATGATTTAATCTATACTCAGGGTTCATCAATTTTCTCTCTGGATATAGATAGCATATTTCTTCATGACTCAGCTGGAACTGTCTTGGATCATTGTATTGATTAGAGTAGTTAAGTCATAGTTGTTCATTGTTACAATATTGCTATTGCTATGTACCACATGCTCTTGGTACTGCCCACTTCACTCTGCAGCAATTCACAGAAGTCAAATTAGAGGCGCATGGAAAATTTTTCCTGTCAGATCTATGGGTGAGGGAAGAATTTATGACCAAAAATGAGAGAGGATCAAAGGAAGTAAAATGGATACTTTGATTATATGAAATTAAAAGACTTTTACACAGACAGAACCAATATAACCAAAATTAGTTAGGAAAACAGGAAAACGAGGGGGAAAATCATGGCAAATTTCTCTGATAAAAGCCTCATTTTACAAATATATAGGGAACTGACCCAAATTTATAAAATTAAAATTATTCCCCAGTTGATAAATGGTCAAAGGAAATGAATAGGCTGCTTTCAGAAGAAATCAGAACTTTCGATAGTCACATTAAAAATGCTCTAAATCACTATTGATTAAATAAATGCACATTAAAACAACTCTTAGGTACCATCTCAAACTTGTCAGCTGGGCTAACATGACAGAGAAGGAAAATGACAAATGCTGGTAGGGATATGGGAAAATAGGGATACTAATGTACTATTGGTCTAGTTGTGAACTGGTCCAGCCATTCTGGAGAACAATTTGGAATTATGCCAAAATGACTATAAAACTTTGCATGCTCTCTGACTCAGTAATAGCACTAGTAGCACTGTATCCCAGAGGAATCAAAGAAAATGAAAAAAGACCTATAGATACAAAAATATCATTGCTCTTTTGCAGTGGCAAAGAATTGGAAATTGAGAGGATGCCCGTCAATTGGGGAATGGCTGAACAAGTTGTGGTATACGATTGTAATGGAATATTACAGTGGTATAAGAAATGATGAGAGGGATGGGCTCATAAAAACATAGGATGACTTTTATGAACTGCTGGAGGAGGAAGAGAACACTAACAATTAGAGCACCAGGAAAGATTTCCTGTTGGAGGTAGTACAGAAAGGATCTAGAGGAGATGAAGTAGAGCCTTGAGTAAAACTAAAGGTTCTAAAAGAAGGGAGTAGTCCTTAAGCTGTCATTGTTCAGTCTTGCTCTGCTCTTAGTAACTCCCCTTGAAGTCTTCTTGGCAAAGATACTTGAGTAATTTGCTATTTTCTTCCCTAGTTCACTTTATAGATGAGGAAATTGAGGCAAATAAGGTCAAGTGACTTACCCAGGGTCACACAGGTAGAAAGTATTAGAGACTGGACTTGAATTTAGATCCTCCTGACTCCAGGGCCTGCACTCCATCCACTGAGCCACCTACCTGCCTTTGCCTAGGACCAAATAACAGAAAACCAGCTGACAACAAGATGTTAAACTAACTAGGAAAAGATTGGGTTTTCACACCCTTTGAAGTGTGAATACCTTTCTCAGACAGAATTAAAGGTAACCTGGTTATTAAAAGAGAAGAAAATTATCCCAGGTAGCTCCTGGGCCATTATGAATTGCTAGCTCTGTTGTAGGCTCCATGTGGGGGTCAGCAGTAGAAGAAGATCCCAGCTCCTGTAGAAATGTATAGGAGACCTAAGGAGCATTTACAAAGAGATATTGACTTTGAAAACAGAGGAAGAACAAAAGTACAAACATTTTCCCACCAATGCCTCATAGGCCATCTGTGTCTTGGTCTATCCTTCCTTGGTCTCAGGCAAAGTGGGCTCTAACTTAACACAGTTCCAACTATTGGTTCCAAGTTCACATCCAGATGTGGTCTGATTTCCAGATGAGTCTTCTTCTCAGCTACCACTGGTATTCAGAGACCATTGAAAGTCACTCTCAATGGTCACTCCTTCTTTCTCAGGACATTAATACTGGTCTGGTTGAACAACAACAACAAAAAGAAAAAACCTGCCATGGACTCTAATTTGCAGAATCCTTCAGGCCGGTTCTCCTGACCTTTTGAAACTGACAAGGTTGGAACCTTCAGATTAATCTCTTTTACCTAAAATAGAATGAGAAATGTAGTTGGATATAGGGTTGTTTGGAGAAGGGAAATATACTGAAATCAGGGTGACCAATTAGGGGACCATTACAGAAGCAACCAGGTGGTATAGTGGACAAAACACTGGGCTTGGAGTCAGGAAGGTGAGTTCAAATCCTGCCTCAGATACTTAGTGATTGTATGGGCCTAGACAAGTCACTTAACTGCCCTGAGCCTCTGTTTCCTCAACTGTAGAATGGGAACAATAACACCACCTATTTTATAGGGTTGCTGTGGGAACTGAATGAGATAACATATGTAAAGTGCTTTGTAAAAATTAAAGCACAATACACATAAAATAAATATTAAAAATGAAAAATTGTTAAAAAAACCAAATTATTGTTAATGTTAAAAAAGATTATTGTAGTAGTTCAATAAAGAGGTGATTATGGATCAATAAGATTTGGTCCTAGAACTTAAGAAGTTTACAATGTAGTTGGGGTGATACAACACCTAAAAACTAGAGGTTAAGCCACACAATTGAATATAATTGTATGGTGGTTGCTGTGATTAATGTTGAATTTAGAAAAAAACACAAACTGTCAAAAAAGAGAGTCTTTCACTTTTAAAAAATTAAGATTTTTTTAATGATATTTTTAATAAATTTTTAAAAATTTTTAATATTTTTCTTTCCCTCCTACTTCCCATTGGAAGAAAAAAAAAGAAGAAAAACAAATGTCTTATAACAAATATGCTTAGTCAAGCAAAATAAATTCCTTCATTGGCCTTGTTCAAAAAATGTCACATTCTATACCCTGAACCTATCACCTCTCTGTCAGGAGGTGGACAGCATGCTTCTTCATCAGTCTTTTGGAATCATGGATAGTCATTTTGTTGATCAGAGTTCTTACAGCTTTCACAGTTGTTTGTCTTTTCACTGCTGTTATTGTAAAAATTGTTCACTTTTCAAATGAGGGCTTTTTGGGTTTTGGGGAGAAAAGCCAGAAATTAAAGCTGTCTTTGTATCCTCTGAAGAAACAAACAAAACTATCTATCTACGCACACACACACACGCATGCACATATACACACATCACTTTAATTCCTAGAGTGAAAAAGTACTATCCACATTCAGGTGTTGCTATTAGAAAAAAAATTTTTTTCCTCTCACTGATGCACCTGGTTAGAATATTTCTTGCAGTTCTAAATAATCATTCCTCTTCAGACTTAGAATTACCTTTGTGAATCCATGAATTGCTGGAGGCAGAAGCTGTTGGTGGGAAAAGCATGCTGTGGAAATGGAAACCAAAAGCCTGTTTGGACAGAGAACTCCCAGGGAAATTATTCAGGCAAAGATTATCGATGTGAACGCATGACCTTGTCATCTTGCCAAGGACAGCAGGACTTGCTGTATGGTGATCTGAGCATCTCACAGTTGAGCCAACAGCTAACTCTGGGCATTTCTTATTATCACCCAGCGGCAAAAACTCTTAGACTTCTCTACTCACACAACTTTGAATCATTTTCAAATGGATTTCAGAGAGCATACTCCCCTGTGCCATAAAATCCTCTCCAATTTCTCAGCCCCACTGCCCTTTGGGCACCTGAGAAACTTTCTAATCTCTTCACTACATCTCAGTGGGGAAAATGCTCTTTATGAGCCACGTAAAAGAGAAGTATACAATATGCCAATTTAGTGCTGTTCAAGGGTTGGATTTGTTGTTGTTGTTTTTAAGCCTCTAATTCACAAAGCACAAGCCAGATCTTGAATAGAACATTGGGGACATTCCAAATAATGTTTTTCAAAGTGAACCATCAAACATTAACTCTTTATTGTTCCACACTAGACACTTACAGCCCTAGAGTCATAAAGTATTGTTTATGGGGCCAATAGTTATATTACTGCTACAGACATGAAAATGTCTTTCCTTTATTTTGAAAGCTTGCTAAAAATTATCTGAGAGATTTGAAATTCTTGAAGGTGACTTAGAAAACATGTAGTCTACCTTCACCAGTTTTAAATATGAGGAAACTGAGGCCCTGGGAAGGGAAAATAGCTGACCCAAGTTATACAGTAAGTCAGGGACAGAGTCAATATTTTAGTCAAGATTTCTAGAACCCCAGCCCAGTATTTACCCTAAACATATAGTTTTAAATGGTAGTGTATATTGAATTATATTGAATGTTGGCATGGAGTTAGGAAGACTGGTATAAAGCACTTAGCACAGTTCCTGATACCTAGTAGGAGCTTAACTAATGCTTTCTCTCTTTTATTGACTCCTTCCCTGCCTATGACACATACTATGTGACCTTGGACAAGTCAGCTAATTTTTCAGTGTTCCAGGAATATGGTAGAGAGGGATTGGCAATCTTGGAGGGAATTTTCAAGCCAAGGAATTTCCTACTTTGGTAAAATCATAGGTCCAGACCCTCCATCCTCCATACGGATAAAATTTTTAAAAATAATTATGGTTTTAAATTAATAGTTGTTTAATAGTTATTTGAATAAATAAAAATTTTAATTAATAGTTTATTTAAATAGAAGCAAGCACTTTTGAAAAGGTACAGGGTCAAAGTAGAAAATAGAATAAGTGGGGGGCAGGATAGGATGGAGGGAATTATAGTTAGTCTTTCACAATATAACTACTATGGGAATGTTTTGTATAACTACACATATACAACCTATATTGAATTGCTTATCTTCCCAATGTGTGTGGGTGAGGAGGGCAGAAGGGAAAAACTCTGGAACTCAAAGTTTTAAAAACAAATGTTAAAAAAAATTGCTTTTTTTTTTACATGCAACTAGGAAATAAGATATATAGGTACTGGGGAATAGAAATCCATCGTGCCCTACTAGAAAGTTAGGGGAGATGAGGGAAAATATGAGAGAACATATTGGGGGAAGAGGTATTCAGTAGGCTTGTTATTTTGGAGTATGGTAGGGGGAAGACGGGGGAAAATTTTAACTTAAAATCTTGTGGAAATGAATGTTGAAAACTAAAATAAATAAATACATAAATAGGGAAAAAACATCCAAATATTTTTTGATATTTTTAGTTTTAAATCTCCTACAATTCCCAATAGATATGAGCCATTCTTCATAACAAAGAATTTTTAAAAGAAGGGGAAAAAAAAACTCAGTTCAGCAAAGCATTCCAATACATCAAAAAGATCTAACATTATATGCATCCTTCCATATCCACATCTGACCTTGCTTACCAAGTGGGCTATTCCCTTCTCATTTCTATTATTTGGGACCAAACTTGGTAATTACAGTTTCACAGAATTTGGTTTCAATTATTTGTATGATATTATTTCCATTTTCACAGTTGCAGTCATTGTATGTATCGTTTTCCAGCTTGTTTATTTCACTTTTCATGCATTCGAATGTCTTACCATGTTTCTCTAATATTTATCACATGCATATTTTCTTACCCCACACAAATATTCAGTTATATTCATATACCACAATTTTGTTTTAGCCATTCCTCAGAAAATGGACATCTACTTTATTCCCAGTTACTGGCTAATACAAAAGTTCTGCTATAAATATTTTTGAAGTATGTCTTTTAAAATAATTTTCTTCATGGGAATATCTAACAGTGGGATTTTCAGGTCAAATGGTATAAGCCTTTCTTAGCATTACTCCAAATTACTGTCCAGAATGGCTAGAATCAATTCACAGTTCTACCCATAGTGTGACCATTTTTGTGTGCCCATTTTCCCACAACCCTCCAACAGTGATTATTCCCACCTTTTGTCATCTTTGATAATTTACTAGATGTAAAATTAATTCTCAGAATTGTGTTGATTTATATCTCCTCTTATTATTAGCAATTTCAAACAGTTTTTCATAGGGACAGGAACTGGATCTGTGATTTTTTTTTGTTGTTGCAGAAAATGTTCCAATTAAGAAAACACTCTCTGCAATATTTTGGTTTTAGAATTTCCTGTTGATAGGTTAAAGAACACCCAGCTTCACATAGGCAGGATATTCAGAAATGGGACTCAGTTCTTCTTGGCACTGAGGTTAGTAGTCTATACACTATCCTATACTGTCTTTCCAATGTTTCATGAGGTTGCTAACAGTTTGCAAATCTTTTGAGAATTGTTTGTTCATATCTTTTAACTACTTACCTATTGTGAGATTATTTTTGATCTTACATATTTGTTAATTGCCTAGATGTTTTCAATATCAGACCTTATCAGAGATATTTTACAAATATTTTTCCAATCATTTCCTGTGTTGTAGTTGCATCCATTTATTTCATTTATGTAAAAACTTTTTAATTTCACATAATCAAATTTATATACTTTTTATCTTTCTCAGTCACCTTTATTTCTCATCTTGTTTACCCCCTAACTACAGCTGTGAAATGTGTGTGATCTTGTCCTCTTCTAAATGTTTTTTTAATGGCATGAACTCCAACATTCAGGTCACAAATCCATTGTTAGTTTATTGTTCCATATAGTATGAGGTGTTGGTCTGAATTTAATTTCTGCTAGACTGTTTTCCCAATAATTCTTACCAAATAGGAAATTCTGGGTAATTTATATTTTCATGTTTATCAAACATGAGTTATTAAAAATCTATTGCTTCTGGTTCTTCCATGGGTATGCTGGCTCACTGATTTACCTTCCTATTTTTAAATTACTATCAAATTATTTTGATGGTTACTGATTCACAATATAATTTGAGGTTTTTAAGTGCTATTCTCCTTTACCTACTACTATTTAAAATATTTCCCTTAATATTACAAAGCTTTTCCCCTCCAATTAGTTTTGTCATTATTTTGACTAGCTCTATAAAGGATTATTCTTTCCTGGCTATTATTTCAAATAGTTTTAGAAATGTTATCACTAGCAATAAAATTTTTAAAAAGTAAAGACTTAAGTATGAAAAAGCAAAGAAGAAAAAAACTATTCTTATTTGCTGATAGAATGATGGTTTATTTGGGAAATCTTAGGGAATCAACAAAAAATATAATTGAGAGAATAACTTCAATAAACTACCAGAATCCAAAATAAGACTAAAAAAGTCAATACTATTTCTATATAACAACAGCAGCAGCAACATCTAGCTTTCATATGGCACATTTACATTTAGAAATCATTTTACAAATATTAAACCATTTTTGTCTCCATAAAAATCTTGGGATGTAGGCGCTATTATTATCTCTATTTTACAGATGACAAAACTTAGGTAGATAGAGGTTAAATAACTTGTTCAGGATCATACAGTTAGTAGGTGTCTGTGTTCAAATTTGAACTCATATTTTCCTGTCTCCACACCCATCAAAATAGCAATAACATAATTTAAAATGAAATAACAGAAAGGGAAGTCACCTTCAAAATGACTACAAAATACCTGGGAGTCAATCAACCAAGTTTTAATAGATATAATTGCAAAAATAGATATAATTACAAAATATCATTTAAAGTAATAAGTGCCATGCTAATTGAATTATTAAGATTATACTTTGGAGAAGCAGAAAAATTAGCATTGTAATGATTATGCTTAAAAGGTTTAAAGGTTTAAAGCACTTTAAATGTTTTAATAGTATTTTATTACTGATACTGTGTACAATGCTCATTTCTGCATTTTGGTTCTGTTTATTTCATTTTGCAACAATTCATACAACTATCCCCAGGTTTTTCTGAAATCAGTCTGTCCAGCATTTCTCACGGGACAATGGTATCCCCTTACATGCATATACCACAACTTGTTCAGTCATAACGCAAATGACGGGAATCTCCTCGATTCCAATATTTTGCCACCACAAAATATGACTATAAATATTTTTGTACACATAGGTCCCTTTTCTAAAGGCATTTTTGGATATATTTTATTGTATTCTCACAACCACCATGTGATAAGCAGAACAAAACAGTGTTTCTCTGAAAATTTACTGAACTGAGGCATAGGGAAGCATAGAAAATGATATCATAGAAGAGGAGTAGTCTGGGATTTAGGTTCTAAAAATAACTAGGTGATGTTGAAAAAAATTTGTTTCTTATCTATGGCTGTCACTTTTGTATTCATAAAAATCAGGGGTTGGCAGGGGGCAGAGCCAAGATGGCAGAGTAGAAGCACAAAATTGGTGCGGGCTACCATTCCACTCACTTCCAATACATGTAAAAAATGATTCTAAACAAACTTTAGAGCTACAGAAGCCACAAAGTGACAGAGATAAACAAATCTGCCACTGAAGAAAGCCCAGCAGGAGGATAGGAAGGGTCTGTCTCACTCAGCCCAGTGCTGTCTGGCATGAACCATGTGGTTTCAGCACCAGGGTAGCCCCGATTAGCAGCCTCTGGAGCAAACTTCAGGAGAGTAAGTCATCAGTAGCTGTGGTGGGTGCCAGACTTCTCAAACCATAAACACTGAAGACAAAGTAAAAGGTCAGTGTGGAACTCTGTTGGAACTCTGTTGAAGAGTGCACTCCAGCCCCTGCCCCTGGGGCAAGAAGCAGCTGAGGTACAACAGCTCCAGCAGCTGCAACCTGGCTGCCTCAGGAACTCTTGGGCCTGCAGATCTTAGGAGGACCAAGTGAACATTCAGATGATAATCACTTTTGTTTTAACCTGCTTGGATCTGGATCGCAGTCTTGGGTACTGGTCCTGGAGTGTGTGACCAGTGAGCCAGAGCTTGTGGTGGCTGTAGAGAGGACACCCAACTAATAGCTCTGGCAGCTGTGAAGACCCCAGCAATTTGGGACAGAGCTCTCTCCATTCAGGAAGCAGAGTTCTACCATGTCAAAGAGCTCAAAATCAAGTAATTGTCTGGCAATATGAGCAAGCAATGGAAGCACAAACAGACCATAGAAACCTTTTGGGGGGACAAAAAGGATCAAGGCATGGAGCAGAAGGAAGACAGTAAAGTCAGAACTCCTGCATCAAAAGCCTCCAAGGAAATTATGAACTGATTGCAGGCTGTGGAGAAGCTCAAGAAGGATTTTGAAAATCAAGTAAAAGAAGTGGAGGAAAAATTGGGAAGAGAAATGAGAATGATGCAAGAAAATCATGAAAAGCAAGTCAACAGCCTGCCAAAAATACACTGAAGAAAACAACACCTTAAGAAATAGACTAACTCAAATGGCAAAAGAGGCCCAAAAAGCCAGTGAGGAGAAGAATGACTTAAAAAGTTGAAATTGCCAGACAGAAAAGGAATGTCAAAAACTCACTGAAGAGAATAACTCCTTCAAAATTAGACTGGAGCAACTGGAAGCTAGTGACTTTATGAGAAATCAAGATACTATAAAACAGATCCAAACAAATGATAAAAAGAAGGCAATGTGAAATATCTCATTGAAAAAACCACTCACCTGGAAAATAGATCCAGGGGAGATAATTTAAAAATTATTGGAATACCTGAAAGCCATGATCAAAAAAAGAGCCTAGACACCATCTTTCAAGAAATTATCAAGCAAAATTGCCCTGATATTCTAGAACTAGAGGGGAAAATAGAAATTGAAAGAATTCACCAATCACCTCTTGAAAAAGATCCCAAAAGGAAAACTCCTAGGAATAGCACAGCCAAATTCCAGAGTTCCCAGGTCAAGGAGAAAATACTGCAAGCAGTCAGGAAGAAACTATTTGAGTATTGTGGAAACACAATCAAGATAACACAAGACCTAGCAGCTTCTGCATTAAGGAATTGAAGGACTTGGAATATGATATTCTGGAGGTCAAAGGAGCTAGGACTAAAACAAAGAATCATCTACAGGGGAAAATATGGTCATTCAATGAAATAGAGGATTTTCAAGCATTCTTGATGAAAAAAAAAACAGAGCTGAACAGAAAATTTGACTTTCAAATACAAGAAGCAAGAGAAGCATGAGAAGGTAAACAGGAAAAAGAAATCATAAGGAACTTATTAAAGTTGAACTATTTACATTCCCACATGGAAAAATGATAATTGTAACTCATAAGACTTTTCTCAGTATGAGGATAGTTGAAGGGAATATATATGTATGTATGCATGTATACATATGTACGTATGCATAGGAGGGTATATGTAAATATGTATGTGAGTGTGGGCATATGTATGGACATGTATATATAGACAGAGGGCACAAGATGAGTTTAATATGAAGGGATGATATCTAAAAAATAAAATTAAGAGGTGAGAGAGGAATTTTTTGGGAGAAGGAGAAAGGAAGAGATAGAGTAGGATAAATTATCTCATATAAAAGAGGCAAGAGAAAACTGTTACAATGGAGAGGAAGAGCAGGAAGGTAAAAGGGAATGGGACAACCTGATTCTCCTTGAATTTGGCTTAAGGAGGGAATAGTATATGCACTCAATTGGGTATCTTACCCTACAGGAAAATATGGGGGTAGAGGGCAAGAGGGGGAAATGATAGAAGGGAGGGCAGATTGGGGGAGAGGGTAGTTAGAAGCAAACATTTTGAAAAGGGACAGGGTCAAAGGAGAAAATAGAAAAAGTGGGGGATGGGATAGGATGGAGGGAAATATAGTTAGTCTTTCACAATATATGGAAATGATTTGGGTAACTACACATGTATAACCTATATTGAATTTCTTATCTTCCTGGTGGAGGTGGGTAAGGAAGGAAGAAGGGAAAAAATCTGGAATTCAAAATTTTAAAACAAATGTTTAGGAGGCCGAGCCAATAAGGTGGAGTAAAAGCAGAAACTTGGTGTGGGCTCCCTTCCAGTCACTTCCAATACATGTAAAAACAACTACTCTAAACAAACTTTAGAGTGACATAACCCACAAAGAGACCAAGAGAAACAAAGCTCCTGCTGAAAGAAGCCTGGCAGGCCGACAGAAGGATCTATCTCACCAGGCTGGGAGATGAGCACTGCCCTACATGAACCGTGTGGTTTCCAGCCACATCAGCTGTTTCTGGGCCTCAATTCTATCATCTGTAGAAGTGAAAGGTTTGGGAAGTGAAGTCAAGATGGTAAAGTAGAGGTAACCATTCAGCAGAATTTTCCCAACATTCCCTTTCAGACTTTTCAATACCACATTAAATCGAATTCTGGAGTGGTATAGCCAACAAAAGGTTGAGGGGAGACATTTTTCAAGCCCAGCACAACTTAGGAGGTTGGCAGAAAAGGTGTGTGGCTCAGGGGTGGGATCTAGCCCAGAGAGCAGAGAGTGGCAACACTGGTAGTGGGCCTTGGAGGTAGCTGTGACAATAGCAGCAGTAGCAGCAGCTTCAGGGGCTCTCAGCCCAGAGACAGCAAGGTGATTAGACAACTGGTCAGAAAGAGATTATAGGGAGACCAGAGCTGACACTGGGTACAAGACCAGGCCCTGTTCATCAGCTTCATCACTCATACACAGTTCTTGGCCGTGGATCGAGGGCGCAGAAGAGAGCTTTGATTGGTCACTAGGGAGCAGGGGAAATGGTCACAATTCTCAGGGCTGAGACAAAAAGCACTAGAGCTTCAGGCTACAGGGGTATAGGAAACCTTGTCACAGTCACAGGGCCAAGGGGAGCACTACCACTTGTAGCTGCAGGGGACTAGAAAACCTTCCTGGGTAAAGACCAGAATGCAGAGCAAGAGAGCAGTCACCATACCTCTCTCTGGACCACACCACCTTAGAAGCACCAAAAGCATGCATA
>NW_027185784.1:4674470-4746650 GCF_028583685.1 Petaurus breviceps papuanus | reverse complement strand
AGACAGAGAGAGACAGAGACAGAGAGAGAGACAGAGAGAGACAGAGAAAGACAGAGAGACAGAGAGAGAGACAGAGAGAGAGACAGAGAGAGAGAGAGAGAGAGAGAGAGAGAGAGAGAGAGAGAGAGAGAGAGAGAGAGAGAGAGAGAGGATAAACAGAGGAAAATGGGATAGAGGGAAATGTACTGTTGGTGATTATAAATGTGGATGTGAACGGAATGAGCTAACCCAAAGAATGGAAACAGATAGCAGAAAGGATTGGAAACTCAAATCCCAACAAAATGTTGTGTAGAAGAGACACACTTGGGTCAGAAAGGCACACATACAGTTGAAATGAAGTGATGGAGCTAAGACTATTATACTTTAACTTAACTGAAGAGGACAAGGATAGCAATCGTGAGCTCAAAGAAGAAGCAAAAAGAGACCTAACTGAAAGAGATTTTACAATTATATTTGCTAAAGGTACTATAGACAATGAAGTAATATCAAAAATTTTGTGGCAAGTTTCTCTGATAAAGGGCTCATTTCTCAAATACATAGGAAAATAAGCCAAGTTTATAAAAATAAGAGCCATTCCTCAATTGGTAAATGGTCAAATGATATGAACAAGCAATTTTCAGAAAAAAGAAATCAAAGTTCTCTATGGTCATATGAAAAAATGCTTTAGATCAGTATTTATTAGAGAAAGGCAAATTAAAACTACTCTGAGGTACCACCTCACACCTATCAAGAAAGACAAATGCTGGAGGGGGTGAGAGAAAATAGGTATGTTAATGAACTGTTATTGGAATAGTGAAGTGGTCCAGCTATTCTAATGACAGTCTGTAACCTTGTCCAGGGGGCTATAGAGCTGTGCATGCCCTCTGATTAAGCAGTGCCACTGCTGAGTCTGTACCCTAAGACCAAAGTGAGAGGAAAGGAACCTATATGCCCAGAAATAGTTGTGGCAGCTCTTTTGTGGTGGCAGGGAATTGGAAACTGAGGGGATGATCATCAACTAGGGAATGACAAGACAAGTCGTGGCATATGATCATGATGGAATGTTGTGCTGTAAGAATGATGAGGTGAGTGGTTTCAGAAGACACATGACAGCACCTATATGAACTGATTCAGGGTAAAGTCAGAAGAACCAGGAGATCATTTTGCACAGTAACAGCATTTTTGTAATGATTAACTGTGGAAGGATTGGCTATTCTGATCAATGCAAGTGATCTAGGACAATTCCAAAGGATTAATGATGAAAGAATGCTATCCACCTCAAGAGAGAACTGATAAACTCTGACAACAAATTGAAGTATAATTTTCTCACTTTTTTTGGGTAATACAGCTGAAAAATTTTGCATGATTTTACAAGCATAATTGATATAATATTGATTGCCTTCTCAAGAGTTGGGGGAGAGTGAAAGGAAATCTGGAATGCAAAATTTAAAAAGAAAAGAATGCTACAAATAATTTTTTTGGGAAAGGAACAAAAAAACTTAAGCAGAAACAAAAGCTACTAAAATGGTACATAAGGATCCTTGTGATCAGCATATTTACTTAGAAAACCATGTTAACATTATCTATATTTGACTATATTTTTATTTGTTTTGTTAAATATTTCCAATGATATTTTAATCTAATTTGGGCCACCATTAGGTGTGTTGTGGACAGCCTGTTGTATACCTCGGTTCTATCCCCCAACTGAACATTAGAAAAAAACAAGTGTCATACCTATGTATCAATATTCACTGGTTTTATAAACAAGGAATTAAAAACAGTAATAATGTGCAACACACACATTGCTCCCCAAAGTAACTCTTGATTCGTTATAGAAAGAAGGTAATAATAGGGCATTTCTTCCATCCAACAGGATATGAATGGGAATAGCAAGGTAATATTTTATTTTTTACAAGTTTTATTTATATCTGCAATATAAAGTCAATTTGCTCATGTTTCTCAAATAAGGCATTTTGAATACACATTTAATGCCTCCATAGCTATTTAGTTGGGGATGTGTATGTGTGTATATGTGTGTATAGTATAAAATCCTAAATTTCTGGTGTGCATATTTTCAGTTAGAGTATAATCACTCTTTTTCTCACATTATCTTTGGGAAAATTTGGATACACTTTAGTAAAAAGGAATTGTTTATTTTTTATTAAATTTTACTTTTAATTTAAGTAATATAGTGTTTCTTTAAAGAATTAATTGAAATTAATAAGACCAGCATTTCTTTTTACAAATGTAGAAAAACTACAGTACTTATCACCAGAAATTTTCTCTAGGCCATTGACATTGTCGCTGATTATTCTACCCCTTTTTAGAGACTGAAAGCTGTCTTTTTACACCTTAAGAAATCTGGGTCATTCTCCCTATTCACTTTTTTCCCCTTTCCAATGAATTCAACTCCACATTCTAGGAATTTGACCAGAAATGAAATAATTTTTGTTCAAAACAGCTGTAGTACTTGATGGTATGATTTTGATTTGAAAAGACATAGAGATGGTAAAGTATTTCTTATAAAATCTAGAAAGTCATTTTTGTGCCTGGCCATGAGTACTGAAGTTTAATTCTTTAAGGAATTTTGGGGTTATCTAAAGAATGACAAACTTCAGAGAAAACTGTAATGGTTTCCTTGAAAAAATTTTCACATTATTCAGGATATGACTTCTTTATTTTCTGAGGTTCTTACATTAACTCTTTTCTTAGATAAAGAATTTCAGGGTTTTTTTTGTCACGTTGAAAACTAACCCATTTTTCTCGCCCGAATTTATATTTTTAGTGCTTTGCACAATGTCTTTCCTATCCCAAATTATTTTTAATGTAACAACCTACAGTTCATATATAAGACAAGAGATGTACAAATTGTTTTTTCTTTCTACCTTTCATCTGTTTTATAGAGGGTTCTAAAGGGAAATACATAAATATATGCATACCTACATACATGCATTCATATAGTTAAATTTATTTATATATGTAATTTTATAACAAATTATATTTAAATGGGCACTTTTCAATAATAAAATGTAAAAGTAGCTGAATGCTCAAAAATTATAATTACTATTAAAAGTTCAAAATATGACTCATCCTTCATATACCTATATCCTGTTGATTAGCCTATTTATAAGCATCATTAAAATAAAATTTAAAAAAAACTTTTGTTATTAAAAAGACTACCTAAAAATTACAAACATGTATTTGCAACTCTTTGTTTAGGTGACTGCATCTTTGAATTCACATCCATGAGAACTGGTTGAAATAACTGCTGGATTGGTGCTCAGCATGTCATTTTGCAAGAGCACTGTGTATTCTTTCCACAAAATATATTAATCCAACAGAAAGTTGGAACTACTGTACCAGGAAAGAAAAAAAAAAGCTCACTCTTTCTTTTGACAGATTTTGTTCACAGATTTACTTTAATTTGTTTTCTCTAAAACTCACCTATCATCTCCAGAGCTAAACATGTGTCCCAAGTTTCTCTTTAAAGACAAAGCTCACAGACTTGCCTGCTAGGAGCATGGTAGAAAAAAAGGCTGATTTTGTGCAATCAATAAGGCAGGACTTTTATCTAGGAACAGGAAAGGGTTCTTAAATGAATCATAGGATCATAGATCAAAAGCTAGGAGGTATTTCAGAGTCCATCTAATTTAACTCCTTAATTTTATAGATGAAGAATGTGTGACATAGAGATATTAAGTGACTTTCCCAAGGTTATTTAGCTAGTAAATATTGGAGGCAGATTATGAACCTTGGACTTTTCTCTTTGCACTATACTACACAAGTTCCTAAGATGTGGCTCAGATAACACCCTACTTCTGGTTCTAAAAATTTCCATTTAGGAAGGCCTTCTCTGGGTCCAAAGAATGGTGTAGCTAATAGAGTGCCAGCCTCAAAGTGAGGAAGACAAGTTCAAATCCCACTTTTGACAAATCTTGACTGTATGACTCTGGGCACGGCACTTACACTCTCAGTATTCTAGGCAACTAAGGTCATACTTTGCAAAGAAGATGATAACATGCATTGTTAGAAGTAGTTTTCTCACCTGAGAGTTCCCTATAACAATGAAAATATAAGTGCACTCTCTCTCTATCCTATTCCTATCTGTTCCTATTGACACATTGGTAACAAAGAAGAGAAGTCATATTCAAAAATTCTATACCATGTTAAGTTAGGGAAGGACTTAGTGCTGGAACTCTCAATAATATTATCTCTCAGCAAGAAGTATCCTCCAGGCCACAGTGGTACTTGGCACTGTTTAGGGGTACTGACAAAGAGCTGGAGTTGCCATAGTTATAGTAGGCCTTAAAATAGCTAAGAAGGGCCAAATGCTAATTTGAGAAGAGCCCTCCTTAATTCTGTGCAGGAGTAAAATGCTGTGTCAGCCTCTAATTAGGGCACAGAGTGTCCTAATAATCTTCAAGCAGAGGTATGTCTTTTTCTAGGCTACTTCTTTGGGTTCTGGTTTGGGCAGATGGGTCTAGTGTACTTGTGATGATCTCTGTGCATCAGGAATATAGAAGTATGTTCAGAGGTGGTCAGTTTGCTAGGAGGTAGAAGTCGCTAATTAATTAAAGTTGATCACAGTTTCCTCCATAGGCTTATGAATTGAACCTGTGATCTGAGGCTACTCCTATGCCTTCTACCCTAGAGAAAAACTAGAAAAAAATATGACATCTACACAACTAAGTGCTTAATCTCTCTACACTTAAATACTTGTCAGACTTTTGGCAACTTGAACTATTTTGGACACAGTCAAAAGCCTAGAAGTAATCAAAAGAAAATGGATAAGGACCAAAAATCAGAGTTAACAGGTAAAACATAGTCTTCAGATCTAATAATTCAGATCTATTGAGGTAATGATACTTTAAAAAATGTCTGCTGATTAAACAGGCTTGTTTTTCTGGTTACTTCTGCAATGTTTTTTTGTTTCTAAATTTTTATATTTTATTGGGGTGATAGACCAAAAAATGTGCCATCTGACAGAAAGGGAGAAGAAAGTGGGATATACTTTTACTATATTTAGTACAGTTATGATTTTTATCTTTATAATTATGACCTTTAATCAGTAATTAAGTTTTTTTCAGCATGCTCTGCTTCAGAAAGCATGAAAATGTGTGATCAATTTTAGAATTATTTCCATTAAAATGATTAAAACTTTTATTAAAAGTTTCAATAATTAAAGGGGGAGATAAGTTTCATTTATGAAAAAATACCATTTATTTGGAACAGCTTTTTTCCAGAAAATGTCAGATAAATGTAGTTTCATATTATATTTTTCAAACAGTTAGGATTTATTACTCTAAACCAGATGTACAAATTTGATTTGCCTACTGAAATCCCTTCTCTTTGCTACCTTTCTAGCAATGGACACTATCCCAATCAATTTTAGCTAGCAGCTCCAATAGACTTTTGAAGCATGCATGCTGACTCCTTAATTAAAAGCCTATGCCAGGAAGCAACTGTCATATCAAGCCTTCCCTCCTACTGTTGAATGTCTGTCAATTTAAGGTTGGGTTTTTTTTATTCTAAGAAATGTCAGTTGGTTGCTGTCTCAAAGCAATTTTTTATGGTTTAAGCAAACATTGATTGTCTGATAGTTAAATAAGGAAAAAATAGTATTATTTGGGAAGAAATGACTTTCTCACAAGTTCATTGTGCATCATGAATGCTATATTCTCATTGCATAGATAAAGAAATAGAGGTTCTAGAATGAGCTAATGGGAAATCCAAGAAAGAACTCTCAAATTCTCCAAGTCCTATGTAAGGCATGTCGAGCTCACAAATATCCTCAGTAGGAAAGCTTTCTCTGTGCAACCTGTAATACGGGTACTGAAATGAGGTTTCCCATTGTGTACTTGAACACCTGGTGGAACTACAGTATGGCTGTATATGCATAGTGCCAAAAAGCTTGCTGAAAAATTCATTTAAAGCAGTTATTCAAAACCATGCAAATATATATACACATACACACATGTAGAGATATGATGGTTTTATTGAATTCAACTCGTGTCTATTATTTTTCTAAATCCAATCAAGTCATTTTATGTGTATACATAGCATAATCACATGTATTAATTTATTGATCAACAAGCATTTAATTATCACGAGAGTTATAACCTCCTTTGGGGATATTCAGAGCCCAACTACAAATTCTTTCCCCCACCTTCTGATTCCCTTTTATTTCTCTTTGTGTCTCCTAAGTATTCCTGGGCTCCATTAATACCAAATTTCTGTATATGGTCCTATTAAGTACCTACTCTATCTCCAAGTTGAATAAACATTTACATATGATGAAGAGATTTTGAGGGGGAAAATGTTAGTCAATTAATCAACAAGCATTTATTAAACACTAACTGTGTGCTAGTCACTGTGCTAGATACTGGCAAAGAATAAAACAACCTTTATTCTCCCAGAGTTTACATTCTAAATAGAAACTTATATTCACAATATGGCAAGAAGAATATTTATATTTCCAAGCTAGATCAGTGGTAGACATACATGTGTGTGGGGTTAGTATATGGACATGTGTGTATGTCTATGTCTATGAGAAATTACACCCAATACCTAGTTTTATGTTTTGACTTTAGATTACTTTCATTGGAAGGCATAACAGCAGGAATTCTATCTTTATTTTACAGGTTTATGATCACATCTAGAGTCCTCAGTGAAAGGTTCACTCAATAAATCCAGGTAATAGTTACTAACTCTCTGCAAGATCACTTACCTGTTAAGGAATAAGATGACACATACTGAGTTTTTATTTGCAGACTTCCAAATAAATTACTATCCAATTCAGTTATTAATCAATCCCCAAATGTGGTTGTAATCATAAGGAGAACTGGGGAATACTAACAAGAAGCTTAACCCCATTATTTACTTCTTTTTACTTTAATCAATAAATATTTGTTGAAGCCCTTCTATGTAAGACACTCTGCCAGGTGCCATAGGGAGACATAGAAGACATGATCACTATTAGAATGTTTACAGTAGAATTTGGCAGACAAAAAAAAATTCTAAAGAACTCACAGCATACTATTTTTAAGAGCAAACTGAATGGAATAATGACAAATTCTATAAGGAGTAAGAAGTTTGTGCGTGTGTGTGTGTGTGTGTGTGTGTGTGTGTGTGTACCTTTTTCAACATACACCCAGATCTGAAATGGATCACAATTAAATCATCATGGAATTTAAGCTTTTTCCAAAGACTCTGCACCGTCTGGTTAGAGATTCAATGTTTTATCACTAAAAGAAATATATTGCTTCTAATTTTAAAACAAAATAATTTTACGATGCTCCTTACTTATTCTTCCTCAGTGATATAACTATCAACTGACTCTTCATAACTTCCCAACTTCTAGCCAAGTTCTTTTTCTCCAATTCAGCTCTAGCCAGAATAATTAATTGATCTTGGGAATGTATACATCAACATGTTATGTGATAGGATTGAAGAAAGTTGTTGTTTTTTTTTTCCCTAGTGTTAATGGTTGATTTCAAATGGACTTGTTCCTTGAAAATGGAGGCATTTCACTTGTCTCATATCTTGGATAGAGTTGGAATACAGAAGGAATGATAAGGCTTCCAATCTGCAATTGGTACTAAACCACAGGCTGAAGAGACTCCAGCAAAAAAAGGTCATTACAGATGACTAGACAAGAATAACAGTAGTGGGCAGAATCACACATATGCATATCACACAATCCTAACTGTTCTTTCTTCTTTTCCTGGCAGGCAGAGAAGTACCTTTCTCCATTTTTCCCCCTCTCCATCTCCCTCCCTCCCTCTATACTTTTGGTTTGGAGCTGCAGGTCTGCATGATCTCAGGTTCAGATAGACCCTTTGTGGTCCAGAAGAGGCAATCTAATTTTATCCTTCTTGAAGAAACACTTATCTGTTTTATTTCTTTAGGGTTAACATTGACAGTTAGATTCTTGATTTACAAAAGTCATTTTGACAGATTTGTATGTTTCTACTAAGCCAAAAATTATCTCCAAAATCCATGTGCTAGTCCTCATTAAGTTTCATCCTCTTTCTCTCAGACAAAACTGTCTCTTTTTCTTCAGTGAGTTTCAGCCAATTTTCCTATTGCCCATTGCCTAAGAGATTCCAAGCTATTGACTCAGAAAGGAAGAGGTCAATTGTATTCCCAGAGTTCTTTTTGAGGACTGATGGTTTTAACAAATATGGCAGAGAATGCAGATCTAGAGATTTGAGGTGAGACGTGCTCTAAACTGTACTCAAAATATCCTTCCTTCAGTATGTTTTTATGAAATGAAAGAGCTAATTATTCAAGGATTTTTGGAACTGTTTTAAAGACACAATTGAACAGTGAATCCAAGAAATTTACTTTTCTCTCTAATATCCCATCCAATATTTTTTTGCTATATGCATGGTTCCCCTGTACCTTGGTGTTTGACACATACCAACATATTGATTGTTGTAGCAATTACATAATGAAATCTGTGATAGAAAGAATGAAATCAACTTGGTCCCCTTTAATTAAAAGAAAAAAAGAACAAGTTCAAACATGCAAGAAATATTATGTCACTTGTGTTTTTATCCCTTACAGTGAGTTCAGGATAGATCTAGTCTTTAGAGCTAGCATTCTTATTAGTATAATCAAATTGTTCATGAGATAGCAAGTCTAACATTAGAAGCCTTAAAACTAAGCCTACCAAAAGGTATGGCAAAGGAAATATAAAGGCTCTTTTTTTTTGGAGGGGCAGTTGGGGGTAAGTGACTTGCCTAAGGTCACATGGCTAGTTTTTGTGTTAAGTGTCTGAGGCCAGATTTGAACTCAGGTACTCCTGACTCTAGGACCAGTGCTCTATTCACTGTGCCACCTAGCCACCCCTAAAGGAAATATAAAGGAAACACATTTTCTCTAGCAGGAACCAAATGACATGATGCTATACATTTTAAGGCCCCTTTATAATGAAGGTGGTGGAACCAATCTTGAACCATTCAAAACATATCATTTAGTCAGACTAGTTGTCCATAAGAGTATAAATCAATGAAGTTTAATTTTCAGAGGGATAGAATTAATGGAATTCAGGAACTGTTGGTTACCAGGTTTAAAGATAACAATCCAAGTTATATTCACGGTTAGTATAGCTCTAAGATTTTCCCCAAAGTGCCAGACAATCAACCAATTAATAACTCTAAGTATTTCTATAACAATGCTTCAGCAAGTCACTAGCATAAAAAAAGAACACGTGAATTATACAGTTTCATTAAATGATGGTTTGGTTTGCCTGCTAGTGAAACAATGGAATATTACAAGTTTAACTGTTCCTTATGGTTCAGGGGATGGAATGTCAGGCCTGGAATGAGGAAGACTCATCTTCCTGAGTTTGAATCTGCCCTCAGACATTTACTAGCTGTGTGACCTTGGGCAAGTCACTTAACCCTCAGTTTCCTCATTTGTAAAATGAGCTAGAGAAGGAAATCATAAACCACTCCAGTATCTTTGACAAGAAAACCCCAAATGGGGTTGCAAAGAGTAGAACACAACTGGAAGACTGAACAACATATGTGTGTGTGTGTATTTTACTGAATGGATAATGATTATGTGTGTGACCATATAGGCATTAACATTTCTAAAGAGTAAAATAAGTTGCCACAATTTCTTCCCTACAAATGGTAAAAATAACAGAAAAAGAATATACAGCTTACTCAGTTTTTGACTGTGAGTGGCACAATGAAGTCTCAGAGGCCTAGTTTTTAGCCAGGCTATTCTCTTTCTAAATAGCTTAATACGTGTAACAGCATGATATAGGAGAACTGCACTGAACAAACGGAGAGTCAGGACATCTGGGTGCCAATATCAGCTGGGTCATTAACTTGTCATGTGGCTTTTATCATATTACTTCCCCTCCCTAAGTATCATTTTCCTCATCTGTAAAATGAAGGTACTATACTAGATAATGTCTACATCATTCCAACTCTAACAGTTTTTCATTCTGGTTCTATTCTTAAGTATGCCATTAGGTAATAGGATCTAAGTAGAAAATTGGGGTACATACTCTCAGGTCCTTGGGATACTGTGATGCTAAGAAAGGAAAAGGTTTATAGGTATGTCCCATCACAAAAGATTCATCCCTGTTTCTTGCCCCATGTAGAGTGGCTCAGAGTGAAAGCAACCAACAGAAAATTTGTGAAGAGGGTAAGGCATATATTTAGGAGATTAAAGAAGGGACCTCTGGGCAAATGTGTGTGTATTGGTGTTCGGGGAACCATCTAGAAGGCAGGTAGGTGGCTCAGTGGATAGAGCACAGGGCCTGGAGTCAGGAAGACCTGAGTTCAAATCTGGTCTCAGACAACTTTCTAGATGTGTCACCGTGGGCAAGTCACTTAATCCTGTTTTCCCATTTCTTCATCTATAAAATGAGATAGGGAAGGAAATGGCAAACCACTCCAGTAATCTTACCAAGAAAACTCCATGGACAGTATTAGCATGATATGGTCTACAGGATCATGAAGAGTCAGATATAACTGAATAATAGATGATCTGAGAAAGAAAGGAACATTCTTCCAGTGTAAGCAGAAATAGTGATTGTCCATTTGGGATTGACTAGAAAACAAGAGAGTCAGTGTGTGCTAGAATTTAGATTCTGTGGCAATGCATTTGGGACTTGGTGTAAGAACAGTAGAAGTTGCCTATGGAATTAAAATTGTGACCTGGGATAGGACTGGGACTCACCATACCTCTATGCAGCACATACCAGAATAGAATGACCTATGGTAAGATCAAATTATGTCTAATACAGCATATCTGAATTGTGAGCTTCCAAAGCCCTCCAGGTTTCTTTTTCAGAAGATGCCCTGGGCATGAGAATAGGTAGAAGGAAGAGAGGAGGGGTATAACTATGATCTGGTACCCTAGATATAATGACAATTCTTCACAAGATGTTTGATTTTGTCAGTGTGAATATTCCCTATTTAGATGCAGTTGACAATACCTCTTTGCCTTAGATTAGAAGATCATCTTCATTATGTGCTGTTGCCTAAAAAAGTTAATTGCTTGGTGACCAACCACCAATCTTCTTGTGAGGAACTTCTCTTCACAGAACTAGGTTGGTCTTTAAATCACACACACACACACACACACACACACTGTGTCATGAGGCTAATACTTGAAGTCTTTCCAACATGGTGCCAGACTTTAGGTATAGCTTTCAACAACTCAGGGTCACTTCCATTATATGAGGAGACTTCATAAACCATAACCACAAACTAAACTGAGCTTGCAAAGAATTTGTAAAAATTACTTAACCTGGGGTGGAGCCAAGATGGCGGAGTAGAAGCACAGACTTCCCGTGGCTCCGGCTTCCACCTTCCCCAATCCATGAAAAAAGAGGACTCTAAACAAACTTTGGAGCTGCAGAACCCACAAAATGACACAGAGGAGCTAACCTCCCACTGAGGACAGCCCAGCAGGCTGGCAGGAATCCAGCACAGTGCTCTGGGAGGCGAGCCCAGCCCCATGCTGAGGCTTTAGCTCCAGGGCGGGCCTGACCAGCCACCTGCCAGAGGGACTGCAGATCAGCAGCAGTGGTGGCAGTTTCCAAATTTATCAACACATAAATGCGAAGGACAAAGTGAGAGGCCAGTGCAGTCTGGACTTTGGGACCAGTAAGTGGGAGTGCGTGGCTTTTACCCCCGAGGCGAGAAGTTGCTGAGACACTGGCACAGCCAGCCAGTGCCACATGGCAGCTTCAGCTCCTGGCCTGAAGAGTGTAGGGGAACCAAGCACAGTCTGAGGGGTAATTGCTCTTGCTTTAACCTGCTTGGATCTGGATTGCAGTCTAGGGTGGAGGTCCTGGGGTGTGTGTCCAGCTTGCCAGAGCATGTGGAGACCTCAGAGAGGGCACCCATCCAATACCTCCAGCAGCTGAGAAAACCCCAGCATTAGGGACGAAAGCTCCCCTGTCTGGTGGCAGAGTCCTACTTTGGCAAAAAGCCCAAAAGTCAAGTAATTGAGTGGCAAAATGAGCAGGCAAAGGAAACAAAGCAGACAGAAGATTCCAACATTGCAATCCTATTTTGGGGATAAAAAGGAGCAAAGCATGGACCAGGAGGAAGACAGTGAATTCAGAATTCCTGCACCAAAAGCTTCAAAGGAAAATACAAGCTGGTTACAGGCCATAGAGGACCTTAAGGAGCAGATAAGAGAAGTGGAGGAAAAATTGGGAAGAGAAATGAGAACAATGCAAAAAAATTATGAAATGAGAGTCAACAGCCTGACTGAGGAAAATACTACCTTAAAAAACAGACTGACTCAAATGGCAAAGGAGGCTCAAAAAGGCAATGAGGAGAAGAATGTCTTAAAAAGCCAAATTTGCCAGATGGAAAAAGAATCTCAAAAGCTCAATGAGGAGAATCTTTGCTTCAGAATTAGATTGGACCAAATGGAAGCTAATGACTTTATGAGAAATCAAGATTCTGTTAAACAGATCCAAACAAATGAAAGAATAGAAGGCAATGTGAAATATCTCATGGGAAAAACCACTGACCTGGAAAATAGATCCAGGAGAGATAATTTAAAAAGTATTGGACTACCTGAAAGCCATGACCAACGTAAGAACCTAGAAATCATCCTCCAGGAAGTTCTCAAAGAAAACTGCCCTGATGTTTTAGTGTCAGAGGGCAAAATAGAGGTTGAAAGAATCCACCGATCACCTCCTGAAAAAGATCCCAAAAAGAAAACTCCTAGGAATATTATAGCCAGGTTCTGGAATTCCCAGATTAAGGAGAGAATATGACAAGCAGCCAGTAAGAAACAATTCGAATATTGTGGAAACACAATCAGGATAACCCAGGATCTGGCAGCTTCTACACTGAGGGATCGAAGGGCTTGGAATATGATATTCCAGAGGGCAAAGGAGCTGGGATTAAAACCAAGAGTCACCTACCCAGCAAAACTGAGTATCATGTTTCAGGGGAAAATATGGTCATTCAGTGGAATAGAGGACTTTCAAGCATTCTTGATGAAAAAACCAGAGTTGAACAGAAAATTTGACATTCAGATACAAGAAGCAAGAGAAGCATGAGAAGGTAAACAGGGAAAAGAAATCATAAGGAACTTATCAATGTTGAACTATTAACATTCCTACATGGAAAAACAATAATTGTAACTTATGAAACTTTTCTCAGTAGTCAAAGGGATTTTATATATTATAGATATAGATATAGATATGTATATATAGATAGATAGGAAGGTATATGGGCATATGAATACATGTGTGTATATATGTTTACAGGTATACATAGATAGAGGACACAGGACCAATTTAACAGAAAGGGATGATACTTAAAAGGTGAAATTAAGAGGTGAGAGAAATATAACGAGAGGAGATGGGGAGAGAGAGATTGGGGTAAACTATCTCATACAGAAGAGGCAAGGGAAAATGGTTACAATGGAGGGGAAGAATAGGAAGGCAAAAGGTAATGGGTCAACCTTATTCCCATTGAATCTGGCTTGAGGAGGGAGTGAAATACACACTAAATAGGTTACCTCACCCTCCAGGAGAATAGCGGGGGAAGAGAATGAGATGGGGGATGATGGAAGGAAGGGCAGGCTGGGGGGGGAGGGAAGTTAGAAGCACCCACTTTTGAAAAGGGACAGGATCAAAGTAGAGAATAGAACAAGTGGGAGGTGGGATAGGAGGGAGGGAAATATATTCAGTCTTTTACAATATATCTACTATGTTATTGTTTTGCATTAGCCACACATGTACAACCTACACTGAACTGCGTATCTTCCCAGTAAGGGTGGGTGACAAGGAAGGAAGGGAATGAATCTGGAACTGAAAGTTTTAAAATCAAATATTCAAATATATATATATATATATACATATGTGTGTATACTATTATTAATACCATCTTACATGTAATTGGGAAATAAGATATACAGGCACTGAGGCATAGAGATCCACTGGAAAAGTCGAAACGGGTATGGGAGAAAATACAGGAGAGGGCAGATTGGAGGAGGGGATATCCTGTGGGACTGCTATTTTGGGGTGGTGGGTAGGAGAAAAACGGGGGGAAAATTTGTAACTCAAAATCTGGCGGAAACGGATGATGTAAATCAGAAGTTAATAAAGCATAAAAAAAGTTTTAAAAAATTACTTAACCCACAACACTTACATTGGTCTTGGACCATTTTTATACATGTCTTTCCTACTCTCTTTCAGCTATTCCCTTTCCTTTGAGGCCATTAGATGATACACATTTCTCTATAGAGCCAATGCATTGTGAGTACTGCACAAATATGACCTATGACACTAAAAATGGAAAAAAGGCTGTGTGCTAACCCTAAAGACTCCTTTCAAGCCTGCCCTCTGGTTTCCATTTGGTTCATTTTTATGGATTTGTTCTTATTGACAACTAGATAGCATAATGGATAGAGTACTAGACTTGGATTTAAGAAGTATTGAGTTAAAATTCTGCATCAGTCACTTAGCTAAGTGTGATCCTGAGCAAGTCATTTAACCCCTCACTCTATTTCCCCACCTGTAAAATGGGTATAATAATAGCTATTTTATAATGACTATAAAAATAGCTCATAAAATTTTGTGAGAAACAAATGAAATAATGTATGTGAAACTCTTTGCAAACTTTAAAGTACTACATAAACAAGCTATTATTATTGTTATTAGGGTAAAGCCCCTTGGCACCTGTCTACCCTCTCATTTTCTCCCATAAATTCACCATAGAGAGCTCACCCGACATGTTGGAGGTCTTCCTTGTAATCTCTTGACACTGCAAGTATAGCAATAGAATGCATAAGCAGCCCATCAGTTATCCCTCACTATTGGACCATTCTATCTTCTTTGATGGTCACACATCTCTTTCATGTCGTCATTTATATGGCTGCTCTTGTGTAATTCCTTATTTGTATTGTCTTACACCCTGCTCACACTCACCATGTACCTTTCCATCATCCTTTGGGTGAACCTCAACTTCAGTGAGTGTTGTCCAACATTGAATTGGTCTCTCATTCTGGGCATTGTGCTATTCCTTCAAGAACATGCTCTGAGTTTAGGTACTTTTTAGGTTTTAGGATTCTTTTCTATTTAATGATGTGATAGTAACTCTAAATTTCTTTGGGAAATAACTTGAGCTATTTTGCAAAATGTAATTTCAGTCCAACATAAGAATTACTACAAAATGAGGAACTCAACCCTAAGAGTTACTATTATTACAAATTGTATGTTTCAGTCAAAAGGCAACTATGGCATATTTTTTTTTTAATCTTGGATGTTTGACAAATGTTTCCATTATGAGTTCATTTTTTTTTCCTTTTTGGGGGGGGAAGGGCAATTGGGGTTAAGTGACTTGCCCAAGGTCACACCGCTAGTAAGTGTTAAGTGTCTGAGGCTGGATTTGAACTCAGGTCCTCTTGACTCCAGGGCACATGCTCTATTCACTGCACCACCTAGCTGCCCCATGAGTACACTTCTGAGTGCAATGGGCCACTTAGATTTTGAAAGTTCAGATGAACAATTCTGTTAGTAAAAAAAAAAAATTAGAATCATAGATTCCCAAGGAAGCAAAAAGCAAGCCACAGGAAAGTAAAAACAGTCAAAAATTGTCATCAGAAATGAGATTAAATGCCATTAGTAAGAAAGTTCTCTGGGATCTCAGGAGCTCTACAACAAAATCCTAAATCTCCTTTTTTTTTTTTTTTAAATATTCTCTTTGTTCAGAGGGCCCACAGATAGATTGCACATTACTCCACCTGGGGGCAAAGTTAACTTTAGTTGCCCTAGGTATGATCTGCTTATGACAGTACTATTTGGTGTTGTGATTGACTCAAACTTCCCCAGCACTACTAGAGTCCTGGCCCATAACACCAACTCTGGTCAGAATCCATTATTGGAGGCCAAAAGGGATATTAAGGCATAGAAAGGTCCCAGAATGTTGTTAAAATAAGTGTTGTTAAAGTAAGTTCATATAAGTATAGTCAAAATCCGTGGGGTAGTAGGTGACAGGTGCCACACCAGCACAAGAAAGCACAGGGATGCTTTTCTTTATGGGTTGGTTACAATTAGCCAATGTTCACAAACCTCAGGGTACCTGAGGTCTTTGTTGGATAAAAGTTCCCAGAAGGATACAGGCACTTTCCCCATGTATGTGATCCTTTCTGATCTACTTATATGCTTCTCCTTCAGGAAGGGAAACCAGCAGGACATGTCTCACATGTGTTCTTTTGTACATCTGGTTTGTTTGTACCATTAAGGTTGTTGATTTTCTAATTCTCCAGACTCAGGTATGTTGTATGCTTAAGCCAATTTTTTTTAGACTGCTCCTTTCCCATAGGCATGCCTATGACAGAGGTCGGGGGACTCAGCCACAGAGAGAAACATAGAAAGAGATCTAGAGCTTTTTGTTTCTAGAAAACATAAATTATATAAAAAATGCTTTTTGATGCCTCTGAATTTTGGACTCCCCTCACCAAGTATTTCTATTTCCTTGCTATGAAATTATGTTTCTCTACTCTTAGTGATAGCTTGTTAGCCTTACAACTCAAGCCTCCTACTCTGCTATTTACTCAGACAGGAGTATTCACTGGCTCTTGGCAGAATTTGCCCCTAAGCTACGTTTTCTTTCCTGAATTTCCCTGTAGGAATTTCTTGCTTAAGCATCTGCACATTACATAAACAGATCAACACCTGACATTTTCTGCTTCAATAACACTATATGAGAGTAGCATTTGGAGCTCCCACCCTCCCACACTATCACTTTCTTCAGTTTTCTTTCTATGACTTGTACATTTTCTTTCCAATTACCATTCCATTTATCTTTTAAATTAATAACTGACTGAAAAATTTAAGTGCCATGATAATGTTATGAAAACAATCCCACACAAAATCTTTAATGATTTTACTTTTGTACCTCTTTAGTGACAGTTAATTTCATTCTTTGTTGAAAGGCAAAGTCCTCAACCCACTGAAATTGGGGCCATTTGTCAAAGGCTGGAACCATTCCTCACATTTGTCTATTGGGCGCTAGGCAGCCGAACATACCAGGTTTCCATAGACTATTTGGTGCCTGCAGGTTCTCCATTCTAAACCTCTCTGCCATACAGTTCCCTGGAGTTTTCTGTGTTCCTTATAAAATGACAATGTAGATTCAATGGAAAATATCCTTGGCAGCTCAGGTAGCTATTCTGAACTCATTTTTGCTTTCTTTGGCAAAACTCTTGTCATCTTTTTTTTTTTTTTTTGGTTTATCTGTTCCCACAGCCTTATATTTCCTTCTCCTATTTCAGACAGCCACAAAAGACAGGGCACATCTCTCATATTCATTCTCCAACTTTCAGTCCTTCACAAAAAAAGCAAAGAGAAAAATATCTGAAGTTAATGGAAGGCAATTTTTCCTTCACCTGCTGGGGAAATTGAAAATATGACCTTTCTAAGAGGCATATTGAAAGACAACTTAAAGGCTGATGAAGTCTGCATCAAATTAAATGATCTCTTCATCCCCCACCCCAATTGCTCATCAAGCAAGTTATTCTGCTAAATCAGAATTATTCAGTTGCATTTATACAAATTCTCTCTCTTTCCCTGCCCCAAGAATTAGCTCTTGGTTTCAGCCCCATTATTTACTCTGTCAATTTTCAGCTTTCACTTATTTGCTGATCAAATTACACATCAGACACCAATAACCTGGGACACCAATTTCAAGCTCAGTAAGTAAAAATGAAGAAGCTCATAGTGGGGTCTCATTGGCCCTAAGAACTTGTTTATTTTAGAACTGAGAAAAAGGACTTGCCTTCTTAGTTCAATTACTGAGTATAACTTGCAAATTGCCTAGCCTCTTTGGGTCCTGTAAAATAGGAATAATTATTCTTTACAGAGAATGGGGTTAGAACCCATCAAGTTATTAGAAAAATTAAACTACAAATTGAGTCTATGATTACTGGTTGACATTATGGTGGACTTCCTTTTCCTTCATATGTAAAATATTTGGATTCTGACAGCAGGATCTGAGATCCCTAGAATTTTGTGAGTCCTTAGAGGTAATTTTAGTTGAGACTAATGTAAGAATTCCTTTTATGACATCTCTGATAAATAGGCATCGAGACTCTTAAGTACTTCCAATGAAAAGGACCTCATTCTTTCAAGAGGCAGTCCATCTTGTTGGACACCTACACTTAGAGAAAGTTACTTTATTTTTTAACTTTAAAAAATAATATATCTATTCTCTATTTTCTTTATGTTAAACCCTCCCTATTACTCTATAGAATCATAAAATTTCACAGTTGGACTAGACCTCAGAGGTTATCTAGTGTAACGTAAACTTGAAGTATGGAATATCCCCTAGAACATCTTTAAGAAGTGAGCTTATAGTCTCATTTGTAAGAGCATTAGTGATAAGAAACTCATTACCTCTCACAGCACTTTTGTATAGCTTCTATTGTTAAGATATTCTTGTGTCAAACAAAGCAAGCATATTCCTTCTTCCATATCAGCAATCACATCTGTGCCCCTGCCTCTCACCCCTACCCCAAATACATCTTCTCTTTTGAGACTTAACATATTTCATTTTTTCTTTTCACCATCCTGGTTACCCTTCTCCTTCCTAAAAAGTGGCATTTAAAACAAAGCAAATATGCCAAATATCATATTGCCAGGGCAAAGAACTGTGGAACTATAACCTTCCCTATTTTGGACCTTTTGCGAATGCATCATAATATCATATTAGTTTTTTTGATTGTTGTTGAATTGTTGATTCAAATTGAGTTTATTCATTATATAATAAGGATTGCATATCTTTGCCCCATCTAATGAACATGAATCTTTTGTCTTAGGTTATGACCCCTCTCACAAAGTGGAAGAGCTAAGCAGAGCCAATGGGTTTTTGGGAAAAGGGGAGCAATGATGAGAGATTTGGGTCAAAACATATTTTAAGTGTGCTATGAGCCTTAAAGACTGTAGTACATTGGGAAGAGTGGAAATTCAATGTGAAGAGTGAGGAATGGTAGTTAGAAGAGTCTTCCTCTACTCCTAACCTGTCCTTTACTGCCCTCTACTATTCTATTATGGATGAATAAGCCTCAGAATCCTGTAGAATTCATCTAAGAGGCCATGCTAAGAAGTTGTTAGAGAGCAGGATCAGAAGTTGATACCAATTACAGAATTCCAAGAGGAAAAACGACACACTGACATCCATGAGGGTTGTGATTGGACTAGAATTAGAGAGAATGCTTACGTGTTCTTTATGGGATTGATAGACATGAGGCTTCTCCTGGTTCTAGACACTTGAACCCACTTTGGAAGCTACCCAGGAAATAGTGAACCTAGTGTTTAGAAGTTCTGTGCATAGCCACATGGAAGCTGCTTTATATGCTTGGTTTGTTTCCTATTGTTGGTCTATTGATAATGAACAATTAAAGACACTATGCATAATTAGAATGGTTATCTGCTCATTAATATAGCTGGCCCCATTTTATTATGTTAATACGATTAAGATACATGAAAATTTGGATCAAGGTGGGAAGATGGAGTTTTTTTCCAGTGGGATGTAAACTCAAGAATTATTCTGATTAGATAAATCCACCTAGCAGTCACTGCCCCTAGATTAATAGGGGTAGCAGCTGCTACCCACAAGAAGGTGGGGTAGGATGAAAGAGAAGGCAGGTCTCTTCACTATAGAAAGCTTAGTGGCCTTCCCCAAATGGCCTCTAGCATTGGATAAAGGCCATGACTGCCAGATGAGCATCCAGTGCCCCAGTACCTGGTTCTTACCGAACAAGAGCATAATCATGACAGGTGCCAGCCCTAGGGCTAGATAGGGTTAAATAGGGCTTTTGTGATCTACAGGGTTGTGAATCAATTCAATAAGGAGCTTGTAATATCGCTCAATCCTATCACCTCAATGATAACTCATCATGGTCAATCCCTATATTTCTGCCATCTTCTGATTCAGTTTCTGAAGTGCCTGCCGTATGGTAAAGGTATGAATTTGGGAATTGACATCCTTGAATTCCTAATCCAAACATCCCTCAGTTAATTTCCTATACTACACTAAGGGTGGTATTACCAGGTAAGCTCACTATGGTTTCTATTCCCTTTTATCTCTTCTTAGAGTTACTGTTTCTATAGTGTTTTAAGGTTTGCAAAGCATTTTTCATGTTATCTCATTTGATCCTCAAAATAATGTTGTGAAGTGGATGTTATTACTATCCCCATGAGTAAAGTGAAACTGAGAGAGACATGAGATTTCCCAGGTTCACACAGCTCTCAAGTTTAAGATGCAGGGTTTGAGCTCAGGTCTTCCTGAGTCTAAATCTACCAACCTTTCCACCATGCCACCTGGATGTCTATACAAATTTTACTCATTTTTCAAAGGTCAGCTCACATTCCATCTTCTCCACAATGTCACCTCTGACAATTCTAGCCCTTACTCCTCCCCCTCTTTCCTGATCTCTCACAGTTTCTGCTTTCTTCACCACACATTTTGTTATGTAATTATATTCTATCTCATAATTTTCTATAATTGTTTAATGTATAGTATGTAAATCTTGTCTCTCTAGTGAGACTAAGATATTTAAGATGCCATATGTATATAAAACTTCAGTTATCTTGGACTTCTTTTTAACTAGATTTTCCAGATAGCAGTGGTTAATCCATTTAAGCATTAATTTTTTTTGGTCATATGATCTTTCTAAAAATTGATTATATATTTCTCTGCCTTCTTAAAGAGTATATATGGGTATAATTTAAATTTATTCATGACCATTATTATGACTACAAATCATTACATTACAGATAAGATGATACCCTCGGGTCTACTGAGCTGTGTAACAAGTGCTGTTCATTCTAACATTAATGACCCCAGACTGGGGTGGTGGCAGGAAGGGGGAAGAGAGAGACAGAGAGAGACTGACTTAGGGACTTTTTTTGTTTACTTTTCATTCTTTTTTCTCCTTTCTTTCTGTTAGTTATCACTTTTCTCTGGTATGAGGGTACTTTGCTGACAAAGTGCCTCTCTTGACTTCTGATGTATTGCTTCTGATCTGTGGCAGGCTCAGAAAATAGTTAACCAAGACTACAAGAAATGCATATTAAATACAAATTACTCCAAGTGAAGGCCTGAAGAGCGTTCCTAAGTATCAGGTTTTAAGAGCTTGAGTGCCTAAATTTTGAGGCCTATTTAGACAGTTTATAATTTTTTTATACTAGTTCTGCTGTGTTCTGGACAAGTGAGTTTGCTGGATAGCAGTTTCTAATAAGTTACCAGTTATGGATTTCTTTTGTTTTTCCCCCAGTGCCTAGTATTCTGGCCATGCAGCTGATACTCAATAACAACTTGCTGATAGAATGAAAGTAAATTAAATTTAATTCTTAACCAGACATTCAAGGACTTTTATAATGTGGCTCCAATCTACTTGTTACCACCTTTTTCATACTAATTGCTCTTTGCATATTAATTATTGAAAACAAAACAGGCTATTTGTTGTCTTCCCCAACCGATTTGCCAAATACAAAATCACCTACATTTCTGCTTCTTCTACAATTTTTCTCAGGCTGTTTGATAATTCTGGAATGCCACCCTCGCCTTTTGAAATTGTACTTATCATTCAAAGTCCAGCAAAAATGCTACTTCCTCTATGAAACCTTCCCAGATACCTTTTTCCCACAAATGATCTCTCTCTTTCCTCCAGATTCTTGAGCACTTTGTACTTTTATGCACTTATCAGAGTATATCTTATATTTTTGTTTCTCTTATTCTATCATAAACTACTTGAGGGCAATAACTATGTATAATTTGTCCCTTCAGCACCTAGCCCAATGCCTTATACATGATATATACTCATTTTATCATCATCTGAAAAACGAATTAAATTAAATTCCTATTATACCTTATGGCAGCCGTTCTTAACATTTCTTGTGTCATAGATCCTTTTGACAGCCTGTGTGAAACCTATGAACTCCTCAAAACAATGGTTATAAATGCATAAAATAAAATACATAAGATTGCAAAGAAAACCAATTCTATTAAAATATAGTTATCAATATTAAAAAACAACAACAACAACAAAAAAACAAATTCTTGGACCCTAGGTTAAGAATCTCTGCATTGTGGCATCTCCACTGTCAGTTTCAGTATTAAACCATCTTCCAAGTTACCTCCTGCCCTTCCCCTCATTAACCATGTGAGTTTGTGGGATTGTGGTTTTCTATCATGAACTACAAGGATTGCTTATCTCGTTCCTCCTCATTTGACACCAGCTCTCATATTGTATTAGTTAAGTGTTGGCATACATCTGTCCTTAGTCACTACAGATGTTCAATATCTCACTACTTGTTTAGTCTTTAAAAGGTTTATAAAATGTGCATCTGGGTATTTTCAGTATTTGATTTCCCCCTCTTTCCCAAATAGCATTTACTACTAAACAAAAACAGATCTGAAGTTTTGAAGTAGACTTGGTCTATTATGTTTCCATGGATACAATTCTTTGTTCTTTTCTTAAGAATCCAGTCTCTCTGACTTCCCCTGACTTTCTCTGCCTCTAAAATCCATGTTCATCAAATGTTGATTACTAGGTTCCACATATATTGGCTGCTTACATGCTGCAATCACGTCTAAAGTAGGAATTTTTTTCCTTTACAGTAGAATCATCAAAACACAAAATAATATTTGTCAATATTCTTCATCTCCCAATGACAAAGTTCTTTCCAAAATACCCCCATTGCAAGGTATATTTTTTCAGAGATCAACTTTTTCTTTCATTTTAAGCCTTATTAACAATGTCATGAGTTTGCCTCTACACATTTTCCAAAAAGAAATTACTAGTATGCATCCCTTTCCCCCTACTTCCAACAGTAGGTGGTCAAGGAACTTTAAAGAAATAATAACTTAAGCTTATATATTACCTTATAGTTACCAAGTACCATGCAATTTCATTTAATGCTTACAACAACCTTGTGAGGTAGGTAATACAAGAATTACCATCTCAGTTTTTCAGATAAGAAGAATGAGACTTAGAGAGGGTCATTTATCTGTTGAAAGTCACACAATTCTATAAATGGCAAAATTGTAAAGTAAGCCTGATTCCTCGAGTTGCAAACACTATGCCTCTTTGCTTCTCCAACATAAGAGGTGATAGACACTAACTGATAAATAGAGGATCAACATAATTCATCAATAGGAATAACAATCATAACTAGCATTTATATCGAATGTCATAAGGCCTGCAAAGGGTTTTACACATACTATCATATTTGACAATGAGCAGAATCAAGTCTGGAAGTGAAAACATATGCATACAACTCATCCATATGCTTCTTTCCTTTATAAATAGAAGTTGGGCAATCTTAAGTAAGTATCTAAAAGAACAGGGATAAATGACCACTGGATAAAGTCAATCAAAAATCACCAGAAAGTTAGCCAAGATGGCAGAATGGAAGCAGTAACTTTTCTAAGCTCCTCTGTGAATCCCGTCACTAAACTTTAAAAAGTGAATCTGAACAGATTTTGGAGTGTCAGAATCTACTGGGAGACAGAGCGTGGCAGAATTCCAGCCCAGGAAAAGGCCCACATGGGTCCAGGCAGGGGGAGCGCAGAGCACTTGGGGGCTGCAGCAGCTTGGGCTAGACAGCAGACTATAGCAGAGAGAGAAGGAGCCCCTGCTGGTGGACTCATCCACCCCCAAGGGCGATTCTCAGCCATTTCACCAGCATCTCACCATGGGATGGGAGGATCCATTGGAGCCCGGTAAGAGAGGGCTCGGGCCTCTAGCAGAGACAGCAGCTTTTCCTGGGGCTATCAGCCCCCAGCCTGGAAGTTTAGAAATCTCCTCCCTGACTTTCCAGAGCCTAGGATGACAAAGTAAACTCTGGCTGCTCCAATTCCCCCTACCTGACCTAGAAAACCCAGAGACAAGTATCCCACCCAGAGTGAAATCCTGAGATAGTGTAAATAGCCTCAGGCTTGGGAGTCATTGAGAAGGGGTATAACTGAGGCAGCTAGGAGTCTGAAGAGAAGTGGGGGAGGGGTCCCAACAAGCCCTACCTCACCTGACCAGCAAAAGCCTGCCTGAGCAATAGCCCAGGGGCATAGAGGCAGAAATCTGAACTGGCCAGACCACCCCTCCTCCACAGAGTACTCTGTGAGCATCAGCATAATATTCAAAGGAAACACTGAGAGGTCCTGGCCTTGGCTTCAGTCTAGACACCCAGAGGCTACAGAGCACAAAGCCAACAACCAGTCACCTAGCTCCCAAACCGAGAAATTAGGAAATAGGAAGTTACAATGGGAAGGAAGGAGAAAGCTGAGAAGGAGAAGGGGAAGGCAAGAAAATTGATTAGAGCTTATTATAGCAAGCAAGAACAACCAAATACAGAGGACAACATGGACTCTGTACTCACACCTGAGACCACAGAAGGAAATATGAACTGGTCTCAAGCCCAAAAAGCATTCTTGGAGGAGCTCAAGAAAGATTTTAAAGGCCAAATTAGGGAGGCAGAAGACAAATTTAAATCTACAGTGACTAAATTGGAAAAAAGTCTCACTGAAGAAAACAAATTCTTAAAAAGTAAAATTAGTGAAAAATTGGAGGAAATACCTCCCTAAAAAAGGACCTTCAAAAACTAACTGAAGAGAATAATTCACTAAAAATTAGAATCAGTTAAATTGAAGCTCAGGTCTCTATGATGCACCAAGAGTCAATCAAACAAAACATGAAGATTGAAAAATTGGAAGAAAGCGTAAAATATCTCACTGGAAAAACAACTGACCTAGAGAACAGATCCAGGAGAGATAACTTAAGAATTATTGGTCTACAGAACGTCATGATGAAAAAAGCAGCCTGGACAACATCCTACAAGAGATAGTCAAATAAAACTGTCCTGAAGTCCTGGAAACAAAAGATAAAATAGTTATCAAAAGAATTCACCAGACTCCTCCTGAAAGAGATCCCAAATTGAAAACTCCAAGAAATATAGTAGCCAAATTCCAGAATTACAAGATTAAGGAGAAAATACTTCAAGCAGCCAAAAAGAAACAATTCAAATATCATGGAACTACAGTTAGGATTACACAGGACCTAGCAGCTTCTACATTAAAAGATCAGAGGGATTGGAATTTGATATTTCATAGGGCAAAAGAGCTAGGACTGCAACCAAGGATTAACTACCCAGCAAAACTGAGCATAATCTTTCAGGCAAGGAGATGGTCATTTGATGAAATAAGGGGCTTCCAGATGTTCCTGATGAAAAAGCCAGAGCTCAATGGAAAATCTGATCTCCAATTACAAGACTCAAGAAAGACATAAAAAGGAAAATACACACACATACACACATGCACACACACACTCACACACACATGCACATAACTTGGGATGCAATAAGGGCAAAATATTCACATCCCTATATGAGAAGCTGATAACTGTCAATATCAAAATTTATATGATTATCATGACCTTTAAAAGGGTTATACATAGATAGAGGGGTGAAACAAGGGTGTCCACTATCACCCCTCTTATTCAATCTGGTACTAGAAATGTTAGTAGTATCAATTAGAGAAGAAAAAGAAATCAAAGGAATCAAATTAGGCAAAGAAGAGACCAAGCTATCACCCTTTGCATATGATATGATGAAATACTTAGAGAATCCTAGAGAATCTTGAGACTAAAAATAAATTTGGAAAAGTTGCAAGATATAAAATAAACCCACATAAATCCTGGGCATTCCTGTATATTTCTAATGAAATTCAACAGCAAGAAATAGAAAGAGAAATCCCATTTAAAGTTACTGTAGACATTATAAAATATTTGGGAATCTACCTGCCAAAACAAACCCAGGACCTATATGATCACAACTACAAAACACTTTTCACACAAATAAAGTCATATCTAACTAATTGGAAAAATATCAATTGCTCTTGGCTGGGTCAAGCTAATATAATAAACATGACAATTTTACCTAAATTAAATTATATATTTAGTGCCATACCAATCAATTTACCAAAAAACTACTTTATAGAGCTAGAAATATAGTAACAAAATTCATTTGGAAGAACAAATAGTCCCAAATATCAAGGGAATTAATGAAAAGAAATGCTAAGGAAGGTGGACTAGCTATATCAGATTTTAATCTGTATTATACAGCAGCAGTCATCAAAACTAGTTGGTTCTGGCTGAGGAATAGAATAGTGGATCAATGGAATAGATTAGGCACATAAGATTCATAAGTCAATGACTATAGTAACCTATTGTTTGATAAACCCAAAGACCCCAGTTTTTGGTATAAGAACTCACTATTTGACATAAACTGCTGGGAAAACTGGAATATAGTATGGCAGAAACTGGGCATAGACCATTATCTAACACCATATACCAAAATCAAGTCTAAATGGGTGCATGATCTAGGTATAAAGGTTGATACTGTAAGCAATCTCAGGAAAACAAGTAATAGTTTACCTGTCAGATTTGTGGAGAGGGAAAGACTTTATGACCAAACAAGAATGAGAGCATCATAAAATGCAAAATGGATAATTTTGATCACATTAAATTGGAAAGCTTCTGTATAAACAAAGCCAATGTAACCAAGATTAAGAGGGAGGTAGGAAATTGGGAAAGAATTTTTATAACCTATGTCTCTGATAAAGGACTCATTTCTAAAATATACAGAGAATTGAGTCAAATTTATAAGAATATAAGTCATTCCCCAATTGATAAATGGTCAAAGGCTATGAACAGGCAATTTTCAGAGAAAGAAATTAAATATATCTATAAGCATATGAAGAAATGCTCTAAATCACTATTGATTAGAGAAATGCAAAACAAAACAACTCTGAGGTACCACATCTCACCAGTCAGATTGGCTAAGATGACAAAACAGGAAAAAGATAAATGCTGGAGAGGATATGGGCTAATTGGAATACTAATGCATTGCTGGTGGAATTGTGAACTGATCCAACCTTTCTGGAGAGAAATCTGGAATTATGCCCAAAGGGATATAAATAATTTTATACTCTTTAACCCAGCAACACCACTTCTATGGTTATATCCCAAAGAGATCATAGAAGTGGGAGGAAGACCCATACGTACAAAAATATTTATAGGAGCTCTTTTTGTGGTGGCAAAGAATTGTAAATTAAGGGGGTGCACATCAATTGAGGAATGGCTGAACAAGTTGTGGTATATGCATGTAATGGAATACTATTGTGCTATAAGAAACGAGGAGCAGATGGACTTCATATTTACCTGGAGAGGTTTATACGAACTAATGCTGAGTGAGAAGAGCAGAACCAGGAGAAATTTGTACACAATTACAAACACAATGTATGTGTGATGACCAACTTTGATAGACTGGACTCTTCTCAGCAATGCAGTGATATGTCAATCCCAAAAGACTCATGATGGAGAGAGATGTCTACATCCAGAGAAAGAACTAGAAAGAACTGAGTTTTAATCCAGATTGAAGCAAACTATCTGATCTTTTTCTTTTTCTTGTTTGGTTTTATTTCCTCTTTACCATTTTTCATTCCATCTGATAAAATCAGTCTTTATAACCTGACTAATGTCTAATGTGAAAATATTTCCAGATCCTATACTTGATTGTATGCCACCATGGGGGTGGGGGGAGGGAGAGGAACAGAATTTGAAACTCAAGGAATTGTGGAATTGAATCTTGTAAACTAAAAGTAAACAAACAAATTAAATTTTTAAATGCTAAAAAAATTCCCAGAAAGTTATGATGGATTTAAACAAAAGCACTTTTGTTTAGGATTAAGTTAATCTTAATTTAGGTCCAGTCTGTAGAAATTCATCTGCCCAGATCCCTCAATCTCTACCAGGGGATCCCTTATTAGAACCAGTATGGCTTCATCAATAGACCAACTTTATTTCCTTTTTTTCTGACAGGGTTTCTAAACTGGTATATGAAGAGACTGCTATAGATATGGTTTAACTAGATTTTAGCCAAGCTTTAGAGTCAGTGTGTTATAGTGGATAGAGAACCAACCTCAAAGCCAGGAAGGTCTGGGTTTGGATCTCACTTCTGTCATATCCTGGTTATTTGACCCTGGGGAAGTTGTTTAACTGTTCAGTGCCTTAAGCAACTCTCTTACATAATAATGTTGCACAGAAGGTGCTGACCTGCTTTAGAATGAATTTCTGTATATGAGAGTTCCCTCTAAAAAAAGAAATCCTAAATTCAGTCACTATCCCTATTATGTACTATTTTTGTGGAAATGATTAAAAATAGCTTAGATAGTAATATAATTAGATGGATTCAGAATGAGTTGGATGGTCAGATAAGTCATTAATGGTGAAGTGTCAATGTGACAGGTCTCGTATGATGCAGGGATTTGTATTTAGTCCTGTGATACTTAAAATGTTTTATTAGTGGCTTTGAAAAAAAAAAAAACCTAGGGTATATGCCTATCAAATTTGCAGAAGACCTAAACCTGGTTGAGATACTTCAGTCCTGGATAATTGTCAGGATCTAAAAATTATTTTACAGGCTAAAGCACTGAGTTGAATCTATTAAGATGAAATTCAACAGAGATGAATGTAAAGTCTTACATTTGGGTACAAAAAATCAACTTTGCAAGTACAAGATAGAAGGATCATATGGTAACAAAGTAATTTGTTTGAAAAAAAAAGATCTGGGAGTTTTAGGAGTTGGCAAGCTCAATATAAATTAGCAAGAAGATGTGTCAGTCTAAAAAGCTAATATAATTTTGAATATGACTGAGAGAAACATAGCTTCCAGGAACAAGGACCTGATAGTTATTTACTGTACTCTGCCTTGGCCTTACTTAAACTGGAATATTGTTTTCATTTCATCTTCATAGTTTAAGAAGGACCTTGATAAACTAGATAGCATACATAAAATGGCAACCAGGATAACAAAGTTCATCTGATATGAAGATTAGTTGAAGAAATGGGTTTTTTGGCTTTAGGAGAGATGATTTGGGAAAGGGGGAATATGTGTTCAAGTATATAAAAAGATGTCATATGGAGGAGGAACTAGACTTTTTCTGGCCCTAAAGGGGCAGAACTAGGAACAAGGAATGAAAGTTGTAAAAAGATGAATTTAAGCTTGATAGGTTTATTAAGGAAAACTATTTAATAACTGGAATTGTCCAACACTACAAAGATTTGCCTTAAGAGGTGGTAGATTTTTTCCTCCTTGGAAATATTTAAACAGAAGCTAGGTTAGGAAGGTTGTAGTGTGTATTCTTTTGGGGTATGCTTTGGACTAGAAAACCAAGAAAATCCCTTCCAATTCTCAAATTTGGTCATATTCAACCCCTCATCAAAAGACCTATAGTTTGCCTGCAGGCTGAGGCATATGGACTCCTAAATGAGGCAGCAGCAGCGGAAGCACGAAGCCCTTTTTAAGTCACCCAGAATTTCTGCTAAGGACTCCTGCTGAGGACTGCCAGGGGCCAGAGCTGCTGGGAGTGCACTTCCTGGATGCTGGGTGGTTGCTGTGAGTGGGGAGAGAAGGACCTTTACCTGAGGTAGCCTGTTCTGTTTTAAAGGCTTCAGAATGTGGGTGCTTTCTACTTTATCTGCTTGTGCCAATTTCTTAACTACTCTGATGACTTTGACTTTCTGGTTTTGGGACTCAGTCTTTTTGTATTTTAATAAATGTTCCAGCTTATTCCCCCATATAGAAAGCCTGATATATTTTGTGACTGATAACTTCATCAGCATATCTGTAATTTCCATAGGCATTGTGAATATTGCTTTGCTGATACATAGAAGAGCCACTAACATCATTCAAGGTCTCATTACATTTCACTAACTATTTTAGTAACCTCTAATTCAGAGATTCTTAGCCCTTTTTACCATTTCATGGACCTCTTTGGCAGTCTGGTGAAGCCCATGCACCTTTCTCAGATTAATGTTTTTAAATCAATAGAGGAAATGCTTAATTTCAGTTAGAGGTTAGTGAAAATAAATATCTAATCCCCCCTCACCCCTTTCAGAGTACATAGACTCCATAAAATCTATCCATATGCCCTTTTGGGTCAGGGTTCATGTAACTAAAGTTAATAACCCCTGCTCTAATCTGTCTCCATTCCTTCAATGTCTCTTCATTCTGTACTTAACTATCACATGAAACTCCTAAAGTGTCCCTCATGCCACTAGGATAGAATAGAAATGCCTTTGTTTGGCATTTAGAGCTCCTTAGGATCTGAATCCAACTGTCTTTCCAATTTGATTCATATTATTCACCCTTATGCACTATACATACTAGTCATGGCTTGCTTGTCTATTGCATGTGACATTCCATCTCTAACTTCTATGTCTTTGTGCATAGCCTCTTTTGGGCTTAGGGTTCAGATCCACTCATATACTTGCCCTCTTTCACTGTAAGTCAGAAGGTCAGGATTGCTTCTGGGATAAGGTAGTTTTTTTTTTTCTTTAGCTCTGTGTATTACCCAATTCCTATTTTAGTTATTATTTACCTGTTCCAAAAAAACCTCAAACCCTCTACTCTTTACTTATGTTCCTTTTGATTGTTCCCTTTTCTAATAGTAGAAGCTATGTCTCTGAAGACTTCTCATGAAGTTTCTAGGCATCTGACCCTTCTCAAAGTAACTTTTGACAGACCCTGAGTTTTGCCAACGACCGTGAATTTACAACCCCCAAACCAGCCAGACACAATGTAATCATCATGCCACCATCAATATTCAATGACAATTAAAATTGTCTATTTCTATGGCAAGGGCTCCAAATTGTTAGATATTTTGATGATTAAATAATGGCATTGAAAGCAATGTGCTCTGGGAACCAAATTAAATTGCAATTCTCAAACCTATTCTTAATTCTGCCTTTGATTTATATGACCTGAAGCAACTGATTTTCTTTTCTTACTCCTATCTCATGTGTTAAAAGGGGATTATAGCATTAATTTGTTTAGTTTCCAATTTATAGAATGTGCACATTACAGTAAACCCTGGGAGCATATGTATCGTCATCTGACAAATTACAATTACAGAAAATACCAGGACTATAATTTAATAATAGATTGTAGGACAACACACAAGCTTAAGGCAAAATTCCAACTAAAAGGAGCTTTAGAAAAAAAGCTCAGTGTCTATTGAAATACATGAGAAAGAAAATTTCATAAATGAGGTCTCACTATGAATAATCCTTTACTTCTCTTTTGGGGTACTATAATTCCTCCTTCTACATCTTACAGAAGTAAAACTTGTATGCATTTTATTACATATTTATAAAGTTGGACCTAAAAGAGACCCTGAGAGATCACCAAGCCTGGTCCCATGCCTTAGAATTCTAGGATTTTAAAATATAAACTGATATTAAATATAATTTAATCTAACCCTCTCATTTCATAAGTGATGAAATTGAGTCAAGAGCTATGAAGTGACTCAACCCAGGTCATACAGCTAGAAAGCACAAGATTTAAGCGAATGTTCTCTGAGTCCAAACCCATCACTCTTTACATTGTATGACATTGCCTCCTGCTTTGGATAGGAGTTTATCCTAATAAGAAGTCAGCTACTTGCCTTTTAATTTTTTTAAGTCCCAAATATCTCTAGCAAGTGTAAACGATGATTAACAGTATCATTGGACACAATTGGTAAACTTAAGACAGAGGAGAGAGAATTTTCACAGTATAAAATTATGAATTGAATGTAATAAGAAGGAATATGAGAGATAAATATAAAATTTTAGAACTGAATTTTTTTTTAAATTCACACTATAGAATATGGAAGTGTAGCTAGATATCAATGTGTATTAAAAATCTGGGGGATTTAGTAGACTATAAATTCATTTTGAGTAGACATGGACTCTAAATAAATTGTTACTATCTAGACTACTTATGAAAAGCATGGAAGAATGGGAGTGAGTTATAGTTCCATTGCATTATATATCAAGAGTACTGTATTCTCTTCTGACCATAGATAAAAGAGTATATTCCAGAAGAACATAAACAGAATGATGTTCTGACTGGAGCCCATGTCATAAAAGACTGGTTGAAGGACCTAGGAATGTTTACACTAGAGATGAAGTGGTGCAGAGAATAACATGCTAGGCCTGGAGTTGGGAAGACTCAATTTCAAATTTGGCCTCAGACATTTACTAATTATGATCCTGGGCAAGTCATTCAACTTCAGATATCTCATCTGTAAAATAGGGATAATAAGAGCACCTACCTCCCAGGGTTGTTGTGAGGATCAAATGAGAAAAAAATTATAAAATGCTTAGCACAGTACCTGACACAGCAGGCACTGTATAAATGTAAGTTATTATTAATTATTGTCATTTGGAAGGGACATTTTAGAGTATGGAGTGTATTTTTCTGTTTTGCTTGGTCTTAAGGACAGAATTAGAATTAACAGTAGAAGTAGAAAGAGGGAAATTTCCACTTGAGGACATAAAAAAAGCTTCTTTATAATGAGAGCTGCCCTAAAGTGGAAGTGGTGAGTTCTCCCTCACTGTAGCTTTCAAGCTGAGGCAAAGTGAGCTGTTGTTAATGATGTTTTTAATGATGTATTCAAGAGATTAAATGGTGTCCAAAGTTTCCAACAAAACTGGAAGACTTCACATGAATTCTATGAAACCAGAATTCTAAACTTGAAGATATAAAGAGAGATAGGTCTTTCCCAAAACATCATGAAAATATAACAATTCAGGAAATTGTAGAGAATAATTACCAAGAAATGTTGCAATCGGAAAGGCAGTTCTAGAAAATCTACATAACATGAACAAAAGGAAACTTCAAGTTCAACCCACCAAGAACACTCAAAGATCATAATTTTATCATCATAGAGTACAGTTTACAGGCACACATTAAATCATCCTTCACATTAAAAAGAGAACTAATCAGATTTTCACAGAACCACTCCATGCTTATAGGAAATCAAAGGGAAAAATGTAATGTATTCTGAAGAACAAAGATTAGTTTGTACCCTAGAATAATATACTACAAAGCTGTGCCTAAGATTCAAAAGATCTTAATAATAATAATAATAACAAATGGACATTTAGGAAAAATGGATAATTTCATCCAAAGAACTCAGAGGTGAGCAAATAAATTATAAACTGATCAAATAGAAGAAAGGTAAATAATTTAGATTGCAATGAAATACCATGCAAATACATTTATTTCTTATGGGTAGGAAACATACTAGGCCATAAATTTGAAATGGGAAATTCTTCTGTTTAATATAAATAAAAATTTTAAATGGCTTACATTTTTATAGTTTTAATGTTTTCAAGGACATTTCCATGTCTCATTTACTCATTTTTAAGAAAATCATTGCTCATTGTTGGAAGGACATTGAGGATGCAAAGAAATAAGTAATAAAGAATCAAATGAGAAATAAGTATGACATGAAAAATCAGAAAGAGAGTAGGTGGAAAAAAGAAATTGATATCTTGGGGGGGGGGGTAGGGGGAATTTCATCCTTTAATTGGCAAATCAGTATTGTAGGTGGTAAGATAGTAGAGAATAAACTTCTTTCAGATGGGGAGAAGAAAGGTTGGGGCAAAAAGATCAGATAAAAACTAATCATGTCAAAAATAGATTCTTAAGGAAATATCTGTGTGACCCAGAATGAGGTCCAGGGCGTGGGGTAGATGGTGAGACAAAGGTCACGCACTGAAGTCTAATGGAGGCAGGGGAATGGGGTGATATTGGACATTTCAGGAGATCAGCTTTTAAAAGACTAAGTCATGTTTCTAGGCATTAACTCCCACAGGAGATAGAAAATGGTTGGGAGAGGGGCTTCAAGAAGAAGTCATAGGCTTAAAGGGAAAATGTTATGATGTACTGATGGATAACTGATATAGGAAATGACAAAGACCCAAGGATGAGGCTTATAGAACTCTTCCCCCTTTACACAGATGATTCTACTGAGACTTGAGATTTCAATGAACTGATACTAGAGTATCTTAAAAAGATGAAAGGAGTGAGGAAGGGGTAGAACACTTCTTGGGAATGGGCTTTACAAATTAAGGTAATTGAAACAGGAGATGAGACAGATTAAGTGCCACAGTATAATCCAAAAAGGCAAACAAGAGTAAAACAAAGCCAACAGAGTAACAACAAAATAGAATCAAAGAACCTGGGATAGGAGGGTGTAATGGGAAGGTGGGGGAGCTGAGGAAGGAGACCAGGCTAACATTAATATAAACAAAAAAATGCAGGGTCAAAGGAGTGACTTAAAACAAGAGAAATCTTTGTGTTTAATGGAAGAAAACACAATCATAACCATTGTGACTGTCAATGTGAATAAATTAAATTATTTTTAAAAAGGCAAATGGAGGGATAAACATTAATAGAAACAATCTTGTTACATGCAAGAAACACATTTAAAACCTAAAGATACATAGAACAAAAATGAGAAGATGGATGAAAATCTATTATGTTTTGGGCACTCTGAAAAGCAGGAGCTGCAAAAGTGCCTTCAGACAGGCAACAATAAAAATTGATAATGGCAAGCTTAGAGGCAAGCAGAGAAACTACATTATGCTTAAAGTCACTGTAACATAATAGATAATATTATATGTATATATGTCAAATTCTATTCACATACATAAAAGAAAAACTAGATAGATTTCAGAAAAGATGCTGGTAGTAACAATAGTAACAAGAGATTTTAATATAATTCTCAGAGCTGAATGAATTCAATAAAAAGATAAGAAAATACAGAGAGGAAAAACTTATTGGAAGAATTAATTTGACTGATGTACTTCTGTAACAATAATGCAAAATTCACAATACCTACGGTGGTTATGAATAAGCTGGTATAGTTGTAAATCACAAAATGTAGCAGACTCTCCACATAGAGAGTGCAACTAAAGCCTTTATTCAAATACCAGAAAACCAAGTCCCAGAACCAGAAAGCCAAAGTCATTACAGTAGCCACGAAGTTGATGCACATGGTCAATGCAGTGAACATCCACATTCCCAAGCCTTCACAACAGAACAGGCTCCCTCAAGCAGGGATCCTCCTCTCTCATTCACAGTAGCTCCTCAGCATGGTTCTTGGAAGTTCTTAGCAGAAATTCCCAGAGGAAAGGTCTCAGCAAAAGTTGCAGCCTCCAGATGCTCACTGACAGAAAATTCTGATTGTCCTGCTGGTGCTCTTCCCTATATATAGCATAGCTCCTCCCCTTCCTGCCCCCTTCTACTACATCAGCAACTTCCTCCCCAGATGTTAACTACTTCTGTGTTCATTAAATAGCTTAAACAAGGTGTTAACTTGAAACAAGGTGCCAAGTACCTGCTTACTTGCCAATACAAAGGGGCATGGGAGATCTTCAGATTCAATTAACATTACAACTTCTGAATGGCAATATTGAAAAAATGTTTTGAGCTATCTCATGTACATAAGTAAATATAAATGGAGTAAGAGCTTAAAATAACAAATGCATCCTCTGTAGATTATAATACAATATAATTGTAATGAGTAAAGGAAATATCAACAAAATATATAACTCTAAATGATGACTAAGTAATGACATGTTGAATGTTGTGTGGAAGAACTAATAAAAACAATAAAAATAATTCTGATAAAATTAATGATAATAAGATAGTAAACCAAAACTTATTGGATGCAGTTAAAATAGTCTTAAGAGGAAAATTTGAAATATCATATTGTTATTACATAATGTTAAATATTAAATATATTCAAACATCTCTGAAACATTATATTAACAAGATAGAAAGGCTCAATGGAAAATGTAATTAAATATTGTAAAATATATTAACAACTCTAAAAGAAGTACAAAAGAAGAAATCTTAAAAATTGAAGTAAAAAAAGAAATTTGAAAATAAAAGACTATGAAATTGGCATTGCTAATAGTTGTTTTTAAAGTCTTATCAGAGAAGAAAATCACATTACCAAAAAAAATAGAGCCCTAAGGAATGGACTTGTGTTTTCATTTGTATGGAGACTTCCTGGGTGAAGGAACTCTTACCTATTCAGGTCAGCACCTTCTCTGTAACTTTCTTATTGGATTGCCTAGAGCACTGAAAGGTTTAAATGACTGCCTGTGGTCACACAGCAAGTTTGTGTCAGAAGAAGGTCTTGAACTTTAATCTTCCTGACTTTGAGGTGAGCTCCCTCACCCCTCTGCTAATCTGCTTCTCAAGAAAAGAGGAAGATCATAATACCAAAAAAGGTGAATTCACAACAGAGGAAATAAAGATAATTATTATTAAAATTATAATATGATAGCTATATGACAACAAATGAAAAATTCAAAGAAAATTGGAAAATATTTATAAATACATATTATAATCTTACAAAACAAGAAAGAGTTGTTTATTAAACAATCTCAGAAAAAAGCCACCACACAAGGTATAACTGAACTGTCAAAATGGGGATGAGAGAGAGTGGGAAGGGAAAAACACTAGGCAAAATTGATTTACAAGTGAACTCTTATTAAGCATTTAAAGAGAAATTGACATCTATATTACAAATATTATTCTCAAAAATTAAGACAGAGGACCATGTACCAAACTCACTTGTTGAGGCAAAAATGTTTCTTATTTCCAAACTAGGGAGAGACAAAGGAGAGAAAGGACTAGAAACCTATTTCACTAACGTATATTGATGCAAAACCTTAAATAAAATTCTTGTAAGGAGACTGACCACAGGAATACAAGCTATAAAATATCACTGCAAAACAACTAACAGAGGTGCAAGGATATCTAAAATTATAAGCCTGTTAATATAATTAATAACAGAAATCTAAAAATACAGAAAAGCAGACCAGTGGGACAGAATAGAAATATGACAGAAACCACCAAAAATATTAGTTTAGTTTTTGATAAATGCACAAATATAAATCACAAGGGGAAGGACTCCTTTTTTCCCACAAGAATTACTGACTACTAGAAAACCTCTTAGTAGAAACTAAGTTCATACTAACATCTTACAACCCACTACTTTAAGCTGCCTTATTCCTGTGCTCAGACTTTCAACTTTTGAACTGGAACTCAATCTCCCACCATGGGATGCTCAGTTTCTGATTGCCTGAATTGAGTCCTAACATGCCATTCTCTGTCTTTCTTTATACGATTTCACTGCTTAACCCACTCTCCTCTCACTTCCAACTCTAGCTCTGAGAAAAACAATTATATCAGTACCAACTGATATAGGAAGGAAGAGAATTCTTAACCAAATGAGGGATAGAAGAGAATAGAAAAAGATAAAATAGACAGTTTTAACTACACAACATTAAAAGGTTTTTGCACAAATAAAATCATTGAGAATAGAATAAAAAATAGAGTTCCTCAAATGTCACTGACAAAAAGTATAATATTAAAAATAGTAGAGAGGCAGCATGGCATAGTATATGTACCATGAGTCCAGAAAGCTGACCTCAGAGCCAGGAAGAATTGGATTTACATGTTACCTCTGACATCTATTGACTATGTGACTCTTGTCAAGTTACTTAACTCTGTGTTCTAGGCAATTATCTAAGACTATAAGCTGAAAAGGAGGTACTGACCCAAATAGATAGAGGGAGTTTTCTCATTCTGGTGTTCATCACATCAAAGAAATCATGCAGACAATCTGTATCAAGTGATCCAAATTCAAGATATATAAGAAATTACCACAAATATACAGCACCATTCACTAACAGTCTAGTCAAAGAAAATGAACAGTTCCCAAAAGAAGTGTAACTATAAATGATTATATAAAAACATGCTCCATATCACCCATAGTAATAGAAATGCAAATTAAAGTAACTGAGGTTTTGGTTCATACTCTGCAAGTTGGCAATGATATTTTTTAAAAGAAGCAAACTATGGGAAAACAAGCACATTACATAGTTAGTGGAACCACAAATTTCTGTTACAGATATTAATTTGGAATTATGCAAGAAAAATTACTAAGTTATCCAAAGCCTTTCATCTACCAATTCCACCACTAGACAAATGTCTCAAGAGAATCAAAGACAAAATCAAAGGTCCAATCTATACCCAAATAATCACAGCAGTACTTCTTATAGTAGCAAATAACTTGACTCATTCAGTCACTTTTTCAGTCATGTTTGACTCTTTGTGAACACATTTGGGGTTTTCTTGGCAGAGAAACTGGAATGGTTTGCCCTCTTTAGCTCATTTTTCTTCTCCAGATCATTTTACAGGAGAGGAAACTGAGACAAACAGTTTAAGTGACTTGTTCAGGGTCACACAGCTACACTATATAGAGCTTTATTTGAACTCAGGAAGAGGAGATTTCCGGACTCCGGCCCTGGTGTCTCTCCACTGAGCCACCTAGCTGCCCCAATTGATTGGAAGAAGGGCTGAAAAAACTGTTACACAAATGTAATGAGATATTAAATCAGAAATTACAAATATGAGGAATTCAGAGAAATAAGGGAAGAGTTATGTGAAATGTTGTATAATGAAATAAGCCAAACAATAAGAACAACATGCCCAATGATTACAATGTAAATGAAGCCATCACTAAAGGGAAGTTAAAGTGTGAATAATTTAAAAACTGGTAAAGGTCTCAAAAACAGATAACAAATAAGGAAACACAATTCTCTCTTCAGAGGAGAGGTTACAGTTCTAGGTTACAATACTGTATATGGCCAGTGAATCAATGTATTTGCTTAATTGGTTTTTTTCTTGTTAAAAAGCAGATGTTTAAACTGAGAAATGGGAAGAGTCCCTCACACCTCCAGAAATGACTAGGATGTAAAGACAAAAAACATCAATAAAACAGGCTTTAACCTTTACTTCTATCTCACCAACAAGAAAAGCAAAAGACAAACCAAACATAAAACCAAAGTAAAATGAGTATTTTTAAAGCCTAGTTGTTGATTTTTTCTAGGAAAAGAAGTAATCATGGTATACAAATTATAATAATGCAGCACTTATCTGAATGTTATTCCCTAAGTTGTTGACATTAGACAAACACCAATTGAAAGGCCAACTTAACTGGCCTTTAGGCCTTAGAAATAGGTAGTTAGATGTCTCAGAAGGAGCCAGGAGTCAGGAAGAGTCATCTTCCTGAGTTCAAATCTGATTTCAGACACTCTCTGGCAAGTTACTTAACCCTATTTACCTCAATTTCCTCATCTGTAAGATGTTCTGGGGAAGGAAAGGGCAAACCACTCCAGTATCTTCGCCAAAAATCCCCCAATGGGGGATACAAAGAGTAGGACATGACTACAAAATGACTGAACAACAACAGGCCTTAGGTACAGTGTATAGAGCAGGATTGTAGGAGACCATCCATTATATTTATATTTTTTATATTATATTATATATTTTGGTCATTCCTATTTTACTTGTTTCCCCATTTTATCATCCTAAATTCTAGGGCAATTCAGGGATATGTTGTATAGCTCCTCATTAATAAAATTCCAATTTACCGTTTAATTAGTCAATTATGCTCAGAGCTCCTACTCTAGTTCATCAAATATTATTTATTTAATAAATTGAAAAAGTAGCTGTTACTCATCTCAGTAGAATATGTGTAGTTATTTTCTGTAGTAGTTACTTACAACTCTGTTAAATACCTTGATATCTGAGAATTTAAAATGTTAAAGTTAGTAAATAAAATATTTATTAAAATGAAATCAAATACAAATAATGATTTACAATATTTAAATTGTCAATAAAAAGCATATCCAAAGTCACCTCTAATCATCATTGAAAATGCACATAATTTCTTCTTCTGGAAACACAGATGTGCCATTCAGTTCCCTAAATACCAAATAAAGTCTCTTCTCAAGAATCCAGTTCATTCTTTTGCAAGATAAAGGTTAAAATAATTTCATTAATATAGGAGGCCTCTTCATATTTCCCTCTGTTTTCTCTCAGACACTCTCTAGATACAAGGAAAACTTTCATTTTTCTTCCTAGATGACAGATAACTCTTCACCTCTTTCCAAATAATTAAAACTAAATCTCTTTCCAAACAGTAATGCATACTCTCCATTTTCTTACAAACACCTCATATATCTTCATAAATTAAATTTAGATTCACACTCTCTACTGATTCCACTGGGAAAAGCACCCTGTTACAACCATTACTACTAGCTCTTAAAGAAATGTAACAGTTTCCATAGCTTATGGAGAAGCTTCTGAAATTGGGGTGATATGTTGGTATGTATTCCCAATGGATAAGGTTGCCATATCTCTGTTTTAATGTTAATTCTTCAAATATAGTTGAATAGATTTTTTTCTTTTACAACTTTGATACTTTATTGTTGTTCATTTGTTAATTTATGTATGACTCTTTGTGAGCCTGTAGACACTAGGCCACTCTATCTTCTACTATCTCTCAAAGTCTTCCATGATACTATCTATTCATCTCATCTTCTACTGTCCCCTTCTCCTTCAATATTTCCCAGCATCAGGGTCTTTTCCAATGGGTCCTGTCTTCTCATTATGTGGTCAAAGTATTTAAGCTTCAGCATATATATACATATATACATTCAGTTCCATGAGCAGAGCCAATTTCTTTAAATACCTATTGATTTGATCTCCTTCCTGTGCAAGAAACTCTCAAAAGTCTTCTCTAGTACTTCCATTCAAAGGTATTGATTCTGTGGCACTCAGCTTTCCTTATAGTACAATTCTCACAGTCATACATTACTACTGGAAAAACCATAGCTTTGATTTTAAGAACCTTCATCGGCAAGGTAATGGCTCTGCTTTTTAGTATGCTTTCCAGATTTGCCATAGCTTTCCTTCCAAGGAGCAAGCTTAGCTGCAATCATTGCAGTGGTCTTTCAGTCCAAGAATATAAAATCTGACACTGCTTCAATTTCTTTTTCTCTTTGCCAGAATGTAATGGGACAAGATGCCATGATCTTAGTGTTTGTTTGTTTTTTAATGTTAAGCTTCAAGCCAGCTTTTTTACTCTTCTTTTTCACCCGCATCAAGAGGCTTCTTAATTCTTCACTTTCTGGCATCAGAGTAGTATCATACGAATATCTAGAATTGTTGATATTTCTCCCAGAAACCTTATTTCCAGCTTTTGACTTGTCCAGACTGGCATTTCACATGATGTACTCTGCATTTAAGTTAAATAAAACTTTTGATACTACTTTGATGTGTTTTTGGTTCTTTTTCTTTTTAGATTTTTCATTTTAATTTCCATTTACTTAAACTGACCTTCCGGTTATCATTTGCATAAGTTTAATATTCTGACATATATGTTTTAATATTTGTTGAATGAGCTGTGATTCAAGTGTTAATAACATTGACCTTAACTTTAATGATTGTGTTTATTGTGTCTGCATCTCAGTCAGCATTCAGTGGAATAAAGGTGAGTGACTAAGTGCTCCTAGGTTTTGGAGGAATCTCCTATGTTCTGCTAAATCAGACCTCTCATTAAATAAGAAATCATGTTCAAGTGCTTAAAACAGTTTCTGAGTTTTCCTTGGTTCAAGCCTCTACACACTTGTGACCTCTTCAAGAAATGCTTACCTTAAATTACGCCTTTTTCTTAATAGACATTCACAAGTATGGGGCTTCAGAGATTTCCAGTTTTGTGTGAAAAGATTGTACTGATTATATCTTCCCTCTCCTTAGTAGCAGCTCTGGTGTGGGCCATTGTGTTCCTAATAGGAAACATGACCATAGTATCTTTAAAACACAGGAATTTGAGTCTATGCACAGAGCTATTTTTAAATCTGTATCTAAAAAGGAGCAGATCTGGCACAGCAAAACTGAGTCTTCAGGGGGAAAATGGACATTTAATGATATTAAGGACTTTCAAGCATTCCTGATGAAAAGACCAGAGATGAATAGAAAATCTGACATTCAAAACCAAGACTCAAGAGAAGCATAAAAACATAAAGAGTAAAAAGAAATCATATGAGATTCAGTAAAGTTAAGCAGTTTACATCCTATATGGGAAGATAATACTTGTAACTCCTAGGAACTTTTTCTTTATTAGGACAGTTAGAATATACATAGACAGAGGGCAAAGGTGTGAGTTGGCTATGATGGAATGATATGCCTCCCCCCAAAAATAAAATAAGGAGTGAGAAAAAGGGATGCATTGGGTGAAGGGGGAAGGGAGAGGTAGAGGTGGAATGAGGTAAATTATCTTACATGAAAGAGGCACAAAAGAGTTTTTTATAGTGGAGGGGGGAAAAGGGAGGGCAGCCAACAATTGAATCTTATTCTCATTGGAATTGGCTTAAAGTAGAAATAACATACACACTCAGTTTGATATAGAAATCTATCTTACTTTACAGGGAAGTAGGAGGGAATAGGTATAAGATAAGATGGGGTACTGAGAGAAGAGAGGGCAGATTGGGGGAGGTGGTGGTAAGAAGCAAAACACTTTCGAGGAAGGACATAGTGAAAAGAAAGCGAGAGAAGGATAAACAGTGGGGAAAAACAGAATGGAGGGAAATAAATAGTGAGTAATCATAACTGTGAATGTGAATGGGATTAGCTCACCCACAAAATGGAAGCAGATAGAAGAATGAATTAAAAATCAGAATTCTACAACATGTTGTTTATAAGAAACATACTTGAATCAGAGAGACACACACAAAGTAAAAATAAAGGGCTGGATGAAAATCTACCGTGCTTTAGTGGAAGTAAAAAATAAGCAGGGGTAGCAATCATGATCTTACACAAAGAAAAAGAAAAAATATATCTAATAAAAAGAGATAAGCAGGGAAACTACAACTTGATAAAAATGTACCATAGATGATGGAGTAATAGCAATACTAAACATATATGCAGCAAATGGCATAGTATCCATATTCTTAGAGGAGAAGTTAGGTGAGTTACAGGAAGAAATAGACAGTAAAACCATACTAGTGGGGGACCTCAACTTGCCACTTTCAGAACTAGATAAATCTAGCAAAAAAAAAAAAAGACCAAAATAAGAAAGAAATTAAGGAGGTAAGTAGATTTTAGAAAAGTTAGATATTATAGACCTCTGGAGAAAACTGAGTGTGAATAGAAAGGAATATAACTTTTTCTTAACAGTACATGGCACCTACATAAAAAAAATGATCATGTATTAGGGCATAAAAACCTCACAACTAAATGCAGAAAAGGAGAAATATTAAATGCATCCTTTTCAGATCATAATGAAATAAAATTTATATTTAATGAAGGACCTTGGAAACAGATTAAAAATTAACAATCAATAATTTAATTAATAGAATGACAACAATGAGAAAACATACCAAAATTTATGGGATGCAGCCAAAGCAGTTAGGGGAAAATCTATATGTCTAAATGCTTACGTCAATAAACTGGAGAAAGAGCTGCTCAATGAATTGGGCAGATAACTTAAAAAACTAGAAAAAAGAACAAATTAAATATCCTTAGTTAACCACCAAATCAGAAATTGTGAAAATCAAAAAAGAGACTAAGAAAATTGGAAGTAAAAAAAAATTTTTGTACTAATAAATAAAACTAGAAGTTGGTTTTATGGAAGCAAAAACAATAAAATAGATGTTCCATTGATTGATTTTAGAAAAAGAAAGAAGAAAACCAAATTACTAGTATTTGATTGTTATAAATACTAGTATTTAAAGCAATTATTAGGAGTTATTTTGCTTAATTATATGCCAGTAAAACTGACATTATAAGTAAAATGGATAAATATTTATAAAAAATTATAAACTGCATAGATTAGCAGAAGAAGTAGACTACTTAAGTGACCCTGTCTTAGAAAAATAAATTGAACAAGTTATCAATGAGTTCCCTAAGAAAAAATTCTCAGTGCCAGATAGATTTACAAGTGAAATCTACCAAACATCCAAATAACAATTTTAATACCATTTGAAACATTTGAAAAAACAGGCAAAGAAAGAATCCTTCTAAATTCCTTTAATATCAAAATATAGCTTTGATACCTAAGCCAGGAAGAACAAAATCAGAGAAAGAAAACTATGAACCAATCTCCCTAATGAATATTGATGCAAACATTTCAAATAAAATACTAGCAAGGAGATTATAACAATATCACAAAGATCATAACCTATGACCAGGTTGAATTTATACCAAAAATGCAGTGCTAGTTCAATATTAGGAAAACTATCAGCAAAACTGACCATGTCAATAACAAAACCAACAGATATCATATGCTTATCTCAATAGATGCAGAAAAAGCTTTTGATGAAATACAACCCAGTCCTATTAAAAACACTACAAAGCATAGGAATAAATGGAGCTTTCCTTAAAATGATAAGATGTATCCATCTAAAACCATAATCAAACATTATCTTTAATGAGCATAAGCTAGAAGCCTTCCCAATAAAATCTGGGGTGAAGAAAGGATGACCATTAACACCACTATTAGTCATTATTGTACTAGAAATGCTAGCTATAGCAATAAGAGGAAAAAAAGAAATTAAGGGAATTAGAAGAGACAATGAGGAAACAAAACTATCGCTTTTTGCAGATGATATGATGGTATACTTAAAAGAAACCTAGAGAATCAACTAAAAAACTAATTGAAACAATGAACAACTTTGGCAAACTTTCTCATATCCTAATTCTTAGAGGAGAAGTTAGGTGAGTTATAGGATATAAAATAAACCCACATAAATCATCAGCATTTCTATACATTACCAACAAAACCCATCATCAAGAGACAGAAAGAGAAATTCCATTTAAAATAACTGTAGACAACATAAAATACTAGCAAGTCTCCCTGCCAAGGAAAACTCAGGAACTATGTCAGGCCTGCACAACTTATGACCCACATGGCACTTACGGCCCGCCAAAGGATTTCAGGCAGTCCACAAATAATGTAGAAGATGTAAAACAGGCCTGCACAACTGCCACTTTGGCAGGCTACAAGTAGCACACTGGCTGTATATTGTACAGGCCTGAACTCACTTACAAAATACTTTTCACACAAAGCCAGATCTGAACAATTGGAAAAATATCAATTGCTCAGGGAAAGGTTGAGCCAATATAATAAACATGGCAATTCTACCTAAATTATTCTATTTATTCAGTGCCATACCAATCAGACTGCTTATAATTATCTTATAGAGCTAGAAAAAACAATAACAAAATTCATCTGGAAGAATCAGTGAAAAAAAAATGTAAAGGAAGGTGGCTTTGTCATACCAGATCTCAAACTCTATTATAAAGCAATAATCATTAAAACTATCTGGTACTGGCTAAGAAATAAAGTGGTGACCTTGTCTTGGTTTACTGTGTGAGATGTTGGTCTATACCTAGATTCTGCCAAACAGTATTCCCATTTTCCTAACAGTTTTTGTAAAATAGTAAATTCTTGTCCACAAAGCTAGGATCTTTGAGTTCATCAAACACTAGGTTACTGTAGTCATTTACTTCTGAGCCTTGTGTACCTAATCTATTCCACTGTGGAATTAGGTAACTCTGACATTATAAATTGTAGAACAGATACCTTTCTGTTTTGTTATGGGCAGTTTCCTCATTGGAAGTTTCTAATGCCAATGAGATCAGAGGTGCAATCCTAAATATATAAAATTTATTTGGACCCTTGATCAGTCAGTTTTACCAAAAACTGGTCAAAATTATTCCATACCAGTCATTTAGTTTATTTTTTAATAATATTTTATTTTTCCAGTTATATGTAAAAACAATTTTTAACATCTATGTTTTATTTTTTATTTTGAGTTTCAAATTCTGTTCCTCCCTTTTCTGCATCCTGAGACATCAAGCTATTTGATACAGGTTATGTATGTAGAAAACATTTCCATATTAGTCATGTTGTAAAAGAAAACAGACAAAAAACAGACAGAAAAAGAAAGTAAAAAACAGAGTATGCTTTGATCTGCATTCAGACTCAAATTGGATCGTTGTATAACTGAGAATATCTAAGTTGCTCACAATTAATCATTGTTAGAATAGTGTTGTTAATGTGTACAATATTCTTCACTTTGTATCAGTTCATGTAAGTCTTTCCTAAGCCACTAAGATGTTAAATGATTTCTTCAGTGTCATGCAGCCCAGTATGACAGAAGCTGCCTTTCTACCCACTATGCATTCTGTTTCACATCATTTCATAACCAACAGGGATATGGGCATATTGGCCATTCTATTTATTATACTGTGTGGATGTGGATATGTTCATTAGTTTGATGCAAAGTATAATTGTAACAGTCATCTGAATTGTTAAATTACCAAAGGTAATAGATACAGCCTTGGTATAATAAAGTATTTGGAAAATGAATTAAAAAAATATTTACCAAAAAAAAAACCTTGATATTCAGTAGCAAAATAAAGATCATTCTTTTTCCCAAGCCCTTTCTGGACTCATAATCTAGAAGGAGTCAGGTGTCTATTTAAGCCATTTTAAGTGCTTCTCCTCTCTAACCCAGGATTACTATTAAAATATTTGCATCACAAGTAGTAATTGAATTTACTTTCCTTTCATGAGTTAGCAGAGGAGTCTTAAGGTTTTAATAACACTCTGGAATCAACATTCCTGAATCTGGGGTTACTAATATTTGGTTTGCTTGCAAATAGTATAATGTTTGCATCACTGAAGATAAAAAATGAGAGAATAAGAGCATGTTTTGGTATGCTGGAGATTACATCAAAGCAATAACATTTTTTGGCTAGCAATCTGTGTGTAGCATAAATTGTCGCCTCTCTCTTATTCTCTTCCATTTTCATTTTTTGCCTCTTGGTCTTTTAGTCCCCCCTTAAAACATCATCCAAAAAATATCACAATTAGTCAAATAAATCTCAGTATAATATTCTGACAAAATGTTAGAACTAGGTGGCACTTTGGTGGTCATCTGGGCTCCTCCTTTGATGGATCAGTAACCTGAGTCATGGAGAGGTTAAGTAAGTAACCCAAAGACAAGGGGTCAATTAGGAATAGGAACAGAAAAGGAAATAGAATTCAGGGTTTTTGATTTCCAGTCCAGTGATCTTTTCAGCACAGTTTGCTGCTATCTTTATATGTATGAAGGAATGCACATATATGCTTGTATATCTGTGTGTTTAAATTTCTCAGATGGATAATGAATTGATTCAGAATGGAACTGAGAAGCAGGAAGAGATAAGACTGCATCACGTTGGAGAAATTGCACAATTTCAATAATTGTGCAATAACAATTTCAAACTTTTGCCCCAGTAAAAGTTCATCTTTTTTTAACATCATTATTCTTCAAATACTACTATCTGATTGCAAATCAACAAACATCACAATTTCAGAAGAATTAAAATGACAATCCAAAGAAAAATTAAAATGATGAATAATTAAAAAAAATATAGAGAAAAATGGTTAATATAAACAAATCACAATGTGTTTCAAGTGACCATTTGGTTACAGGAAATGGTATAAAAGATAATAAGGATGTGTAATAGTAATAACAAAGATGATGGTGGTGGCTGATGTAAAGTGCTTTACATACTGTTTCTCATTTGATTATGTATGAACAGAAAATGATTTAGCCTAGGCACACAGTGAGATGAGAATGCGGAAAAAAACTAGACAATGCAAGTTGCATGTTATTATCTCTGAAATATTAAAAGAAAAAACAAAGAAGCCCTCCATCATGTAGAGTAGATACTCTTCCTACAGAGGGGATTTATATGAAAATAAGGACAAGAATAGCCCAATATGAGAAGCCAAGAAGAGACAACAGTTTAGAGCAGAAAAAGGAGCACATATACACAGAAACACACACAAATATAGAGAAATTCCAGATCATCCCATGTATCAAAATATACTCTATATCCACATTATGGTAATGAGAAATTTTTAAAATGTCAGTTTTTATCATCCTCTCTTTTTTTTTTCAAGGTGCAAGCTGTTATCTCTGATATGATTAATTAGCTCAAGTTTCTCTTTTGCTCCGGGAGGTGGGGACTAGCAATCTTTTTATTGTAGGTCCTGAGAAATAAGATGTCTAACATTGTTTGAGTCGTAAAGCAGTCAACTGGTTGTAAGTGGAAATTTCAGGATTGAATCACTATTCTTTCAGGAATAAGCATGGTAAAACTTAGATATTTAATGAGTGATGAGGCCATGCTTTCTTAATTTCTGACGCTATTCAGCTTCCCCTCCCCTGCTTTCTAGCTTCCATTTGTAAGTTGTCTTTCCCCATTCAAATATAAGATCTTTGAGGGTAGTAACTATTTGATTTGCTTGTAAATTTCCCTAGTGTTTAGTACTGTGTCTAACACATAATAGCATTTAGTAAATATTCCATTTTTCCTTCCTTCCTTCCTTCCTTCCTTCCTTCCTTCCTTCCTTCCTTCCTTCCTTCCATCTATTCATCCATCCAGGTCAAGGTGGAATAATAGATAAAGGAGAGTCAGGAAAATGTAGGTTCAAGTCTTACTTCTGACATATGCTGGTCACTTAAATGACCCAGAGCAAATAACTTCTCAGTACTCCAGGCAATTCTCTAAAGTTATAAGTTACAGAGAAAATGTGCATCTGCATTTGTAGAAAGGAGTCTTCTTTTGATGATCCATATGTCAATGACGTCACAGGTAAAAAATTTTTTAAAGCTCTACATAAGGACACAGGGAAATGATCATTCTAGGAAATAGTGAAGGAGCAAGGTTCTAGTATTTTTCTTTCTCATGCTATACTATTTTGGGAATCTTCTCAACAGGCAAATATAGTCCACAAGGAGAAGGTAGGCAGGAAGAAGAAAGGAAAGAAGAAAAGATGGAAGGAAGGAAACAAGGCAGGTAGGTAGGAAGAAGGAAGAAGTAGATAGTAGAAAGAAGGAAGGAAATGAGGGAAAGGAGGGAGAGAAAAGGAAGGAAAGAGGGAGGGAGGAAGAGAGAGACAGAGAGATGAAGGAAGGAGGGAAGGGATGGAAGCAAAGAAAGGAGGAAGGAAGGAAGCATTTATTAAGCACCTACTTACTATATGCCAGGCACTGTGTTAAGCACTTTACATTTATTATTTCATTCGATCCTTGCAACAACCTTATGAGTAGGTGTTATTATTATTCCCATTTTACAAGTGAAGAAACTGAGGGTGAGGTAATGACTTGTCCAGGATTGTATTCAAACTCAAGACTTCTTAATTCCAGGTTCAATGTTCTATATACACCACCGTCTAACTGTAACAGTAAAGAATAACAACTAAATTTGTAGCTGTGATTGTCATGCACTGGTCAATTTTATGTTTTTTGAATTCATTAACTACACATATTTAAAGTTTCCTACTTTAGCAGTTTAGAGTACCACTCAAGCTAAAGGTTGTAGATTGAGGTCCTGGATAAGCCACTTTATTTTACTTCATTGCACAGGCTCATACTATACTGCTATTGTAAATATGTATCCTGGGTCACAGAGAGGACCAGATGAGAGAGTGTGGGTGGCTCCATGCAAATCTATTTCTAGTCTTGGAGAGAAAAATAAAATAGCTCAAAATTGATGGCCTTCTGATGCCAGGACAGTACTGCTATCTTTGCATGTGATATATTATTATTATTGTATTTCTCTATTATATTAATAATGCCTTATAATTTCCATGGGCATCAGTTTTACTTTTTATTTATTATGTATTCTCTTAGATTTTTTTTCATGGAAAGATGATTTTTCCATGAATTTTCCTTTGGGGGAAATTCAGGTTATTCTTTTTAGTCTCATTTTCATTTCAAATTCATTTTAACTATTTAATTCATGAAAGCTATACTTAAGACAAAGGCAACTGAGCAAATAAGTATCATGGAAGTAAGAAAGTTATGAGGAGAAAGGAGCACTTGAGAAAACAGTCAGTGCTGAGTATCATAATTTTTGTGATTACGAAATATGATAATAAACAATATGCTACTCTTTCTCCTTGATGTAATGAATATTCTCAAAGACTGGATCTGAACAGGATGTTCTTCCTTTCTCTTTCTGTTGTTATATGCTAAAATAGAACTTTTTCAAATTGACTAGGAGCAACAATGACCTGAGTTAGACAATGTTTATGAGTGGAAAACTTTCCACAGTCTTTCCCAAATCAATCATGCCCCCTCTCCCATACCCACCAAACGTTCTATCCAATGAAGATATCTTCACTGAGATCTCCCATAAGGCAATCCCTCCAACTTCATTGAATCTATTATTCTTTCCTTGCTACAGTAGACTGCCACCTACGGTGAAATGCAGGAGAAAACAAAAATGAAAATAACTGGGGGAAGCAGGGGTAAGACTCTCTAGTTGAGTCCTAGACAATTACAAATGGTGCAATGGCCCCAAATGCCACAGAGTTCTTTTCTCTCTCTAGTAATTGCTCTGTTACCGTTTCCAAAACTCTGGAATTTCTTATCATTACTTTCTCTTCCCTGTAAAGGTGATTGTTATAATCGGTATTAAGTACAACCAGAAGCTGATGATCCGGTCCTTCCATTTGTCTCTATCTTTACCATTTTGCCTGGAAGGCTATTTACTTCGCCCCCCTCCTCCCTCCTAATATAACTAAATAGAAAGTACCTCATTGTGCTCTCTCAGAAAAGACCTAGGGGCGGCCAGGTAGCACAGCAAGTAAGAGCACTGGCTCCAGTGTTGAGAAGACCTGGAGATCGAATCCCGGGCTCAGACACTCAGCACCACACCCAGAAATAACTGGCCGTGTAACCTTGAGCAAGTTACTTAACCCCGATTGCTTAAAATAAAAGACCTACCTCGTCAGCTTTGTCTAGTCAGCTCCCTAACTGCTCTCAGCTGTTGGCTCTAAAGTCTTCATTCTCTTAATTCAGGTTCCGAGAAAATGAGGCCTTCCCAATTCACTGAGCATTTAAGAAAGGAGATTTACAACATTTTCCTTACACAGGAAAGCTAGGCAACAAGGATGCAGCAATACTTAGTTTCCCAGGATGAGACCCTCCTTACTCCCCACCCATTTCTAATTGGAAATGTATCTGATAAGTCAGTCAATAGGATAGGGCAACTCATATGGCCTCAGGCACCCATTAAGCTTGAGAGGTGTGATTAGGCTTGGCTGCGACCTTTTAGGCTCCCAAACAAGAAAACTGCATCAGGGAAGCTGGTGGGCAATATGGTTGCAAGGAGAAAGAAGAAGTCAGGGAAGCTGCCTCAAAAAATCAGGGGTCCTATAACACCCTAGTTCTTCCCTATTATCATTTGAGGACACCATGGTCCAATAGGAACACAATTTCCATGTAATCCTTACACTCATCCCATGTCTCATCTACTGTCAAATTATTTTTACATTCATATCATTCCTCCTACATGTCAATAGACAAGCATAAAAGGTCTGATCATTCTTCTATATGATATCCCTTGGCATAGAAATACATGGCAGTTTTTCTTTTCATTATCTACTCTACATCTTCTGTTCTCTATGCTAAACATCACCACTTCCTTCAAATAATCCCTATGTGGCAAGATCTTGAAACTATGATCCAATTCATTCTCCTCTAAATATTCTCCAGTGAATACATGTTCTCACTGAAATGGGATGTTCAGAATTAGACATAATACTTCAGATGTTATCTGTCCAGAGCAAAGTATGACTATCACCCACTTAGTTCTGGACACTTTACTTCTATTCATTCAGCCTAAGATCACTTTAGCATTTTTGACTGCCATATTTAACTCATGATAAGCTTGCAGCCTCCTAAAATACCCAAATCTTATTCAGAGAAATTTTTGGCTTGCCAAGGCCCCTCGTTTGTATTTGTGCATTGATTTTTTTTTAACTCAACTGCAGGATTTACATTAATACATATTGAATTTCTTCTAATTGGATTTAGCCTAACATTCTAGCATGTTCGATACTGACTGTTATTTATCTTCTTTTCTATCCTTCATAACATTGCATCATTACAATTTTTAAAACTCTCTATGACTTTGTTAATGATAAAAAATATACAACCTAAATATGAAAACAAATCAATAGTACACCTTACTTGAGAATTCCTTTCAACTTGACATTGAAATATTAATGACAGTAAGATAGTAGGAATTTATTAAGAACATACTACGTTTTAAGGACTGAGCTTAACAGCTCAGTAGTTACATATATCATCATAGTTACATATATCATCTTACAAAGAAAGGCAGGAGCATTGCGCCTAACTTTAGAGGAGCTCACATTCTAATAGCAGAGACAATATGCAAATAAGTATGTACATACAAGATGTATATGGTAAAAATGAAGGCATGAACAATGTAAATGGAAGCTGAACTAAGATGGCACCAGTCATTGTGGAAACCAGGAAAATAATCCTGTAGAGGGTGGCATCTGAACTGAATATTTTTAATATTATCTTTATTTATTTAATCAAATATTTCCCAATTACATGTAAAACAATTTTTAACAATCATTTAAAAAAAATTGAATTCCAAATTCTTTCCCTCCCTCCCATCTTCCCCCTCTTTGAGAAGGTAACAACTGGGTATCAATCATAAATGTAAAGTCATGCAAAACATTTCCATATTAGCCATGTTACAAAAGAAAACAGACAAGAAATAAAACAAGAAAAAATTTAAAAGTATGCATCTGTACTCATTCAGAGTTCATCAGTTCTCTCTGGATGTGGATAGCTTTTATCATCATGGTCCTTTGGAACTGTCTTGAGTCATTGTTTTGATCAGAGTAACTAAGTCTTTCACAGTTTATTTTCCTTACAATATTGCTCTTACTGCGTACAATATTCTCCTTGTACTGTTCACTCTACTTTGTGTAAGTTCAAATAAGTCTTCCCAAGTTTTTCTAAACCATCATGCTTATAATTTCTTTTCTTTTCTTTTTTAAAGCAATTGGGTTTAAGTAACTTGCTCAAGGTTACACAGCCAGTTATTTCTGGGTGTGGTGCTAAGTATCTGAGTCTGGACTTGATCCCAGGTCATCCCGACTCTGGGGCCAGTGCTCTTACTCACTGAGCCACCTGCCTGCCCCATGCTTATCATTTCTTACAGCATAATAGTATTTCACCAAATCATACACCTTGTTCAGTCATTCCTAAATTGATGAGCATTACCTAGATTTCCAGTTCTTTGCCACTACAAAAGGAGCTGCCATAAATATTTTTGTACAAGTAGGTTCTTTTACATTTTCTTTGATCCTTCTGGGATACAGACCTAATAGTGGTGATGATTGATGAGTTGAAGGGTATACACAGTTTTATAGCTCTTCGAATATTTTCCAGAATGGAGTAGTTCATAACTCCAACAACAGTGTATTAGTGTCCCAATTTTTTCCCATATCCTCTCTAGTATTTTTCATTTTCCTTTTCTGTCATGTTAGACAATCTGAGAGCTATAAGGTACTATCTCAGAGTTGTTTTAATTTGCATTTCTCTAATCAATTAGTAGTGATTTGGAGCACTTTTATGTGACTATTAGCTTTAATTTCTTCTTCTGGAAATTGTCTGTTCATATTCTTTGATCATTTATCAACTAAGAAATGGCTTTTATTTTTATAAATTTGCTGTAAAAATCCCCCCCCCCTCAGATTCCTGTTTTCCTTCTAATTTTAGCTACATTCATTTTCTTTGTGCAAAAGCTGTTTAATTTCATGTCATGCAAATTACCTGCTTTACTTCCCATGGTCCACCTCTTGTTTGATCATAAACTCTCTCCTCATCCATAGATTTGCCTTCTTTTATCTGTCTTACCTTTTACTACTCCCACTTTCTCTTATCCCCTTCCTTTCCCACTTCCCTGTTGGGTAAGTCATATTTCTACTACCAATTGCACATGTGTGTGTGTGTGTGTGTGTGTGTGTGTTTTCCCTCTTTGAACCAATTTATATGTGTGTGAAGTTCAAGTTTTGCATCCCCCAACTTTCCCCTCCATTGTAGAAGTTCTTTTTCACGCTTGTCTTTTACTTGACATTATTTTCAGTATTCTTTATTTCCTTTTCCCTCTCTCCCAGGGCATCCCTCTTTCTCACTGATCCATTTTTTCCCCCTACATAATCCCAACTAATTAACTCACTCCTGCTCACTCTTTGTAGAATCTTTCTAACTGCCCTACTAATGATAAAATTCCTAGTAGTTACATATATCATCCTACATGTCCCATATTTTTCTTTCATGTTTACCATTTTATATTTCTTTGAGTCATATTTTAAAGTCAGTTTTTCTATTTTGCTCTGGTCTTTTCATCAGGAATGCTTAAAAGTTCTTTATTTCATTATTCATTTTCCCTTGAAGGATTATATTCACTTTTCCTGTGTAAATTGTTGTTGATTGTAATCATAGCACTTTTACCTTCTGAAATACAATATTCTAAACCTGATAGTTGTTAAATATTGTGTGATCCAACTGTCCATAGTATTTGAATGGTTTCTTTTTAGCTGCTGGATGTATTTTCTCTTTGACCTGGGGGCTCTGGAATTTCATTATTAATATTCCTAGGAGTTTTCATTTTGGGATCTCTTTCAGGTGGTTATTAGTGGATTCTTTATCTTTTTATTCTACCCTCTAGTTCTAGGATATCAAGGAAGTTTTCTTTGATAATTTCTTGAAATCAGATGTATAGGTTATATTTTTTTAATCATGGCTTTCAGGTAGACCAATCATTATTAAATTATCTCTCTTCAATCTATTTTCCAAGTCAGTTGTTTTTCTGGTGAGATATTTCATGTTTTCTTCAATTCTTCATTCTTTTGACTTCTATTGTTCTTGATGTTTTGTGGAGTAACTTCCACTTGCCTAATCCTAATTTTTAATTAATTAGTTTCTTCACTGAACTTCTGTACTTCTTTTTCCATTTGGCCAATTCTTTTTAAAGTGTTATTTTCATCAGTGAATTTTTGTACCTCTTTTTACATTTTGTCAATTCTGTTTTTTTAAAGCTTTTATTTTCTTCAGTATTTTGGTGCCTCTTTTTGTCTTTTCATAATTTTGTTCCTTTGCTGTCATTTCTTTACTTACTTTTTTTTTTTTTACCACTTTTGTTTGATTTTGGAGGGTTTTTTTGCTCTTTGGGGAATTGTTGTTGTACCTGTGTTGAATTCACATTTTTCTTTGAAATTTTGCTTTTAGCTGTTTTGACTTCATTGTTTTCATCTGAGTTTATGTCTTGATCTTCCCTGCCACCATAGCAGCTTTTTATATCCATATTCTTTTTGTTGATGTTGTTTGCTCATTCTTCCACCCTATTTCTTGATTTTGAACTGTATATTAAAGTTGGGCTCTGTTCCTGGTTTGTGTTGGGAGGTGGGAGTAGGGGCACTATCTCTAACTTTGGGCTTTTTTACATTACTCTTTTCAGAACTAATTCTGTGGGTTAGAAAGTTTTTGGTGCTTCCAAGGTGGTGTGATCTAGGGAGAAGTGTGATCATTCCTTTCCTGTTTTGTACTTTTTCCTTTCCCAGGAAGGACCCCTGATCCCTTGGAATTGGAATTGAAACTGCTTCTTGGGCCTCTGATCCCTTGGACCAGAAGGATAATATTCCTCAGGGTTCCTGATTCCTTGTGACCAAAAGCTATATTACATCTCTGGGCTTCTTCTCCCTCTTGACAGAAAAAGCTCCTCTCTGCCCTTGAACTATGACCCAGAAGTAGGTTTAGGAATGAAGTCACCACAGTCTGATTCTGGGTCCTGTACTTGCACAAGGATTCTGTAATCTCTTTATGATGAGTTTCCTAGTCCCCTTACTGTACCTGACTTGAGAGTTCCTAAAGCTGATGCTGCTTCTGTAGCTCTCACCTGCTCCCACTACTGGTGTTTCATTCACATGGACTCCACACCAGCCTCCATGATCATGTCACAGATCTCTCTTTCCAACATCTTAAGCTTTGGGGGGCTGGAAGAATGTCTCACTTTGACCTTTTGTTAACTCTGCCACTCTAGAATTCAATTTGAGGGATTGTTTTAAATTTGTTTGGAAAGAAATATTGGAAGAGTTTAACTCAGTGTTTTCTCTACTCCACCATCTTGGCTCTGCCCCCAGAAGTTTATCTGAACTGAATTTTGAAGGAAGCTAAGAGACAGAGATGGGGAGGGAGTACTTTATATTCATGGGATGGCTGGCCAATGAAAATACAATCAGAGAATGGAGCATTATGTGTGAGGAACAGCAATTTGGCCAGGGTAGTTGGATTATAGAGTACATGAAGTAAAATTTAAGTAGTAAATTTAAATTTAAGAGTAAAATTCAAGAAGATTGGAAAGGTAGAAAGGGGCCAGGTTGTGAAGGGCTTTAAATGCTATACAGAGAAGCTTATATTTGATCCCAAACATAACAGAGTTTATTGACTAGGGGAATGACATAATCTTATTTACATTTTAAGAAAATCACTTCAGCAGCTGATTGGAGGATGGAATGGAATGGAGAGAGACTTGAGGCAGAGAGACCAATTAGAAGGCTATTGTTATAGTTCAGGTGAGAAATGAAGGAGGTCTGTATCAAGGTGGTGGCTATATGAGTGGAAAAAAAAAGATGTGTACAACAGATATTGTGAAGATAAAAGCAAGATGTGATAACAGATGGGATATGTGGGAAGAATGAAAATGATTATTCAAGGATAACACAAAGATTTTAAACCTAATGATGGGAAAACTTGTGGTGCCCCCAACAGTAATAGGAAAGCTGGAAAGTAAATAGAATTCAGGAGAAATATAGTGAACTCTGTACATATTGAGTTTGTGATGACTGTGAGACATATTGGACATCATGGAAGAATAACACTACTAAAACATAAAGTTATGGGGATCCCTCTGCCCAGATCTTTGGAGGAGAAAATCTTACTTAGGAAGCTATCCAAGAGAAATCTTGTCTGGAAACTGTGCCAGGGAGCTTTCTGTTTGATACTGTCCTAATGGATCTCATTGTGCTATAAAAAGGATCATACTCAGTGGTATGCTAAAGTTAGCTTTAATCTTGTATATTCAATTGTTTAATTTTCAGTGTGATCATTTATACCTCAGATATCAGCAATCACCACAAACCAGGGCTTAGTTTATTGTTTTGTTGATGACCTAGGATTAATATAATGTTAATAATGCAAAATAAATTTTAAAAGTTTGTGTGCCTACTTTTTTTTATTTTGTGGAGAGCCTTGTGATTAAACATTTACCAGCACATCCCTATATTTCTCTATAAACCTTGCCTGAGCTCAGCAGACATGTTTGTAGAAGGTTCAAGGAATGAAGTTCTTACCAGATCGAAGTTCTGCTGACTGAAGGTTAATGATGATGATGACGATGATAATAATAATATATTAATATGACATGATATATTATTATTATCATTGTTTCAACTGGAATTTTATAGTGCTTTAAGGTTTGCCAATTGACTTATATACCTCCTCTCTTTTGAGAGTCACAATACCTCTGGTTGAACTACCATAGTGGGTTTTGAGGGAGGCTTCCTCAGGCAGAAAGAAATGTTCAGAGACTGCATTAGAAATGCAGTTTGAAGGACACAGTGTTGTCTTCTTGTCTCATCAGAAGGGACTCTGCAAGGATGCTCTGTGATAGAGAGATTTTGAACTGTGCTGTTCAATAACTCCAGCTGGATTGGATATAGCAGCTGAGTAGTGCCATGGTGCACAGAGCACTGTACCCGGAGCCAGTTCACATCTGCCCTCAGACATTTACTGCCTTTGTTACCCTGGGAAAGTCACTTAAGCTCTGCCTACCTTAACTCCTTAAACTATAAAATGGTGATAATAGTAGTACTTTACCCTCATAGGGCTGTTGTGAAGATCAAATGATGTTTGTATAGTTTTTTAAAAGTGCCTGAAAAATAGTAGGTGCTTAATAACTACTCGTTTGTTCTCCCTCCCTCTCTGTGGTATTGTCAAGGGCAGCTGAATGACAAGTGAATTCTATGGGGCATAGAGGGACTCTGGTAGAGAGAGGCTGAGAAGCTATTAATCAGTCAGGCAAGGAGCCGTTATTAAGCACTGACTATATGGACTATGCTAAACTTACCATAAGGATTATGCTAAACACTGGAAATACAAGAAGTAGAAAGTGAGATAGTCCCTACCCACAAGGAGTTTACCTTCCAATAGGTGAAGACAATGCAAAAAAAGAAGCTAAAAGGAGGACAGGGTACAGTAGAGGATGTCCTGAGTGGAGATGGCAGAAAAATGAGACACAACTGGTCTGGCTCCCTCCTTAAATGGAGGATCTGGGAGGATCCAATCAATCAAAAGGAAGGCAAGAGGAATGGAAAGTACTTTCAATGGGTGGATTCTAGGACTAGATTGAGGTTTCAGGATGAAGAGCTGGGGCATAGTAGAGGGAGACTGGGGAATATGAGGATATGGGAGGTGAGAGAGAGACCACTCTGTCCTTGAACAAGATGGTGCTAATGTCCATGAGTGAAGATAGAACAGCTGTAACAAAAGCCTCAGCAATATCTGCTGTTCTCTTCCCTTCCCCACTCCCTTTGTTTCTTTCCAGGAGGACAGGTGTTTAAATGGAGAATTTTCTGTCCCATAAAGTTCTCTAATTGGGAATTTAATGAGTATCAAAGTAGGTCTATTTTATATAAAGGATAGATTTTAATTGCTTTTGAGTTTTGTTTTTCTTTGTTTACAGAAGGGATACAACAGAAAGGAATAGTGTTTGGTATTAATACAGAAAGTAACAAAGTTCCATATCTGATCCAAAAATTCCGGGCTTTCTCCTGGATGGGAGTTGACCTAAATCAAGAGAAAAATCTTAAGGTTTTGAAAATTACTAATTTAGATTAAAATTCCCAAAAGATAGGTATCTGGGACAAGACTGAGCTGTTGAATCACGTTTCCTCCTTCACTCCTTTCTCTTTCCCATCGTGTGCAAAATATACACACATAGAGACATCTATACACACAGAGACATATATGTGTGTATACATGTATATGTGTATATATATATGCATGTATATATACATATATTCTCTGTAGGAGTAGAGTTGAGAACAGTGACCTACCCAAAGAGAAGAGAAAATGTAACACACACCTTCCAAAAATTGGAGCCAGAGAAGGGAGTAATGTCTTCCCCTCCTATTGCCAAACCTATACACAGACAGGCACATGACCATCAAAGTCAATTGGCCTAATGAAATAATGTATTTGCTCAATATACTTATATAATGTGTCATAGTCACAAATACCCCCAGCAGATTATAGGCTCCTCAAAAGCAAAAACTATGTCTAATCTAAACTTCCTATTTTCCCAAATCCCTGACATAGTGCCAGTACACTGTAATAGGGCCTAATCATTGATTCTTGATTGGATACTTCCCTGAAATGCTGTGCAACAATCTTTAATTTTTATCAGTTCCAGGGAGAAATGGCAAGAAATTGAGGCAATTCTGAGAGGAGACCTCACATTATGACACTTTGCCTGGCTTATTCCTCAGTGCTCATCTGACCCAGCCTGGATCAGGAAGGAAAATCTGAATTTGGACATATAATAATCATCTCAAAAGTTTGACTGAAATCTTTATGGGTATATAAAAATGATCATAAAAGCTTCCCAGGTAGCAATTGGAAATTTTAATGATGTTATTTTTAGTATAATTATCAGAAAGACAGCACAAAAAGGAGCATTTTGTGTAAAATAACTTGAAAATGAAGAAAAGAGATGCTACTTATGAGGATATTGTCCTTAAATTTCATAATCCTTCCTCTTAAGTAGTTAATGTTTTATACATGAATGATACCCTTATGAGAGGTATTCAGGCACCATTTTTCCTAAGTACTATAGTTTCAGATAAATGCAGAAATTGAAGAAATAGAGCAATTAAGAAATTTGGTCATTCAAAAATGGTAAGGAAATGAAATTGCTAGAAATGAGAACTCTGTTGATGAAATTAAACTATTTTTATTCAGTTCAATACCTTTTCAAAATGTTTCATTACTCTTGTGATATGCTACTTTTGTAAGTTCTGGGTTATGTCCTGCATCTGCCTCACTCAATCCCTACCCCACTCCAACTTGTATAACCAAGAAAAACAAAGGTATACCCCAAAGGATATGCATGATAACATATAGAGCTGGAAAGACTGGGACAAAGGACTGATGGAATGAGGCAGTGGGATAAAGAAATGCCAATGGTAAGAGAGAGGGGAGGCAAGGAGATATCAGTTCAAAAAGTATTTATTTATTGGGCACCAACTATGAGCAAAGTGCTATGCTAAATGCTAGGGATGCAAAGAAAAAATAAAGAAAGAAAAAGTTGGAGGGTAAGAGAAAATGATTGAGAAATATTCCTTTGCTCTTTTCTTATTCTTGACATTGAGTCTAGACAAAGTAGATAGCCTTGACTACAGAACTGAGGGTCAGCATACTATGGAGTTATACAGATCAGCAGGAAGTTGGAGAGGCAGAGAGGAGAAGAGGAAGGAATATTCTCACACCCAACAATGTGCAGCAGAGAACAGTGAGTAGGAGAGGAAGAACAAAAATAGCTAGTAAACCAAAAGGGAAATGAAGAGCTACATGGAGGGTATAAATAACCTATAGCATATTACCAATGGTAACTTGAATATAAGCAACTGCATAAAACACACTAAAAACATGTGTGTATAACTCAACTTGCCATATAATGAGTGAAAGATTAAAGATGGCTAACCCAAATGTACTGATACCTTAAAATACAGAACACAAAGGCTAAAAGAAAGAGAACATATGGAATTGATACTCTATGGAAAATTTATGGGAAGACATAGTTAAGAATCCCACAGGAAAAGAAGGTAGTGATTGGAAGCAATCTATACCAATGAAGGAGAAAAACTATATTAAATGGTATTTTTTTAATGTATCAAAGTATCATGGTAATTCAAGGGAATAAAATGGGAACTTGACCTGAGATACCATGTCTGAACAATAGCATTTTCTAAAAGAAGGTGAAGGTATTTGGAGAAGCGGAATATGATATATAGGATTCTTTTTAACCCTGTTTTCCCTCATGAATGGTACCAAAATTAGTCAGTGGCTTTTTTTGTCCACCTATATGTTCCTTAGATGCTTACGTAACTCCTCCAAATCACACCTATGTTCTGTTGATTAAATTTTAGAATAAGTTAAATCTTATTTTCTTGATCTTTTGTTTTAATATAATTTTTCCCCATCTATGTGTATATATGATATTTATGTTACATATATTTATGTGTGTGTGTACACAAGGTAGAGATGACCATTTTTGCTGTTTCCATTTGGTTGTGGTAGTTATGCATATTGCTTTCCTGGTTCTGCTTAATTAACTTAGCATCAGTTCATATAAACTTTCTCATGTTTTAGAAATTAATCTGTCCTTTCCTTCCTCTCTTCCTTTCTTTCTTCCTTTCTTTGAGCCTATAATGGAATTTGAAAACCCCTTTTTTGTATTGGCAAGGTAGCAGGTACTTAGCACTTTGTAATTGATCAAGCCTCTGTTGGGGAAACAGAAGGTATGAACTCCTGTCTCCTGTTACTGATGTAACAGGAAGGGGTTGGCTGAAACAGGAAGCTAATGCTGTGTATATATAAGAAAAGCCCCAGAGAGGCACAATCAGAATTTCTTAGAACCAGCATCTGGTGGCAGAGCAACTACAGAAGAGAGAACCTAGAACTGAGCCAGAATTTCCTGAGAACTTGTCATAGTGGAGTTTCTTCTGAACAGGAGCCCAGGATCCCAGGAGCCCAGAGCCCTAAGCCCAGGTGACTGAGGAAGCATGAGTGGGATGCTGAGATTTTGTTTGTGGCTTGGTTGAGCCTTGAATTCCCTGGAGCAGAAATTGTGAAGGATTTGACATGGACCAGACCCTATGAACTTCAGTGTGGAGCAGGACCTACCCAGAGAGCTGGACAGGGAATGGGGAGCTGTCTGCCACTGAACCCAGGTGACAATCTGGTGAATCCAGGTAGAATCTGGGATCATGGAAGGGGATCCAGGGAATCTGAGAACCAGCCCCAAGATAAGATGAAAAGACCTCTCCATGGATACTGAGTAATGATGAAATCGTAGTTTACTAGCGACCTAGGAGAGGAGGGTTTGCATATGACACTTAGTAATTGATTGCTGAATAAGTGACTGATTGAGTTAATGAAGTTACCCCATGAGTGGAAGACTTTGACTATTGTACTTTGAGATGATTGTTCTTTGTTAAGACTTTGACTAAGTGACTGATTGAGTTAACTTAAGAGTGCCCTATGAGTGGAAGACTTTGCCCCATGAGTGGAAGACTTTGACTATTGTACTTTGAGACTTTATTGTGATGATGATTGAGTCAACTTAAGACTTTGCCCCATGAGTGGCAGACTTTGACCACTGTGCTTTGAGATGATTGTTCTTTGTTCTAAATATTGTGACCACTTTGGTGAGAACTATATGGCCATTTCAATGATAAGCTGTTTGTGAATATAAGTTGTAATATTGTGAATGCTGTACCTTGATTTTCTGTGAATGTTTTGTTTTGATTTGTTTTGGAATAGAGTGTTCACCTATACTGTGTAATCAGAACTTTAAAAGCTGTTCACAGTAGCAGTTCTTCTGGAAAGCTTCTGTGCGTGGCATTATAGAGCTCAACTTTCCATCCACTATGTTATGGTGCCTTCTTATTTGGTTCTTAAAAATTCATTTGTCTATTTTTCTATCTACGTTCTCTCCTTGTCTCTCTTTGTCTCTCTCAGTGCCCCCTTCACCCCAGCCCAACATGTCCCTAAATTATCAGTGCATTTTTAAACTCTTAAAATTTAAAACTATAGTAAGATTTTTGGATATATATTTAAATATTGGATCTCTCTACCTTTCCCAGGTAAGAAGTTCAAAATCTCATTTTGATTGTCAAGACAGCTTTGATTTAAGTTTTGCTTAATTTGACTTTGACTTAAGCGTTGCTTAATTTCCAACCTGAACTGGTTCATCAGCCTTTATTCAAGCTAATGGCCTCTTCCCCCCAGGAGTATATTAATAGTAATCCTGAATTTAGCTCTGACACCTGTTGTCTTAGTCCATTGCAGCTAAGAACTCCCCAGTTCAAGTGATACACTAGCTTCAGCCTCCCTAGTAGCACCTGGCTCTTTTTTGTAATTTCCTACAGCTCAATAATGTTCCATTATAGTCATAATTTGTTTAGCCATCACCCAGTTGATAGATATTTATTTTGCTTTCAGTTCTTTTTACCATAATTAGTCGATCAATAAACATTTATTAAACTCCTACTAAGTTCCAGGCCACTATGCTAAGCACTAGGGATACAGGAAGAGGCAAAAGACAATCCCTGCCCTTAAGGAGTTTACAATTTGTTGGCAGAGACAACATGCAAACAAATAAATACTAAGCAAGCTGTATACAGGATGAATAAGGAGATAATGAAGAGAAGGAAAGCACTGGAATTAAGAGGGTTTGTGGATGACTTCCCACAGAAGGTGAGATTTCAGCTGGAAATTAAAGGAAGTTAGAGAAGTTACTAGAGGGGAAGAAGGAGAGTGTTCCAGACATAGGGGATAGTCAGAGAAAATTCCCAGAGCCAAGAGCTGGGCTATCTTGTTTGTGGAATGGCCAAGTGGCCAGTATAAGAAGACTGGAAAGGCGGGATGTAGCTAGATTATGAAGGAGTTTGAATGCCAAAAAGCATTTTGCATTTCCTCCTGGAGATAATGGGAAGCCACTGGTGTTTATTGGGTAAGGGGTTGACATGATTACACCTATGCTTTTGGAAACTCTCTTTAGTAGCTGAATGGAGGAAGGATTGGAATGAGGAAGGACTTGAGGGAGGCAGACCCACCAAAAGGCTATTGCAATAATACAGGTGAGAGGTGACAATGGTCTGCACTAGAGGGGTGGCAGTGTCAGAAGAAAATAAGGGGCGTATTCAAGAAATATTGCAAAGGTAAAATTGACAGGCCTTGACAATAGATTGCAAAGGAGGAGAAGAGATAGCAATGAATCCAGTGTGACTCCTAGGTCGGTAGCCTGAGGGACTAGATGGTGTTGCCCTCTACAGTAAGGGCAAAATAGAAAGGAAGGGGTGGGAAGGGTTTTGGAGGAAAGATAACGAGTTCTATTTTGGACATATTAAGTTTAAGATGTCTTCAGGGCATCTGGTTTGAGATTTCTGAAAGTTAGTTGGAGATACAAGCTTGGAGATCAGCAGAGTTTGGGGCAGGATAGGTAGATCTGAGAATCCTCAATGTAGAGATAGTAAATCCATAAGAGCTGATGAGATGACCAAAAGAAGTAGTATAAAGGGGAAAAAGAAGGCCCAGGACAAAACTCAGAGATACACCTATGGTAGAGGAAGTGATCTGGAAGAGGATCCAGCAAAGGAAACAAAGCAGTTTGGTCAGATAGGTAGGAGGAGAACCAGGGGAGAACAGTATCTGGAAAACCTAGAGAGAAGAGAATACCGAGGAGGAGGAAGTGATCAACGATGTCAAAGCCTGCAGAGAGATCAAGGAGAGTGAGGACTGAGAAAAGGTCACTGGATTTGGCAACTAAAAGATTATTAATAACTTTGGAGAGAGCAATTTTGGTGGAATGATAAGGTCAGAAGCCTGAATGTAAGGAGTAAAGAAAAGAGTGAGAGGATATGAATTGGAGGCATCTATTGTAGACAGTTTTCAAGTGGAGTTTAGATACAAAGAACAGAAGAGATATAGGACAATAGTGCTCTATAAATCATCATGTATATGGGCTCTTTCTTTTACTTCCTTTCATATATGCCTAGAAATGGGAATCTCTGGGTCAGAAAGAGCATGGATATTTTAGTCACTTTCTTTTATTAAGTATAATTTTAAATTCCTTTCCAGAATGGTTGGGCAAATTCACAATTCTATCAACAGTATATTCATGTGCTTATATTAACATATATTTTTCAAAATTATTTAAATATTTGTCATTTTTTCCAAATTTCTAGGTGTGAACTGAAATATCAGTTATTTTATTTTATTTTATGTTTTGCTCTTTTTTGGAGGGGGGAAGGCAGGGCAATTGGGGTTGACTTGCCCAAGGTCACACAGCTAGTAAGTGTTAAGTGTCTGAGGTTGGATTTCAACTCATGTCCTCCTGAATCCAGGACTGTTGTTCTATTCACAGTGCCATCTAGCTGCCCCAGTTAGTTTTGATTTGGATTTTTTCTTCATAGTAATAATTTGGAATAATCTTTTACATAGTTATTAATAGTTTATAATTCTTTTGAAAATGGTTAGTTCATGTCATGTGATATTTTGTTATTTGAGAACTGGGTTTTGGTTTGAAATATTTGTGCTAATTTCCTATATAATTTGAATATTGACCCTTATAAGAGATATTTAATGAACATTTTTTCACCAATTGATGCCTTCCCTTATTATCTCAGCTGAATTGATTTTGTTCATGCAAAAGCTTTTCAATTTCAAAAAATCCAAATGATTACAACTTTCATGATTTTCTATAGATCTTTTTTGATTAAGAATTTTCTTTTTGTCACAGCAGCAAATGATACTTGATCTGGTTCTTTTCTATTTTTTTCCTTTATATGATATTCAGGTTACATATCCATTTTGCGCTTACTGTGGTTTATAGCATAATTGTTTATCTAAACCTGATTTCTGCCAAACCACCTTTCAATTTTCCCAAAAGTTATCATCAAATGATGAGTTTTCCCTGAAGTAATGAATGTTTCTGTTTTATCAAATACTGAGATATTAAGTTCAGTCATTTCTAATTTGAACTTTTGAAGTCTTTTCCAATGATCTATTTATCTATTTCTTTTGAACTAATACCAGCTGGTTTGAAATTATTGCTTTATAATATAATATGAAATCTTAAAGGACTAGTCTCCTTTCATACCTATTTTTCCCCCCAAGATTTCATGGAGATTCTATGTTTTTCCCCATGAATACATTTTGTTTCTTTGTCTAGCTCTATAATGTATCCCCTAGATAGGGGATAGTGATATACCACCAAATCCATAAATTAATATAGGTAGTATATACGTATATATCATGTATGTATATCATACAGACACATACACATATATCTATATATTACTTATAGTTGGTATGTACCTCTCTCTGTGCATGTGTATACATGCACACATATATACTTATATAGGTATGTGCATATGTGTGTATATACACATATATACAGAGAGAGAGAGAGAGAGAGAGATTGAGAGAGAGGCAGCTAGGTAGCTCAGTACATAGAGTGCTGGGTCTGGAGTCAGGAAAACCTGAATTCAAATCTAGCCTCAGACACTCACTAGTTATACTCTGGTCAAATCACTTAACCTCTATTTACTTAATCCACTGGAGAAGGAAATGGCAAACCACTCCAATATTGTCGCCAAAAAAATCCCATACTGGGTCACAAAGAGGCATAACTGAACAACAATGTGTGTGTGTGTGTGTGTGTGTGTGTGTGTGTGTGTGTGTAACATCTCCAAGTATTTGCAATCTTTTACTTCTTTAAGGGCTGTTTTGTAATTACTTTTTTATAAAATTTGAACACACCTTGGTAGACTAACACATCTCTTTTAAAGCCCAACTCAAACGCTTTCTTCTCCATGAAGATGCCCCCAGTTACTTTAGTGAATAACATTATTTCCTTCCTTAAACCTCACACAATATGTTTCTTTGGTACTTGTCACATTATTTTGGATCATAGTTACATGTGTGACATTCCTTTCCCAAAGTAAGTCCCATGAAGAGAAGAACAGTATCTTATCTAAACTTTATATACCACCTTCCCCTCCACCCATCCCCAACCCCAATGCCTAGGACAAGGTTGTGCCTACAGAGTACTAAATAATCTTTTGACCTTGCTGTTAATTTTATATTTTTCAACCACATTGCCACAGGAAGGAATAGGGAAATAAAAGAAAACAAATTTTTAGGGGAAGATAATTGGTGGGAATGTGTAAAATTGACTGGGAAAGAAAATAATATTTTCCCTGGGTCTGCCTGGGAATAAAAATAAGGAACTGGACCAGTCAGAGGCTGTCACCAACACTTGTCCAATGCAAGGTAGAGAACAAGAATGACATATAGGGGTGTCCTAGTTTCTTTAAAACTTGGGATGCTCTCTGTGAAAAAGTCAGTAAATGCTGAAATAATAGACCTTTATTAGGCATATTTTAACTCACACAAGGAGGGCTGAGGGTCTGAACTGTGACATCCAAGACAGAATAAAGGACCTATCCGATGGGGTTGGGAGGTCATGAAGTCTTAAGTTTGATGAACTTTAGGACAGAGCAGAAGGAGACAGAAACATAAAGTATTTCCAATTGTTATAAATAACAGCCACCCACTTGGGACTATCTAGGTCCAACAAGTAGTGTAGGTATAACATCTGGGTCTTTAAGACACAGCCCTTGGAAAATGGAAACTAATCTCAGATAGGTAACCTAAGTTATGTTTTAATAATTGAGTCATCAGAGACTTATCCTTCCAGAGAAGAGACCTCCCACTCTGGAGAGGCATTCATATGGATGATAAGATGTGACCCATTATCTCATTCTTCATTTGGCTGATCACACACCTCTTGAAGACAGGGCAAGGCCTCCATATTTGTGATGACATTATATCCCTTTCTTTCTAGTAATATTAACGAAAGAAATAACATAAAGAAAAGCATTAAGGCATTAAATTTACCTTGCAATAAATTTTAATGAGCAGTTGGCAGCATACTATTTTCTTTCACCTGGAATTGCTGAGAATTATTTTTGCCTGAAAGCTTGTAGAAAATTATTCAAGAACAAGAACTGACCTTTTCAAACAAATTACTCCAATGAATGTAAAAATTACAGGAGAATGAATGAGTCAAAATTTATTCATGAACACAGAACCAAAAGGAAGAATTCAGAACCAGTGCCTGTCTGAGATGGTCTCAAAACTTCTGGAATTACAAGCAAAAATAGAATTCAGTTTGAATCTCCTTGAGAGATTTTAAGTGCTAGATAGTGGTGAAGATAATAGCTCCACTTTGGACTGATTGTCAGGAAACTGCTGTTAGGCTTTCTTTATTCCTCATATCCCTTGATAATTCTGAAAGCAGCACTTCAGGTGTGCTGGAAGCAGGAGGAATGACATGCTAGATTTATTTTTTTTTTAAGAAGTCCTTTAATTTCATTCAGTTTTGCAGGGCATGAAAAACTCTCCAGAGCACCCTTCACAGCTCCTCCTACACTCTCCCTTTTATCAATCAATGAATCCGTAATAAGTATTTATTAAGTTCCTACTATTTGTAGTATTCCTTTGAGAAACCCAGGAGGACTAGAGATCTAAGAGCTGGACAGAGCATCAGTGTCACTTGGAGTGTCTTAGGGTTCTGCTTAATTTAGAGAAGAGTGATTAAGTCCCACATGACCAGAAATGTCCTGGTAAATGTTTAACAACCAGTTCTCTGGGAGAGGGGGAATGTACACATGCCACATCTTTAAGTTTAACTGTATTCTAAACATTTTCTCTATCACTTTTTACATGTCCAGACAATTAACAAAACAACAAATCAAGCTCTGATTTGTAGCATTTGCCAATGTCCCAAGTTGTAAATATTATTTAAAAATTGTTTCCTGGGAGCCTTATGAGCTGGTTCCATCTAGAACCCCCTGTCAAAACCCTCATGGAGGATGGATTTTGACCTTGGCTCTCAAATCCTTAGTGGCCTCCAAGAGAAGGAATGCGTATGTGTCAGACACTATGCTAAGATCTAGGAATACAAAGGGAAAAGAAACAGTCCCACCAAGAGTGGGGAGAGTACATGTGTAAGTACATTTAACATATATTTGGAAGTACATTTTAAACACATAAAATAAATACAAAGTAGTTTATTAGGGGAGTGTGCTAGCGGTCACGGGGAGAAGGATCAGGAAAGACCTTTCTGAACTGATTCTCTGAAAATAAATAGAGACTCAGAGTTGTAGCTAGGGCAGGAATGCATTCTAGACTGAGTGCATTCTAGTTTATGGAAAAACACAGAGATAAGTGTGTAAAAAACAGTTTACCTACTAACTTGAAGGTTTTTTTCCTTCATCTTCAACTGCCAGAAGTGAGGAGCCTGAGGGTGAGCATTTACATGGTAGTGGAGGAGACGGGAATCCTTCCAATTTCCTTTTACCAATCTTCTTTCTTCATAAGAAATTTGACCAAAGTGTGTTTAGCCAGTATGTGGGTCCTGGTTATGGAGATAATCTCCAACACAGACTAACAGTGGCACTTAGTTTGCAAATACCATTCTTAAACTTTTCTACTTATCTATTCCCAATTATCCAAAGAAAGTTAAGAGGACCAGCTATCAGTACCACATATGGCTCCTATTGCCTAATGGGAAGCAGGCAGAAAGGGAGAAAAGGATTGTGAATCACTGAACTTCCTCAAATAATGACAGTAGTCTTAGTAGCAAGTTCTATTGCTATTGTTCAGAAAGCTCATTTCTCCTCAATTATTCTTAACTCAAGTCACATCCATTTTCCTTACTAAAGAGTAACTAGGAAGTATTTAGGGGATGGTATAGCATTTGTAGAGGAGCTAAGTGGCACAATGGATAGAGTGCCAGAGTCAAGAAGTCAAGAAAACATCTTCCTGAATTCAAATCTGGCCTCAGACACTCACTGGTTGTGTGACCCTGGGCCAGTCACTTAACCCTGTTTGCCTCAGTTCTTTATTTGTAAAATGAGGAAATGGCAAACCACTCCAATATTTTTGCCAAGAAAACCCCAAATGGGGTCCCAAAGAGTTAGAAATGACTGAGCCAAATGAACAATTACAACAGTAGCAATTGTAAAAGTATCATCTATTTGTGTGTATGTGGTGTGAAAAGCATTTTGCCCCTTTATGAAAAGTATTAGTACAGGATTCCTTGACAATTTTCATTTCATGGATCCCTTGGTAGTCTAATGAAACTATCGACCCCTTCTTAGAATAGTGTTTTAAACATATAAAATAAAATACATAGGTTGACAAAAGAAATACGTTATCCTGAAGTAGGAATTGAAATATATATATATATATATATATATATATATAAAAATATATATCCCAGTAAAAACCCCTGTTTTAGGGAGTCTATTCCCATAGCAACACTAAATGTGTTCTTTAGAAGAAAAAACATAGTCTCAATATAGCATATCTGTCAGAAAGTGTTTCGACAACTCCATTATTACTACTGTCTTTCTAGGAAATTCTTGTAGGGATGTAAAAATAATAAGGCTAAGAGAATCTTACCTGTTTCCCTTTGAGAATTTTCACATTGGAACAAAAACCAAGCTGGAACTCTGAGCAGCACCCCATAGGAACAATGTGCTAAGTCTATTGTTGATGCCCCCCCCCCACTATAAAATTCACACACAATTACAGTGCGTTAGGAAAACGTATGTGTTGAAGAAATATCCTCAGTTGTAATTTCAAGTAGTCAGCAGTAATGATACCAAACTGTTCGGAAAATAATAATCAAATCGAGGTGATCTTACTCGTTCTCACTCACAACAATTTGATAAATGCACAGAGCTAAAAGCATGACTTGATACTCTATACACTTGAGTCCTGTCAGATCTGATGCATTCAGTAATTCTTCATGAAAATGGTTTTACTGAAGTAGATTTTTTATTATTTATTTTTTTTAATTTTTACTTAGAAGAGAGTCTGTGGCAGATGGTAAGAGGGAACAGTTTCCCATTTCCCTAGCCCAATGAGCAACTACTCTACCTAGCTTCAAATTATCCCTTAAGACTTAGTTCTTCACTACTATAGTGGGGTATGAAATGAAGAAAGGAATGGTTTCCAAGAAACCTGGGAAGACTAGTATACACTGATGGAGAGTAATGTGAGCAAAAGCAAGAAAAATCTATACCATAACACTATTGTAAAGACAACAATGAAAGACACAGGAACTCTAACCCACCCGATAACCAAATACAATTCCAAAGGGTTGATGATGAAATATACTACTCACCTCCAGAGAGAGAGGTGACAGACTCAAATTGAAAAAGGAGACATGGTTTTGGGACATGGCCAATACGGGAATTTGTTTTCACTTGGCTATACATGTTTATAACAGGTTTTCTTTTTCTTGCTTTCCTGTGGAGGGTGGGATGAGTAAGGAGATGGGAGAGAGAATGTGGAACTTTGTGAAAATAAAATAAAATTGAATTTCAGAAAAGGACTAATTTCTTCATATTAATGCCTCAAGGAGCAAGGAATGACCTTTAGGACACCACTCAACAATAGTTGAGACAAGGACCCATCCATAAGTGGAGCTGCATTTCAGTGTGAAATTAGTAGGACCAATGCTGGATAGAAGCTTGGTCTAAGTCCACTCTCCCCAAACATCAGGAGAGAAGCAGAGAGAATATACCCCTGAAGGGTTTGGAGGGAAATTGCTGTACTTTTTGGTTTTTTATATATCTTAAAAGAAAATATTCCTTTGTAAAACCTGGTAGGTGGGAAGTGGTACTCAATTCTTTTAAGACATATCCAGAATTTTCATGTTGGCCATGAAAAAACTGGCTGGAAAGCAATCAGTAACCCACAAATTCCCCTACCTTGAGTTTTTACCTGATGTTTTGAGCCCTGATTATAGTATGTATTGAGATGGACAACTTATAGATCTTGTCTGTCAGTATACATTTATATTGAGTACAGACAGTATAAATGTACAAATTGGACTGAGAATTAAATAAGAAGAGGAGAGTAAGCTGGATTTCCTTCAGGAAACTGCACATCTCTTTTAGTGACCCCAAATTTTCCCTAGAAACAAAGGCCCATCTTTTTTAAGATTGCTATTATACCAGAGTTGTTATAGGGCTATAAGACATGGAACATAATATTCACCGAAGAGCTAAAAAATGAGTATCACATGGAGGGCAATGAAGAGCTGCATGGATTTCTGAGTAGGTTTCAAAGTATGGCAAATAGAGAAGCTCAAAAATGTATAGGTGTAAAGGGTGTCATCAGGGAAATGTGTGATGGAAAAAGAAGAGAGGCTGGTCTTGTATCAAGGGTGAGGGAAAAAAGGGGACACCCTGTCTTTTGCAGTGGTATCCTAGCAGCACCATGAGAAATCAGGGAAGGTCTCTAGCATGTTGGGTGAAATCCCCTTCCCCCCATGGTGAATTAATGGGAAGACATAGACAAGAGACAAGACAGGATGGGCCGGCAATCTTTTCTCAATTTCTCAATTTCCATTCTTCTCAGCTTCTCTGCAATATTTGAAACTGTGAACCATCCTTGCATGAATTTTCACACTGTACTCTGTCACTGTCTCTCTGTATCTCTAGGCTCCATCTCTCTCTCTCTCTCTCTCTCTCTCTCTCTCTCTCTCTCTCTCTCTCTCTCTCTGTCTCTCTGTCTCTCTCTCTCTCTCTCTTTCTCTCTCTCTCTCTGTCTCTCTCTCTCTGTCTCTCTCTGTCTCTCTCTGTCTCTGTCTCTCTCTGTCTCTGTCTCTCTCTCTGTCTCTCTGTCTCTCTC
>NW_027185784.1:4492213-4674070 GCF_028583685.1 Petaurus breviceps papuanus | reverse complement strand
TCATGAGTTCCAATGACTTTAATTATCATCTATAATTCAAAGATCTATGTATCCATTCCTAATCTCTCTCTTTAATCTAGTCCCACATCACTATATTCCTATTTGATATATGCCTTTGGTTGTATCCTGCTGTTTATCTTTGTTCTTACATTTAATTAAATTCCTTTGTTTGAATTAATCTGAACTCTTTTTTTTTTGGTCCAGTTAAAAAATCATATGGGGATTCATGAACTATAGTTATGAATATACAAGTTATGAATAGGCAGCTGGTGTTTCAGTGGATAGAGGACCTGGAGGCAAGAGAACCTGAGTTCAAATTCAGTCTCAGACACTGTGTGACCTTGGTTAAGTCACTTAACCTCTGTTTGCCTCAGTTTCCTCAACTGTAAGATAGAAATAATAATAGTACCTAATTTGAAGGTTACTATGAGGATCAAATAATATTTGTAAAAGCATTTAGCACATCATCTGGCATATAATAGGTACTTAATAAAAGCTTGTTCCTTTCCTTATCCTTCCTGATTCCAAGTCCAACATTTGGCTTCAGTGTCTATTACATATAAGTACTTAAGGGAATGATCACAGTTTTCCTCACTTAGTTTAATAGCACTACTCATGGTCTTAGTTTCCCTATCCATATTCACATTCATGTAAAAGGGAAAGGTTTACAGAATTTTATTCCTAAAAGTTTCAGATAGAAAATTATTTTGTACATATAGACATTATTGGACAATATACACTAATAGTAAGAAGAAAGCAGTATTCGTATTCTAATCCCTGAATGCTGCCCATATTGGACCAGAACTCTAGCATCATCTCTTGTCTCTTTCACACAAAAAATGATAGTTTTCCTTCAAGGAAATCAGGGTGTTATTCAACTGCCCTCTTTGCTGTAGTTCTGGATAATGAATGAGGCTCTTGTACTTTCCTGGTCACCAATTGAGGGTATAAAGCCAAGCACAAGCAACTTTCCTGAGGACTGCTGCTGTAAACCGCTTTAAGGTTCTGATTACATAGTATAGTGAACTCTATTTATTCAGCAGTAAATTAAAGCAAAACATTCACAGAAACCAAAGTATAGCATTCACAATATTATAGCATAACAAGTTATCGCTAAAGTGGCCACATAGTTTTAAGCAAAAGATATCACTCAGTAAGTCCTTAACTCAATCATCCTTAAGGAGCAAGCCTCCTTAAGGGACACAAAGTACAAAGGTCAAAGTTCTCTACCCTTAGGTAACATTATCTTAATCTCTCAGTCAAAAAGTCTTCTTTCTTATTGATTGGAGATTACTTTCCAATCATCCTTAAGAGGTGCAAGGTACAGAGTACATAGTTCTCCCACCTGTAGGCCACAGTAAATCATGATCTTCTCAGTCAGCATTAAGTACCCAGGAAGAGGTATTTTTTTCATCTTGACTCAAGGCTGGCTCTCAGATTCCATGGTCCCTTTTCCATTGTCCCAGCTCCTGCCTGAATCTACCCAACTGTCAACTAAATTCAAAGGTAGGAAGTGCCCAGCTCCTCCTTCAGCTCCTCATCCAGTTCCCATTCCATATTGAAGCTCATGGTGTCCATTCCACCTCAAGTCCTTCACAGTTTCTGTTTCTGGGAAGACAAAGCTTAACAGAGCCAAAACAACATTCATGCACATTACTGGCACCATCATCAATTCACTATCTGCCTGTGAAATCAACAGAGACCCACAAACAAGGTCCAAGAGATCAACACAAATCATCAGTAAAGTCCCAGGACCTCTGAATCCTTCCTCCAGGATTTCTGTAAACAGACAATAAGAAAATCCTCTTTCAGGGCTTCCAGTAAGGTCCCAGGGCTTCTGTACAAAGTATCACAAACAAAAATCAACACAAATAGAACAAACAGAGTGCCTGGCCACCACAAAGTTCCCCTTCTCAATTCTGCCACCAATTTGATGTTCTCTTCTCAATTCTGCTCTCTCCCAGCTTGGGCTTCTCCTTAAATATGGTCCTCCCTGTTTTGCCCCTTCCTGCTGCATCAGCAACAGGGGTTCACAAGTTGTGGGGTTCACAAGCTCTATTTCTTAACAAAGACTTGATATAATCATCGGCTAGGCTTAAAAGAAACTTGAACTAAAACAAGGTGCTAAATAATTAAATAGTTGAAACAAGGCTCTAACTACTTCTTTGCTTGCCATTACAGAGGGAAGCTGGGTTGTGTGTTTGTACCCATTCTTTTTAGCAGGATGTTTTCTGCAATATTGTAAGATGTCTTCAATGAGGACAAAGACAGCATCATGGTCAGCAATTACACTGATGGTAAATTATTTAACTTGAAAAGGTTACAAGCCAAGACTAAAGTGGAGAGAGAATCTGTGTGCAACTTTTTATTCACAGATGATTGTGCACTCCATGCAGCCTCTGAGGTTGAGATACAAGAGTGTGGATTGACTCTTTATTGCTTGGGCTAATTTTGGCCTGACAATTAATAGCAAGAAAATGAAGATTCTCCATCAGCCAGTGCTGCACCATCCATATGTGGAACCATTGGTTATAGCAAGTGGAAAAAATTTTGAATGCTATGGATAAGTTCATTTACCTTGCCAGTAAACTTTCCAGGGATGCCACATAGATGATGACGTTGACACATGCATTGCCAGAGTTAGCTCAGTGTTTGAGAGGCTACAAAGGAAAATGCAGGAAAGAAGAGATATTGGGCTGCCTACCAAACTGAAGGTCTACAGAGTCATTATGCTGACCTCATTGTTGTATGCATGTGAAACTTGGACAGTTTAGCAGCACCATGCCAGGCAACTAATCACTTCTGTTTTAATTGTTTTAGGAAGATTCTGAAGATTACCTGGCAAAATAAGGTACCAGACACTGAGGTCCTTTCTTGAGCTGAATTGCCAAGCATTCAAACTGTACTACAGAGAGCACAAGTCCAATGGGCTGGCCACATTGTTCAAATACCAAACAAATGACTATTTTACAGAGAATTCACACAAGGTAAGCACTCACACAGAGGTCAGAAGAAGTAATACAAGGATGCTCTCAAGGTCTCTCTGAAGAACTTTGATACCAGTTGTGAGACACGGGAAACACTGGCACAGGACCTCTCAGTATGGCATGCCCATATCAAAGAAGGTGCTGTATTCTCTGAGCAAAACAGAATTGCAGTAGCTCAAAAGAAATGACATCGCCACTCAAAATGTATACATGGACTTTTTGTTCCTGACCTGTGGTAGAACCTCCAGAGTTGATATTGGTCAGATCAGCCATGGTAGGACACAAAATACACTGACTCCAACATAGTGATGTCATTTTGTTCCTCTTGAAGCATAAAGGACCCCAATATGACATTATATTTCCTACCTCCATGCCTTCACAGAAGTGCTTCTCCATATCTAGAAACCTTCCCTTCCTAACCTCCACCTCTGGCATGAGGCCTTTCTTGACCTGTTCTAGTTATTAGCAATCTCCCTCTTGAAATTAATTTGTATATCTGCATATACTTTGTATAAGGAACTGTGTACATGTTGGATCATGCTAAACAAACATAAGCAATGTAAAGTTAAGAACTGTTTTATTTCTGTCATTGTATCCCAGGGGACTAAGCATAGTGACTTGTATATAGCAAGCACTTAATAAATGTTTGTTGAATTCAGGCAAATAATTTTTACTCCTGACATATATTCAAGTCAAAGACTATCATAGCCCATCTATACCACTTCTCCCTAGCATCCATCTACCTATGCCACCTATCTTGGACCGCATATGCTGGTTCTCTCCAACTCTCTATCCTGTTTCCTATCTTGTTTTAATGAGAAATGATTGCAATTATTCCAAATCCTCTTGCTCATCTCATCTTAGGTTAGCTTCTAAGTCTGAACTCCCTTTAAAAGCTTCTAAGATTTTTTAAAATCCTTTACAGACCTCTCAAAAGCCCTCTTGCTTCTTCTAAACTCTTTTATCCAACATGGGTTCTATCTAGCCATTAATGAGTCCTCCCCCTCTGACTTCACATCTGCCAAAAAAAAAAGAAAAAGAAAGAAAAGAAAAGATAAGCTTATTAAACCTTGGTTCATCACAGCTGCACTTAACTCTGGTTCCAACACTGGCTTGTCTGATCACCCCTATTGCTTCACAGACTTGGGAAAAGGGGATGTTTTTATCAAAGGCTGTGCTGAAGTTGGCACCTTTACTGACAGAAATCTCATTTGTTTCTGGCTTCTAGATCCCTCCTGATTGAGTAAGAGTGTTATCAATACCAGGCAGTGGGCTACTGAAGACTGTTCCCTCTGGAATGGAAAGCCTTGAGTACTCCATGTTGTTTCCCAGGTTACAGTTTGAGCGGCAGAGAATACACAATCTCTGGAAATTGGAGGGTTCCAGCTGAGTAGTTCAATTCACAAGTGGAGACTATAAATATCAGAGAAGAGACCCCTATTTGGCTTTACTTTTCCTCTTGGAAAAATGAATAATTTTGCTAAATTGTGGTAGAGGTACTACTTTAAAATATATTTTAAACCTTTTTATGTATCAAGGTTCAGATTACTTCATACTTTGACATTTAAATTTTTCATTCTAGCTATAATTTGCCAGTGTAAAATGAAGCTGGTAACATTATAAAATGATAGTTGTTCCATATACACTTTCCAACATCCCACCCAAACTGTCATATTTATTTATCTCCTTAAATGCTCACTCTAGATTGTAGTATTTTTAGCAGTAAATTTGTATTTCAGGGAGGCAGTGGAAGAGAGTGGTTAAAGATCTAAACTTGAAAGAAGAGTTGGGTTCAAATGCTGCCTCTGACACATGTTAGTTATGTTATCGAGGACCATTCACACAAAGTTTCAGGACTCCAAGCATCTCCCTAAGGATATAACTTACAGACATATTGCTCATTGGTGATGGTAGAGATAGTTTCCACCCTGGGAGTTTTGTGACAAAATTAGTATTTTAGCCATGTTCCTATATCACGTTAGTGACCACTTTAGTTGGACAAAAGACCCCACAAACAGTGGATGGGGTAGGAAGGATAATTAGGGGAAGAACATAAGAACATTCTGTGACAGATATCAAAAACTGTTAGAGCTATAACTAAATCTTTGGCATCCAAGACAAGCAAAATGAAATCAACTTGGACATTGTGGAAGTCATATTGAATATTAAGCAGAGTCCTTTGTACTTTTTTTTTGAGACTGGAAGTGAAGGTATCCCACCACTGGTGGGTAGAAAAGAAACTCTGACCAGTTCTAGTCCAATTTGCCCCTCTTTAGGCATACCAGTGGCCCTTTGATCCTAATCATTAACGCTGAACTTAGTTTGGATACTTGTTCATTAAACAACTGAAACTCTGAACTCCCAAGTTCATCCCAGTATCCTCAGTCTCCCCAATAGGAGGGATTACATTTTGTATCACCATGCCTGGCTCTGGTTTATGCTTTAAAAAAAAAAGCTATAAGCCTACTACAGAAATAGCCAGTATATTTCCTTTTTCTCTTACTTTTCTCCTTTCTTTCTTCATTTTTTTCTTTTTAGAATTTGTTACTTTGAAAAGGGTGGGAATATAAATTTACATATATACACTTACATTTACTTATATAAACATAATCTTAAAAGATAGCCACAAAACCTCAATATTAATTTAAAAGTAATTGTGTTTATTATGACCACATCAAGAGGTGAATGCAAGCTTTTCTTTCATAGAGGAATACTTTCAAGGTGATTTGATCAAACACAATTTATCCTATATATGTTTTGTTTGTACATAGTAGCTTGCATGTTGTCTCCCTTCCTCTCCCCCGCCCCCATGTCACACCACATGTTAGACTATATATTCTTTGAGAGCAGGGATTTTTGTTTCTTTGTTTGTTTTTGCCATTTTTTTTGTATCCCCAGCACTTGGATCAATGACTAGCATCTAGTAAGAGCTCAATAAATCCTGGATGATTCGAGTTGATATCAAGGGCATATTTTGGTTGAAGGGATTTTGTTGGTTTTTTTAGTTTGTTTAATAAATTTTCTTTTCTAAATGAGGAAATAAAATTCAAGAAAATTTAACTTTTTTGATTTAAAAAAAACTTTAAAAGTGGACTGGTATTTGTTTGTTAAAGAGGGGATGGGGAGAGCAAACTGCATACTAAAGTACATAAAACAAGCTTAGGTAAGCAGAAGAGGGGGCCTTAGAGCATAAGACCCTAGGATAAGAGCTCCTAGAATACAAGACCTGATGGGACATGAAGTTCTGAAAAATCAGAAATCTGTCAAGGGGAAATCAGGGAAGGGCAAGACCAAATAGGTGCTCTCCTGGTATGTAGCCATGGAGGGCAGGAGAACAATAGAGAAGAATTTAATAATAAGTGTACCATCTCTTAGTATTAGTTTGATGAATTATATTTTCTAAATAAATCCTGTTTTTTGTTTCTATACTACTGATTGAGTGTTGTTAAAAACAAATGAACACATTTTAAAATTGCTTAATATTTTGAAATGATCATTTTAGAATTTTTGTCCTCTAGATTTTGATGTCCTGTAACAAAGTTCCCAGTCACCATACCCTAGTTATAGCTCTGGGTGCTATTATTTTACACTTAAAGATAATTATAGCACAACTAACTCCAGCTCAGTTAAATATGAATTAGCATTGTTCAGTGGAAAGAATGATGAACATAGAATCATAGTACATGAACTCAAATCCCTGTGCTGCTACTTCCTACCTATGTGATGTATGGAATTTCACTTAACATTCTGAACTTAATTTCATCTTCTATAAAATTATGGGCTTGGATGAGATGATCTCTAATGCCCCTTTCATTTTCAGATCTATGATTTATGTTTAAGATGGGGAAGAATTTTCTGCATATCAGGGGTTCTTAACCTGGAGCTGGTGTACTTGCTGTATTTAAAAAAAAAACTAACTAACAATTATATTGCAATATAGTTGGTTCATTTGTAACAATATTTATTTTATTTATTTAAAACATTATTCTGAAAAAGAACTCCATAGGCTTAACCAGACTGCCAAATGAGTCCAAGAAACAAAATAAAACAACAAAAAAACTTAAGCACACTTTATCTTAGGAGACTCTTGTTCATTGCCTAATACAACATGAATTTATGCACAGGATATCTAGAAACATAAAATAACAAAGAGGAATTCTCTAGCCCCTTTCCCTTATGTTGGCTGCCTAGTAAAGTGGCCAGACGGTTGGATCAAGAGACAAGAAAATTTGAGTTTTAGTCCCTTTTATGACTATTTCTACTAGTATAATGAAGAGGGATTGGAGATGTCCCACAAAGTAATAATTTTATCCACACTCTAAGAAAAACTTCTCATTAATTGACTGTTGACTGATTGTTGTATGTTTCAGAAAGCATTTTAGAAGCATAACAACTTAGCCGAAAAATCACAGCAAATATCTAGTCAAGTTCCAAAGGATAATCTTATTTTCTTTCTCACAAAGCCATCACCCATGGCAAACCTCAATTTGGGATAAGAACATTCAAAACATAATTATGAACTAAAAAAATATCTAAAAGCAAAATTGTTCAGTATAACAATATGCCAACAAAGTATAAACTACCAGGCACTATCAGAAAGAATATTCATGTGATGTTCAAATTACAGCAGGATCATATTCATACATGAATATTACATATTCATTCATGTATACAAAGTATATGCTAAACATTATAAGACATAATACTTATGATGCGATATTCAAACTACACCAGGGGTTTATCATGTAGAAACCTTTCATTTGAAATTTCAATAGAGAACTGGTTTGCATTACATTTTGTATTATTCTAGATTTCAAGATACAATCCCTTGAGTCACTTCTAAATGTGTATGGACATACTGTCTTGTTATTTTGAGAAATCATTTGAACTGTAAATATATTCATTTACTAGAAAGAATGTCTTTCAAAATATATTTGGAATTGAAATAATTTTGAAGGATAAAATTTCTGATTTTTTCTGATTTTTCATTAAATATTGAATTTAAAAACTAACCAACCAAACAAAACTCTCCATAAGCCTTATAATGTGATGCCTTATTGTGCAAATGACCCCAGGTTCTTCATGACTCTGACAACAGAAGGAAAGCTTTGGCAAGTTGTACCACACTGGAAAGGGATTGAGGATAGTCTTAGCAGCAGCCTGTGCCTGCTTTTAAGGAAGTGGGTTTTAAAAAGGAGGTAATAAAGGAAAGGAGGTATATGAGGTAGGGAAAGAACGATGGATGATGCTAAGGGTGGGCCATCACTGACATCTTTGTCATGAAGATATTAATGGTGATTCATATGACTTTTTTATGAGATCCTCAATCCCAGAAAAAAAAAATGTCTTAATGCCATTTTTTTCTCCAAAAGATCTAGATATTCCCTTTGTGATCACATGAGAAGGGAAAGGGCCAGCACATATAAATACAGGTCGACTCATCACCAATATGCTGACCATTTGGTGATGTATTCTTTGTCTATAAAACTATAAAACAGAAAAAATACAAAAGGACCTTTAGCCCTCCCCTTAATTTCTATTGTTATGATGCTTAAGTGAAAAAAAGCTACAGCCAAGCATCACAAAGTTATTAGATATCTAATAAACATTAACTTAATTATTTGTATTCTAAATATAAGCTTCTTAAACAGTGACCAATATCTGGACATACTAGCAAGACAAAGGCAACTTTTTGTATGTCATGGATCCTTCTGGCAAACCTGGTGATACCAATGAACCCTCTCCATAATATCATTTTAAAGGAATAAAATAAGACAAAATATATAGGATCACAATATAAGCTAAATATATATTGAAATAAAGATATATTTTTTTGGCAGAGCCAAGATAGAGGAGTAGAAGCACAAACTTGGTGTGAACTCACGCTCCAGTCACTTCTAATACATGTAAAAAAATCACCCTAAACCTACTTTAGAGCTACAGAATCCACAAAGAGACAGAGAGAAACAAATCTCCCACTGAAGGAAGCCTGGCGATTGGAAGAGTCTAATACACTGATGCTGGGAGCCAAGCACAGTTCCCTGGGAGCCATGTGGTTCTGGCCCCAGGGCAGCCCCTGAGCAGTGGCAGCTGGAGCAGACTTCAGGAGAGTGAATCACCAGCAGCTGTGGTGATTTCCAGACTTCTCAAACCATGAACACCAAAGACAAAGTAAAAGGTCAGTGTGGAAATCTGTTGAAATTGGGGGGGGGGGGGGATTGGATAGAAGAGCATGGTCTGGCCTCTGCCCCCAGGGTGAGAAGAAGCAGAGGCACAGCAGCTGTGCAGCTGTCTCTGCATGGCTGCTTCTGGAGATTCTGACCTGTAGATTGTAGGGGGACCAACTGACCATTCAGAGAGAAATCGCTCTTGTTTTGACCTGCTTGAATCTGGATTGCAGTCTTGGGTGGTGGTCCTGGGGTGTGTGGCCATTGTGTCAGAGCTTGTGGGGGCTGTAGAGAGGGTACCCTCCTAATAGCACTGTCAGCTGTAAAAAATCCAAGTGATTTGGGACAAAGCTATCTCCATTCTAGAAGCAGAGTTCTGTGGCAAAGAGCTCAAAAGTCAAGTAATTGGCTGGCAATATGAGCAAGCAGAGGAAGTACAAACAGACCATAGAATCCTTTTTGGGGGACAAAAAGGATCAAGGCATGTAGTGGGAGGAAGACAGCAAAGCCAGAACTCCTGCATCAAAAGCCTCAAAGAAAATATGAATTGGTTACAGGTCATGGAGGAGCTCAAAAAGGATTTTGAAACTCAAGTAAGAGAAGTGGAGGAAAAATTGGGAAAAGAAATGAGAATGATACAAGAAAATCAGGAAAAGTGAGTCAACAGCTTGCTAAAGGAGACCCAAAAATGCACTGAAGAAAGCAACATCTTAAAAAATAGACTAACTCAAATGGCCAAACAGGTCCAAAAAAGTCAGTGAGGAGAAGAATGCCTTAAAAAGCCAAATTTGCCATATTGAAAAGGAATTTCAAAAAACTCACTGAAGAGAAAAATTCCTTGAAAATTAGATTGGAGCAATTGGAAGCTAATGACTTTATAAGACATCAAGATACTATAAAACAGATCCAAACAAATGAAAAAATAGAAGGCAAAGTGAAATGCCTCATTGAAAAAACCACTGACCTGGAAAATAGATCCAGGGGAGATAATTTAAAAATTATTGGACTACCTGAAAGCCATGATCAAAAAAAGAGCCTAGACATCATCTTTCAAGAAATTATCAAGCAAAATTGCCCTGATATTCTACAACCAGAGGGCAAAATAGAAATTGAAAGAATTCACTGATCTTGAAAAAGATCCCCAAAAGAAAACTCCTAGGAATATTATAGCCAAATTCCAGAGTCCCCAGGTCAAGAAGAAAATACTGCAAGCAGTCAGGAAGAAACAATTTGAGTATTATGGAAACAATCAGGATATCACAAGACCTAGCAGCTTCTACATTAAGGGATTGAAGGGCTTGGAATATGATATTCAAGAGGTCAAAGGAGCTAGTACTAAAACTAAGAATCACCTACCCAGCAAAATTGAGTAAAACGCTACAGGGGAAAATATGGTCATTCAATGAAATAGAGGATTTAAAGCTTTTTGAAGGGGGAAGGGCAGGGAAATTGGGGTTAAGTGACTTGCCCAAGGTCACATGGCTAGTAAGTGTTAAGTGTCTGAGGCTGGATTTGAACTCAGGTCTTCCTGATTCCAGGGCCAGTACTCTATTCACTGTGCCACTTAGCTGCCCCATTTTTAAGCATTCTTGATGAAAAAACCAGAACTGAACAGAAAATTTGACTTTCAAATACAAGAAGCAAGTGAAGCATGAAAAGGTAAACAGGGAAAAGAAAGCATAAGGAGGGGTGGCCAGGTGGCTCAGTGAGTAAGAGCAGTGGCTCCAGTGTCGGGATGACCTGGGGATCAAATGTGGGCTCAGATACTTAGCACCAAACCCAGAAATAACTAGCCATGTAACCTTGAGCAAGGTACTTAACCCCGATTGCTTTAAAAAAAAGTATAAGGAACTTAATAAAGTTGAACTATTTACATTCCTACATGGAAAAATGATAATTGTAACTCATAAGACTTTTTCTCAGTATGAGGATAGTTGAAGGGAATATATGTGTATATATGTATACATATATATGTATGTATAGGAGGGTGTATGTGTATATAAATATATATATATATGAATGTGGGCATATGTATGTTGGTGTATACATAAACAGAAGGCACAGGATGAGTTGAATATGAAGGGATGATATCTAAAAAATAAAATTAAGAGGTGAGAGAGGAATTTATTGAGAGAAGGAGAAAGAGAGAGATAGATTAGGGTAAATTATCTCATATAAAAGAGGCAAGAGAAAACTGTTACAATTGAGGGGAAGAGCAAGAAGATGAAAGGGAATGGGACAACCTTATTCTCATTGAATTTGGCTTAAGGAGGAAATAACATACACACTCATTTGGGTATCTTACTCTATAGAAAAATAGGGGGTTGGAAAAGAGGGTGGATGTAATGGGAATGCAAATTTGGAAGATCTTCCCTGCCCCTAGGCTAAAATGCACCTGAAGCCTGGGGAGGGAGGCTTGTTTTTCAGTAGATACTTCTTGATTGGCCAGTGAGTCAATAAGGTTGTTACATTCTCTGAGCCAGGAGAAGGCTATATAAGCTCTGATGTATAGCTTTGTTTTGGGACTCACTTTGAGAAGTGTTCTGTGATTTGATCTGAATTCTGGGAAGCCATTGGTTGTTGAGAGTTCCCCGGCTTTGAAAAACCCAGATGTGGAAACCCAGATGTTGACTGGGTATGGATGTAATGGTTGGACAGTTTGGAAAGCTGTCTACTTGATCTGTTAATGTCTTGATAATTCTGTCTGTATATTTTGAAGTTTGGGGTGCTGACCTTTTTCCCCTGAACAAGGTAAAAGATATATGTCTGACTGATTAAAGTAAGCTTGTTAACCCATTTTGAGTTGCTTTCCTTTAACAAAGCAGATCCAAGAACCTGTATGGGCAGCAAACCCTGAGGACGCGCTTGGGGTGCTTGCTGCTACAGGGGATGATAGAAGGGAGGACAGATTGGGGGAGAGGGTAGTTAGAAGTAAACATTTTTGAAAAGGGATAGGGTCAGAAGAGAATATAGAAAAAAGTGGGGGGTGGGATAGGATGGAGGGAAATATAGTTAGTCTTTCACAATATAACTACTATGGAAATGATTTGGGTAACTACACATGTACAAATCTATATTGAATTGCTTATCTTTCCAATGGTGGTGGGTGAGGAGGGAAGAAGGGAAAAAAATCTGGAACTCAAAGTTTTAAAAAGAAATGTTAAAAAAAAAATTTTTACATGCAACTGGGAAATAAGATATACAGGCACTGGGGTATAGAAATCCATCTTGCCCTATTAGAAAGTTAGGGAGGTGATGGGGAGGATATCAGAGAGAACAGATTTGGTAAAGGGGTATTCAGTAGGCTTGCTATTTTGGGGTGGGAGGAAAGATAGGGAGAAAACTGTAACTCAAAATCTTGTGGAAATGAATGTTGAAAACTAAAAATAAATAAATAAATTTGAAATTTAAAAAATATATATATATTTTCCCATACAAGTAAAAGACTCTCTGAAATCTATACCCTTCGGGTGTCCTTGGACAGTAGACTAAGAACCTTTATGCTAGGAGAACTACATAATAATAATAATATTGATGTTTTGGTTATTAAAGAAACAATAAAAATGAAATTGTAGCTAAATGGAATAATACTTTGCATACATGAATGATATGTAATATTCATATATGAATATGATTAGTGTTATTTGAACATCATAGGAATATTCTTTCTGATAGTGTCTGACAGTCTATACTTTGGTGGTATACTGTTATACCAAACAATTTTGCTTTTAGAAATTTTTTTATTCATTATTATATGTTTTGAATATTCTTATCCCAAATTGAGGTTTGCCATAGGTTGTGGCTTTATAAGAAAGAAAGAGTTTCTTCTTAGAAAGATAACTAAAGTTGTTGGTAGAACTGGTTTCATCACAAGTTCAAAGTACACAAAAAACATAATTTCATAAGATACTTAATCATCTCACATTGTGCCCCTAATTGACAAAAATCTGCCAAAAAGACCACCATGAAGATAATTGCAGCTTTTGCAACATCTGTTGCAAAAGATGAGGCAGAAAATTTTTATAGAAAACTCAGTAAGATCCTCTAAATTTAATCAGTATATTTTAATACCTAGTGATTTTTTCACAAGATTAGGTACAGGGTAGATGGAGATAACTATGTTTGGAAAACATGGCACAGGAGTAATAAACCAAAAGGCTAAATCTTGTAAATTTCAGCATATAGAAGCAACATACTTACATATAAAAACACTTCCTTTAAGAAGAAAGTCATGAAGTACTAGTCATGGTGAACACCACAAATAGTGGATATTTCATTCCATCAAAAATGAAACATTATTTTTGAATGGACAAAACAATGGGAGTCATTTCTGAATTATCTGTCTATGCTCATCTTCCACTTTGGAGGGAACAGAGGTTCTGGTGAGGATAAAGAATGGTTTTGGGAGTTGGGCAGCGGGAGAAATGAAAAGACAGGAGATTCTGATGAGACTGAAGAATTTAAGAATTTAAGATCATGAAGATATCATAGTATAGAGTCAAGTTAAGAGGTCACAGAGGCTAATAAGGTAAATGATCTGTGAGGCCATGGTGCTTAATGGTATATTAAACTATACCAAATATCCAAAGGTATGAGAACAGGGTTATATGGACAGGTAAAAAGAAAAACTGTAAGCCAGGCACTGCGCTCCTTGAGATGAGGACAATGGCCTAAAGGCAAGAACATTACAATAACAAGGATATAGATAGAATATCGCAGATAAATCTCAAAGGAGAATCAGCTGCAAAACATGAGAATGGTAATGGGGAGGAAGGAGCATTCAAACTCCTCTAGTATGTCAAGGGTCATAAGAAAAGGGGCAATCAGTACTAGAAAGGGTGGCCTTTTCTTTGGTGGAGCCAAGTTCCATTAGTAGAAGATGAAAAGAGTATCAGAAAAAGATCTAAGATGAAGGGGAGTTTGTTCATCAAAGAGTGGTTCTTATGATGAAGGTAGAATTGGTAGGGGGACATGGGCATCAATATTTAAGGTGTGTTCTTGTTCCAAATAAGAGACATCTAGGGTCAACACGGTAAGGAGTTTTGATTGATTATCTGATTTAGAAATTCCAGTTAATTATGTTCCCAAGGGACTACAAAAAACTTAAATGTTGGACCAACTTGGGAGTTTTCATAGTCATGTCAGGAAGTAGAAAAGCAACAGAGTTTCTGAAGATATTAATGGTAACACATATGAATTCATTATGAGGTTCTCAATCCCAGGAAAAATGTCTTAATGCTATTTTTTTTCTCAAAAAGAGATAGCTCTTCCCTTTGATCATATGGGAAGGGAAAGGAGCAGTATGAAGATGTTAAAGGGAATTTGTAGTGATGTGTGTTGACTTTGTCTTAGGCAACATTCTTTGGTTACTCTTTAATTTATGCAATGGTAGATTGTCTCCCCGTTCATGATCATGTAAGAAGTAGAGGTGGAGTAGCTACAAATTTTCCAAAGATGTCAATGATGGCCCAACCTTAGCATAATTCCTCGTTCCCTACCTCATATACCTTCTTTCCTTCATTATCTCCTTTTTAAAAACCACTTCCTCAAAATTTCAGGCCATTAGAAAGAGTATTACATCTAAGGATCTCAAATCAGGTTTATTGGGGCAAAGGTAGAGGCAACTCTAGGATATCTCAGATCAGAAGACTGATTTCAACCCTTGGTGAGATACCATACATAGCCATAGTTCACAGTATGTTCAGACAGAGAGGAAATCCAGATCTAAATATGTAGGCCTTGACCATCTTCCTAAGGGATGATATCCTGGGGATGATACTCTATATGACTACATTAGAGGAGTTTGTCAAACATCTCAACAGCATAAACTTTCCGTATCAGAACCCAGGAGGCATACTTGGGTCTGAATTGCATTCTAAAGACATCTAAAACTATTATAAAAGTCAACAATTCCTGCCAGTTCATAACTATCAAGAGTGAGGTTCATTCTTCCTCTTCCTTAAATCCTCTATCTAATGCATAATACCATCTAATATTATAACCATAAAACTAAACTCATCTGCCCACAGTTTGGTGTTGTTGCTTGCAGTAAGTGCTAATTCAGCTTGTACAGGTCTCAGTCTCCCTGATGCCATGGGCCAAGATGTTGACATAAAACTTGTGGGGTAACTTCTGGCTTGACCAGTTTTCTGTCAAAGTGGGAAAAAAAAAACCATTCTTTCTCCACCCTCAGTTCCCAGTTGCTTTCAAGCTTGAAGGGCTGGTCTCATGCCAAGCAATGGGGAAACAGCTAGAATAATTGAAATGAGAACATTTTCACAGAAAAGATCTGTGAAAACTAAAATTTAAGGTGGAAGGATACTGAGATAAGTAAGGGGCAGATAAAATAAATGTTTGAGAATATATTAAAAATAAGTTGCAAGTAACAAGTTAGCTATCCATTTTAAAATCTCTTAACATGGCCATTATATATGTCTGAGTGTAGTTCAAATAAAAACATTTAAATTGGGGGTGGGCAAAGGGGTTTAAAGAGAACCAATTTTACAGATTTAAATGCTTTAACAGTTTAGTCTCATGTAGATTAAGGGTCCTAGAATAAATACTCTAAATAACATAAGGAAAATTTATCAGATAGCTGGAAATTGAATAGTAAGATATGTTTAAATTGGATTATTCTTATAATGTGTTCTTTGTGTAAATATGTTAAAATTCTGAAATTTTATGTAAATGTGAAATTTTGCAATCAATTATTGTACTCAGAGTGAAATGAGAGACTAATGCACAAGGGAGCATAGTACGGTGGGGAAAAGCCCTGGAATTGGGATCAGAAGACTTGGGTACAAATCTCATCTTAGATGAGCCATTAAAACCTCTGGGCCTCAATTTTCTCATATATGAATTGAGATGGTTGGACTAAGGTCCCTCCTAGCTTCAAATCTGTTGACACTGTGCTATTTATGGCAATGGGGTATGATGAAAATAACACAGGGTTTAGCATCACAAAATCTGAGTTTGAATCTCCATTCTGACAGTTAGCATCACAAATTTAGATAAAGAGCATTAGGCCAACCTTCCTCATACCGTTTTCCACATGAAGAAATTGCAAATCAGATTATATATGTATATATATATATATATATATATATATATATATATATATATAATATACCCTAGTTGAGGCAGTTTCATGGCATAGTGGAGAGAGCACTAGAATGAAAGTCAGGAAAATGAGTTCAAATCCAACTTCAGACACTTGTCTGGCTGTGTGACCCTGGGCAAGTCACTTAACCACTGTCTACTTCAGTTTCCGCATCTGTAAAATGAAGATAATAATAGCACCTCCCTCATAGGGCTGTTGTGAGGATAAAATGAAATAGTTTCTGTAAAACATTTTGTAAACCTTCTAAATGCTAGGTATTATTATTAGTTCACACAGATGATGACATGTAGCAGATCCAAAATTCAAACCCAGTCATCTGGTACCCTTACCCCAGTACCACAATGGGCAAGTCATTTAAACCTTTCTAATTCTCAATTTCTTTCTCTGTAAAATGGGGATAATAACACTTGACCTATGACCATTATGGGGGTAGCCAGGTGGCGCCTAGAATTGGGAAGACAAATCTGGCCTCAGATTCTAGCTGTGTGACCCTGGGGAAATCATTTAACCCTGTTTGCTTCAGTTTCCTCATCTGTAAAATGACCTATGGAAGGGAATGGCAAACCACTCCAGTATCTTTGCCAAGAAAAGCCCAAATGGGGTCACAAAAAATTGTACACAACTGAAAATTACTGAAGAACAACAAAATGTCCAGTATAGATTCGTTGTGAGGAAAGCACTTTGTAAACCATAAATCACTTTAGCATGTGTGGGCTGTTAATTTCTTATGAAAAAGGTTATTTATTCAGCAACAACTCACATTTTATTATTATAATGATTATACCCTATCACATGCCTGATTCTTATAAGTAAAATTGTCATATGAAGAGAGGCCTTAGGAAGACCTAGGTTCAGATCCAATCTCAGATGCTTATTATCTGTCATTTAACCTATTTGCCTCAGTTTCCTCATCTATAAATAGATATACCAAGGATCCCATGATCTCGGAAGAATGAAAACTGAAAATGCAGGGTAATGAAAAGTCACATGGTGGGAATAAGGACATTGCTTCATAATATCAAAGATGACCTGAATGTAAGTGGCATAGAAGAATACAACCAAACACGTGGATTACTGGGAGAGGAGGGAGGCTAGTTATGGAGTATGAATGAGGAACAAAAGATGGAGAGCCCAAGAGTTACACAGATAGCCCTGAGAGATTAAAAGGGTCAGTAAGGTCTACAGCCTACAGGCTCAGTAAGGTCCCTATCACATGGTGGGTGGTGCAATCTTCTGTGTTTGATTAAGAAAAGACATGGTCGAGGCTCATATAGGAGGATAAGAAGGCTCAGGAGATACAGCAGAAAAAACATTGTATCTGGAGTTAGAGGACCTGGCTCTGAAACTGACTACTCAAATGATCTCAGGCACATCGCTCACCCTCCCTGGGCCTCAGTTTCCTCATCTGTAAAATTAAGGGATTAGATCAAATGGTTTCTGATGACTTTGATAGCTCCAAATCTATGATCTGACTTGTGATCTAAGCAAGAGGGTAGAAATGTTCACATTACCAACGTCACAGATCCTTTTGACCAACTAAGTATGTCTTGTATAGCATATATTCCATTGTGGCTGCTCTGTAAGCATATTTGCATATTTTTTTATTTGTTTGGTTTTTAGAAAAACCCAATCTTGAGGCTCAAGGGATAACTGATTATTTTCCTCTGGCACAAGGCCTGAGAAAACAAATAGGTTGGGGATTGTACTTTGACCCTTACTAGAAATAAGTTTTCTTTGTTCTACTGTATCATACCTGAGTACAGGTAACTGTGATATTAAACAAATTTAGCATATAGAATCTTAGCTGTATAGAATTAATAAAGCAGGGCTCCACTTCATTTTATATACCTTAAAGCATTTTCAGACTAGAGTACATTATATTTTAGGTGGCATTACTTAGAGTGAGTTGTTATTTAGGTGTGATACAAAGAAGGAGGAAGAGGAGGAGGAGGAGAAACCAGCAGCAGCAACAAGGAAGCTAAGTTCTAAAAGCCCTGCCTGTGCAGTCAGGGGATACCTGAACTTGAATAAAATTCCTATGATCCAAGCATCAGAAAAGAGTTGTTATAGTGAATCAAGACACATCTATATCTACACACACATAAGTATGTCTATATGTATGTACATATAGACATGCATGTCTACATATATTTACGCAAATGTGTACATATACAATTTTTCACTATTTTTTTAAAGACTGGGTTTTCTTACATCACCTTGGCTAGACATGCAGGGGCTACTCACTGGCCAATTCTGCTGTTGATCAACATGGGAGCTCTAACCTGCTCTTTTCCTGACTTGTGCTAAGTCACTTCTCCTTAGGCACCACTGCTACCAGGGGCCTCACCGTGTTGGTAGTACACTTAGTGTTGACACTGACTGGTCCAGGTCACTGCAGCTCAGAACTCCTGAGCTCAAGAGATTTACCATCTTTAGCCTCCTTCAGTAACCAGAATCACAGACACTAAGAATGGCACAAAGTTCTCTCATACACACACACACATATGTATGTGTGTATGTGCGTGTGTATATGTATAAATATATATATACACACATATATTTATATATGGTGGTTCATTGCATTTATCTATTGATGAAAATATGTTAATCAATTGTGCGGAAGCCACTGAATTAGATGGCAGCATACTGAAAATCAAAATAAAACTCCATAATGACCTTGATCAACTGGAAAAATGCCTGAAATCAGAAGAGGGATAAAGTCCAACAGGCTTACATCACTTAGGAACACGAGTAGCATACAAATGTAGATTTAGAGTACAGTATATCTTGGTGGTGTTTGTCCTTCATTCTCGAAGAGAACTATGACATCAGGAAGATGATGCCATGACATGCAAGGGAACTGGATTTAAGTGAGCAGGGCTGTGCAAAGTGACCAGCCTCACTTTCTCCTCCAGAGCCATCTGGGTCCAGTGGCCAGATATAGATTAGGATGACTGCAGATGGCCCTGAATGAGGCGAGAGACCTCAGTCATACTGAGACTTGTTGAAGATATGTAAATTCTAGCAGGTAGGTCACACAGTGAATAGAGCACTAGACCTTGAGTCAGGAAGACATGAATTCAAATCCTGCCTTAGACACTTACTAGTTGTGTGACCCCATGCAAGTCATTTAACCTTTGGCAGCCTCAGTTTTCTCATGTGTAAAATGGGGATGATAACACTTATCTCTCCAGGCTGTGAGGATAACATAAAACAATATTTATAAAGAGCTCTGATAACCTTAAGGCACTGTATAAATTATAGCTATTATTATTAAAATCTTTGGATCAAAATATTAGAGACTAAGTGCTAGAATGCCACAAATATTTTATGATAATGATGATGCATATGCATATGTGATATAAATGTTATGCATATTTATATCTTTATGCAAGATTCAAAGGTGGGGAAAGATTAAATAGGGACAAATATTATTTTGAGGTCAGAGTTAACCAGAAGCTAAGTATGAGCCAGCATTATAGTTATGATTTAAAAATCCCCAAAACGAACATGATCCAGAAGATCCAGCTATGTCTTAAAAAGAGTGGGATGTGTAAAGCCTAGAAAGTTATCTTCCCCCCTATTCTGTAGTTTCTTTTCTGGTGAGCACATTCAGGAGAAAGGAGGAGGTGGAGCCAGGAGGTGAGAGAGCGCAGGTTGGATGTGTTGTACTGGTTGAAGGTTGCCCTAGGAATCTCCACTATGTTAAAGCAAGTTAGAGCAGTTGGAACAATCAATGTTGCTTAATTGCATCTGAGACAGAGACAGAAAAGCTTGTTAAGGCTTGTCAGGGTAGCAGAAGCTGGAGAGCCAGTGACCTGAGCCCTGTTTGTTCTTCACATGTACATACCTATGATCCCCAATTGTATTTCTAGGGAAGAAAGAGGAACAAGGGAGAACAGAAACAAGACAATAAGTAGCTTCCTTATTTTAGCAAGGGTAGCCTCAGTCTGCCAGGCAGTTTGAGTTACAGGAGAGATTCAGGATGTTGGCTGAGGAAGAACATAGAGCACTGATTAGACTTTGACCCAAAGCTCAAAGAAACACCTGACTCTTGGCACTTAGAGTCCTGGGAGGAGGAGAAAGGTGTGAATTCCATTTTGCCGACCCATGTGGAGACATGAGCCTGAGCTGGGGTAATATATTAGAGGAGAGTCCTTCTATACCAACACCACCCCCATTCCCACCATGGGCCTGATGAAACAGGACTCGTGCAAATCTCCTTGAAGACCATGGTGAACAGGAGGCAGCAGTCAGCCTTGGGTTGGGCTAGTGAGCCTCCCACACAATGACTTCCCCTCTGTTCCTGGCCCTCTGTTACCTGCTGGACTCCCTACTTCTGGCTCTTCCTTCCCAAAGAAGGTAAATAGTTAAAAGGAGAAGAGCCTCTTCTAGCCCTCCCTCCTGGGCTGCCAGCCAAAAGTAGCCAGGGCTTAGGCTTCTATTATGTTGACAGTTACCCTTTCAATTCCAGTTGTTTGATTTTATAGTTGAACTTTTATGAAGGAATATAAGTATTACACTTCAATCAGGCTTAGTTCAATATCCAGTTAATCAAAAGGAATTTATTAATTACCTACTACATACCAGACATTGTACTTTGCGCAGGGAATAAAAAGTCAAACATAAAATAGTCTTTGCATTTAAGGATGTGACACTCTTTGGGGGAAATGACAGGTACACATCTGAGTACATCCAAAACCTATTCAAATTAAATACAATGTAATATGGGGGAGGGGGGACGTTAGGAAAGATCTCATAAAGAAGTTACCTAAGGATTGGAGTCAGGAAGACTAGAGTTCAAATCTAGCCTCTGGTAAGTAAAGCTGTGTGACCCTGGGCAAGTCACTTGGGGATAATAAAAGGATCTGCCTCCCAGGGTGGTTGTGAGGATGAAATGAGATAATACTCATAAAGGGCTTAGATAGTGCCTGGAACATGATAAGCACTGTCATTATTGCTGTTGTTATTTAGCATTTGAACTGAGCATTCAAGGAAGCTAACTATTCTAAGATGTAGGGGTAAGGAAGAGTGCTTTTCAGGTATGGGGGTAGCCTGGGCATAGCACCAAAGGAGATAAAATGTTATGTCTGAAGAACAACAAAAAGGTTGAACTGTGGAGTAAATGAAAGGGAGTTATGAGTAATAAAGACTGGAAAGGTAGGTTGGAGTCAATTTCTGAAGGGCTTTAAATGCCCAACAGAAAACTTTGCAAGAAAAGAACCAAATAGGGAGTGACTAGAACTTTTTGAGTAGGGGAGTGACATGGTCAGAACTTTGCTTTAGATCTCCCAGCAGCTGGTTGGAGGATGGACTCCAAAGCACACAGGAAAAGGGTAGGGAAATTATTCCAATAGTCGAGCAGAGACCAACTCATGGGTTTTCCATTTCTCTTCTTGTTATCTGACTGGAACATCTACTCTTCACATATAATACATCTCTCTGATAATATCCTTTAAGTCACTTTAATGGAATAATAATTATCAACAACAATAATCATTCCTTTAATCAGTTATACATACATATGTCTAACATTACCATTATTGGTAATGTTATCAAATCCTCAAAGGCAGTATCAATGTTCCAGTGACAAGGAATTATTATCACCAAACCTTGGGCCAACCTGCATTGGTTCAGTGTCCCTCACTTATCTACATCATTGAAGTGACTGCTTTTGTCTTTATCCCTTTTCCTCTCACTCAGTCCCCATTTTGAACAATTTCATGCAATTGGTGTAAGTTAGTGGTGTAATCCAGAGCGATAGACACAATTAAATCTAGTTGGCTCACAAAGGAGCTAAATCCATGACTTAGCATAGAACTGTAACTAAATGAACTACATAGTCAAAAATTTGACTACTCAGTGAAGACTACCTTGATTATGTAATGGACTAACAATGAGAGAAATTGTGGAGTGTCTGTGCCTTGAAGATTTTAAAGAGGAAAAAGAAACTTCTGCCATTAAATAGTTTCAATATTTACTAATATTGAACTAAGCATTATTAATAAACTACTACTAACTGTAGGTTAAGGTCTAAACTTTTTGATTTCTCAAGGTATCTTTCAGTTTTAAGATTCTATGATGTAATGTTCACAGAAGTGTTTTTTAAGGAAAATATGAGAGTGATATCCTTTTAGTATGGGTTAATTAGACTATTTCCATCTGATCCTCCAAAGGCACTATGGCATAATTCAAAGTGATCTGGACTCCCTGGCTACTTGTCCTACACTTGAATATAGGAGCTAATTAATAAATTAAGTAAAAAGCATTTATTAAGCACTTACTATGAGCCAAGTATTACATTGCATTTTGAAAAGTGAGATAATTCCTACACTCAAGGAGTTCACAGTCTAATTGTAGAAGACAAGACAATCAAGAGAGTATAGTTACATGGTGGATGATATGACCAGAATTCCTCAAGATGGAGGAGTAAGGCTCAGAAGTTCTTACTTCTCATTAATTATTCATCTAACTATAATGAGGTCACCAAATTTCTCTGCTTCTCAGTTACTGCATTTGTAAAATAAGTGAGGAGGAGAGTGGCTGATATCCCCAACTATTTTATTTGAAGAAAATATATGCTGATTTCATTTCTATCAATTTTTGAGAAGATTATCAAGTCAGGGAAGTATTGACATTAATATATTTGAGGGAGAAAGGGAACAATGCTACAATCACTAGTGCTCATTGATTTCCACAGTGAAATTTTCCATTTTCCATTTCCAAAGTTGCAAATTTCCATAGATTTTCATAAATGAACATGATGTCTGGACTCAGTGTTCTATAAAGTCCATTCCATCTCTAAAATTCTGTGATAACATATTATCTTTGGTTCAAATACCCTCAAGATAGTTAATGAAATCAATAAAGCATAGAGATTTCATGAGGCTATCTATATTACAAAAAAAGTTACTGTTGTACAGATACAAAGGGATTTTAAGAAGGAATTGAAAAAAGAAAGATCTGTGTCTTGATACTCTAAAATAAAGAGACCAACTAAGAATTGAAAAAATAAATTCTACTTTTGCAATAGGCCATTTTGGTTATATCAGTACAGAACTTCAGATTATAATTGATGCAAATTCATGTGGCTACTGAAAATGTTTTTCTAAGAAAGAACATTAATCTGGAGGTTTTGAAAAACTGTGCTTAAGTTCCTGTTTAATGGTAGCTGCCCGCAAAATGAAATGATCAGTCCTTTCTTGACGACCCAGTGCATCAGAAAGGCACTGCTGGAAAGCTCACATAACACCTGCCTACACTGTGACTATTATTGTAGTTAGTACTATTAGGCCTGTACTTCCGTGGGCAGCACATTCGCTGCCTGCTCCAACATAAAAGCATCATTTGTGTTCTCACGGTTTCCAAACAAGAATTACTCAAAGGTTTGGAGGCATTACATTGTACTCAGAAACTATTCTAATTAAACAGATCTATATTTACTTGCAAAATGATCCTCCCTTTCTCCATCTTATTTCTTCATCCTGCTGATTATTTTTATATTCAAGGTTATATGTACATTTTGGAGTTTACTGGTTCCTGTCTGAGTTCAGTTCAGTTTTATAAGATGGAGGAGTCTTGATTCAAGGTACTTTTGGCTGTTATTTAAAGTCCAGCTCTAAAGAGGGCATGAAGTAGAAGCAGTAATATGGTAAAATAGTGATAATGTTCTCTACCCCCCATCTAGGTTCCAGGCTCTGTAGAAAGTGCATAATGGACAGGAAAGTGCCACAGGATGGCCCCTATAACAAGTCCTTTACTCCATTCCCCATCATCCTGACTTGCTTACCACTATTTTTCTAGGAGAATTAAAAAAAAAATTAAGTGCATATCTCTATATGCTAAATCTGTGATTGTCATTACTATAAATGGAATCCAGATCTAGTAGCAACACCATCAAAGACAGTTTAAAAATACAAATATAGTCTTTGTAGGAAGCTGCATGGTACTGTTTGAATTTACTTCAGTGAAATCTTGACACTCATGTAAGATGAGGATTTAAATGTTAAAGTATATGCATGACCTAATATGATAAATTAACTGACAAACTAATGCCTAGAAATGTATTGTTATATTTTTAGCTCTGCTAAATGGCTCAGCAGGTCACAAAAGAGAAACTTGAGACCCCCCTTGGAAGAGTGTGACACTGAGAAATGAAAATGGAACTAAACGGAGTCATTATAAAAATCCCTCTGGTAAACTTAGAGCAGGAAAAAAAAGTTGAAACCAGATGCTTCTGTTATCAAGCTCATTCGATTTAGATAGTCTACCAATGAAAGGGAAAAATTCTGTGCGAAAACCTCATGGCAACTGCCCAGAAACTGATAAGTGACAGGAATCTTGATTAACATGAATCTTGGAACATTTTGCATAAGACTACCCAAAATCATTTCAACCACAATTCAAGAAGTCCTTGAAATCTTTCTTGTTATTAGAATGATATTATTAATAATAGCTTCAGAACTTTCAGGATCCTGGGAATCGTGTGACTCAGGGTGATTGGTGGGCCTAATAAAGTCCCAAGATATTAAGTAGGGTACCTCCAAACACAGGAATAAAAAGGGTCATGATGACAATAGCAGGATAGTAACATAACAGGATATCATAATGCAACAAACAAAATAAAATTCATTGTTAAGTTGATAATAGAGAACTCATTTTTGGAAAGAGACAATCTAATATAAATTCTCTTTTCTATTTTTCAGAAAATTGAACAGCTTATATAAAACTGATCCCACATGCATGAAATATTTAGTGTGATACTGTACTGGGAAGTCAAACTAAGGCCCCAAACACTCCAAGTCTTGACAGGTTTGAGTATTTGCCTATACGTGTACAGGTAACTACCCTGTTCAAGAACCATAACTCCTGTCCTTTTTGTATCACTCTCAGAACTTGTGTATATAAACATCTCAAGCTTCCCTGCAATTTTAGAAAGCTTTACTATGTCTGATATCATCAGAAAGACAAAACTCCCATTTGGCAAATTTCTCCCCATGATATTCAGAAAATAAAATATTGTGCATACTCTTGAAAAGTTTTCACTTTGTTGGTAATATTCCTGCCATATTCCCAAGACTCAACCTATCTATTTTAACATCCTTTACCAGAGCTATGCAAACCCATACTACATGCAAAGGAACCACTCATAGGTAAAGTCATGACCAACTAAAAGGCCCCAAAAATTTAAAATGGGAAAGGGGTAAGGGGGGGGGGGTCCAAGCTAGAACTCAAAGTCATAGTATAAAATTAGAGATAAGAATAATGGATGCTTTATTCTTTGTGTCAGCATGGGATGATAGTAGCTTGGGATGGTTCCCCATGGGGAGCCCAAATGAGCCTTCATGACAGGGAGGTGAAAACAAAGACAGTCTCAATTAACCTCCCCTTTTCAGATGGAGCATATGTATACCTGTGGGTATTACAGAATGAAAGTAAACTAAATGTGCACACCTGAATGTATACTCCATTATTTCCATGTTAACAGGAGTACTGTATCTCTCTATGGTTTATATTTCAAAATAGAAGTCAAAACTCACTTTGATAAAATTGGACATAATGCTTGCCCATAACCCAGGACCTAAGAACTACATTCTCACCATTCCTGAAACATACTGAACATAGGAAAGGTAAGACTAACTAGTATCAGGGCTGGTACTGGGTAAAATTGCAAAGTTAACAAAATTCTTCTTTCTACCAACTTCATCTTTCTGCAGTTTCTCCTTACTTATGCAGATCAAGTCTAACCAAGAGCTAACTATGACCAAGCTAAAGGGACTTTTAACTATCTTACTTTGCTAGGTCTTAGGCTGATCTCCTTAGCTTATGGGAAACTCTAAAAACTCAACAATAATGCAACAGTTAACAAAAGGTTTACTTAGTCATAGCATAGAAAAGATAATTAACAAGGATATAGTTCTCAGCTTGGAAGGATGTCCTTCCTTCTTCCTATAAAAACAAGTTTGGTTAGAGGGCAGATTGCAATGACTCACCAAGCCAGACTCCACATGATGGGTTTTTTATGCCCTTAGGTAAATAGGAAACTCAATCAACTCCAGGCTTGGCACTCTATCTACTTTGTCACCTAGCTTTCCCATAGTTCATTTTAAAGGTGAGAAAATGGAAGCCCAAAAATTTAGATCATTTACCCACAGTAAATACAGGTAGGAAAGGGTAGAGCCCGGATTCTAACCCAGACCTTCCGACTCCCAATCCAGTGTTGTCTCTCTTTCCCGATATTCAGAGGTATATTCAGATAAATGTTGACCAACCTGTTCTGAAAAAAAAAAAATATATATATATATATATATGTGTGTGTGTGTGTGTGTGTGTGTGTGTGTGTGTGTGGAACACACTTTGAAATTTAATCTGCATTATTAATATCTTCTCCATCACTTTCTTATGTCTAGAGTGACAATCGACAATAAACAACAACAACAAATCAAGCCTTGATTTGTAGCATTTGTCAATTTCTGAAGTATAAATGGTCACATTGAGAATATAACAATCAGCTCTCAGGGGTCTTAAGAGCTGGCACCAGCACACCTCTGCCTATATGCCTCCTCATATGAAGCATTATTCTGTAGGAGCAGTGGATTGGGGGTAAGTGGATATAGCTATAATCTCTGCTCTGTTACTTAATGCATGTGTGAACTTAGGCAGGTCACAGCCTTCCTGAGCTTCATTTTCCTTATCTGTAAATGGGGCTGGGGGTGTTTTAGATGATTTCTGAATCCTTGTAATAGTGATGGAATTTAAAGATCCCCCTGTATCGGCTTGGTTTTTTTGGTTTGATTGTGTTAAAACCCAGAGCTTGTGAATCCCGCTTGCAGGATGAACTTGTTGAAAAGAGAGGGCTGAACTGGGAGGAGCTAGTGATGTAAATTTAGAGAGACACAAGAAAAGAGAGAGGCAGAAGAACTTTTTGGAAGCAGCATCTTGGAGGCAGAGAGAGACTGAGAAGATTGCTGAGGGCCAGTTTGAATTGCCTGGGACTTTTGAGAACTGCCACCCAGAGCTGCCAAGGACTGAGGAGACATAGCTGTTATGCTGGTACTCTGTCTGTCTGTTTTGATGTTATTTTGCCAGATTTGTCCACTGGTGAAGGACAGTGCTGTTGTTGCAGAGGTGTTGGAACCTTGCTGTTGGTTCAGAGCTCCTGAGACTGTTCTGCAGACAGAGAATGAATTAATGAAGACACTGGCAATGTATCTTGTGGCCTTGGTAAGCTTTGTCTCCCCAGGAACAAAGATTGCTGAGAACTTGCCTAGGGTCAAGATGAAGAAAAGACCTCTCTTTGGGTATTAAATGCTGTGCTTAAGCTTATTGTAACTCTGGGGTAGATGGCCTATTCAGTTGTAATCCAAGGGTGGGGAACTTATGACCTTTTTGTGCTCTGTGATTGAACAAATGAATGTACTTTACTTATGATTGGAAACTAATCTCCATTTGAGAAGAGGGGCTTTGTGATGGACTAAATGAATGTAATGTCCAGGGGTGGGGTAGTACTTGGAGATTATTGAATTACACTTGGTAAATGCTGTATTTTGAATTATGCTAAATTTTGATTCTCTCTGTTCTTAATTTGTCACTGAATAAAATGGAGAGCACCTATGCTGGTATTTTGAACCTTGGGAAGTTGCCTTTGCTTGTCATTACAATCCTACAACCTCTAATCTCCCTTTTCAATGCTCATGATGAACATAAAAAAGACCAAGCTAAAAGTAATTGTGGATCATTCACCATCATTTGTGGCAGAGGATAAAGAAGTAAAGAAAACTTTTGGAAAAAATTGGAAATATTGATACTCAATGACTTCAGTATAAAGGTGATGCAGATAATAAAATGCTAGGTCTAGAGTAAAGAAAACCTGATTCAAATCCAGCCTCAGGCACTTATGAGCTGTGTGACCCTAAGCAAGTCACTTAATCTGTGTCTGCCTCAGTACCTCCTATAAAACTAGGATAACCACAGTGCCTACTTCCCTAGATTGTTGTGAGGATCATATGAAACAATATTTTGTAAAGTGCTTTATCAATCTTAAATAATGATAATTATTAAAACTCTCTTGGATCAAGATATTAAAGAAGTCAAAATTCTGAATTTCACAAATGTATTTTCTCAGAAGGAAATGTAAAGCCAAATATTTAATAACAACACACACAAAAAAGAAAGTAACCATAACATATTGGATAGGAAACACTTATGAAACTGTAGCCATTTTATAAACAGTTATCTGTATAACTTTGATTGATTAAAGTGAAGGAAAAAAGTCAACATGAAATTAGAAAAAAGAACAAAAAGGGAAAGAAAACATTCACAAAACTATAGATTTTATTCCAAATTAGTTTATTTTAAATAATCTGTTATCTCTGAAATATGGGAAATATCCCAGAGTAGGATCATAGATTCAGAAGGGATCTCGGAGACCATCTAGTCTAATTCTTTTATTTTATAAATGGGGAAACCCAGGACTAGAAAAATAAGTGATTTGCCCAAGGTTATTTAGGCGATAAATGACAAATGGGATTTGAGCTACACGTATGAACTCTGCCATTTTTCAGAGAATTTTAACCAGTGCTAACAGTTGAGGCCAAAGTTGCCTCAACCTGTTTCTTTTTAATTTTTTCATCAAAGATACCTTTGATTCAAGTACAGACCATTCTCATAAAATTGGTATAAAGATGAGGGACCTATAGGCTGTTTCTTTCCTCCACCTTTGACACATTTTATATGATATCCTTTTAGTCACATAACCTTTTTCCTCTCTCCTTGAATGTATGCAGATACAGTTAACTGTGGGAATTTTACATTAGGAGGCCCTTAGACCTCTTCACCTCCTTACCAGATTTGTTTTCCATTTTTCATCTGTCAATACCTTCTGTCCCAGTTGGAACTTGTCTTGGTTCATTTCCTTCTTAAGTATCCTTTTGATAAAGCACCCTTACAAAGCTTCCTGTTCTTGGCCAACTATGATATACAACTTAGCTGCAGCATTTGCTGCTACGTTGAAAATCTCATTTATGCCCAGTCAGTTACTGTTGTCCTGGTTCCTCTGCCCTGCAAAAAAGAACAATGAAATGCCTGTGAATTAAATAAAAAGCAAACCTCAGATTGGATTGCATTTGGGAAATTGTGTAGTGCTTCCAATAATTGCAAAGTGATTGCTGCCACAAAAGTCCATCTCTTCAATGTTAATATTTTCCAGCAATACTGCATAACTATAAATCATAGAAAACCATCATCTCAGAAGAATCTAAATCACAGGTTACCCAATTAGCAATGGAAATGTGCATAGTGGGTATAATGTCATAACCAACAAGGATGTACTCAAGATGGGGGGGAGGTGTCAAAAATATCATCAATAAAGACATATTTGGTAACAAATGTAGATGGACTAATAATATTATGGGAATAAGAGATATTGAATGGATAGCCCAAAAGAAGGCTGCCAGAGCACCAGAAGTTTCCTCTATGAATATATGTGTGTGTATGTACACTGACACCACTGAGATCACTCTTTCACTAGAGTATAAAATTATATTAGAATAGATAAAATCTCTCTCCTCCCATCCCAATATAATGTATGTTATTTTAAAGAAGGGACTATTTCACTCTTTTATTTTTGCCTGTAACCCCTGGGATAAATCCCAGTACTAGGGGCACCTAGTAGGTACTTTATAAATGCTTATTATGTTAAGAAGGCTTTGTGCTTTCTTGGTACACATGCCTTACTCTCACATTCTCTAAATTATATTTACTGATTTAAAAAAATGCTAACTTGATGTTGGACTTAAGCAAGTTACAGGAAATTATTATTTCCCATATGTTTTGTAGACTTTTTTCTCCCCTTCAAAAGAAATAATCATCATATCTTTCTGTTCATAGATATAAATATATCATCTTTGGCCTTCAGAGCTAACATTTCTAAGAACTTAAATTAAAAATGGAATAAATCAGAATACTATAAAAACAACTAAACTAAAATCGGTTCTATGATTCAAACCAGCATTGCTAATCTGGCATTCGGCCACCAATGGCATTGTTGTGTTAGGCCTCCACACCCCTCCCCTGCCTTCACTCTCCCTATTTAGTGGCAAGTCAATAGTACTACTTTAGTCACAAGTGGGAGGAAACCAGAAATTTCCCCATGTTCTTTGTAAACCTATTGTTGATCACCTTTTATATACTCAGTGGAAGTAGTGCCAAGTGAGAATACTATTGCAGTGAGATTAAGTATGTCCTACAGACTTCCTTAAATCCATAGGGGAAAAAAGTATTCTCCATTATCTTTTATATCTTAGTGATGAGGAATACAATTTGAAGCCTTTATATGTAGGTGAAATTGGAGAAATGATCTCATCATTGTTGTTTTCCCCTGATGATTCTGGCATTTACAGAAGCTTAGAGGAATTCAAATGATAAGTGATTTTCCTAACATGGTATCTATCATGCCAGCATAGAATGTTACATATTGAATGCTCAAAGGACTCCATTAATCACTTGGAGATTTTCAGGTTTTGGCTGTTGTTATTTTCAGTTTTGTCAGACTCATTGTGACCCCCTTTTTAAGGATTCTCTTGGCAAATATACTGGAGTGGTTTGGCATTTCCTTTTCTAGTTCATTTTACACATGAGGAAACTGAGGTAAACAGGGATAAGTGACTTGCCCAGGGTCACACAACTAGTGTCTGAGACCAGATTTGAAATTAGGTATTCCTGACTCCAGGCCTGGCACTCTATCCACTATACCACCTAGCCTACCTTCATGTGGAAGTACAAAGGATAACCCTCCCACCCCCAAAATAATCTTTTAATACGGTAGTAAAGACAGGGCAATATAAAAACAACACCAATTCACATACACAAATGCATCACATATTAAAGAACTTAATATACAAACTCATACACAGAAAAGTATAATAATTATTACTGCAAAGAGAGGGAAATAGTACTGGGGATTAGAGTAGTCAGTTAGACACTGGTTAGTGGTGCATAGAATCACTTCAAAGATGCTGTTTAAATGTAGGAAGACAGTTTTGGCAAAAGGAAGGAAGGAAGTTGCTGATGTGTTTAGGACAGGTTTGGCAAAGAAACAGGGAACAGAAGATTAAACAGGGGTGGGAACATGGGGCACCAAGAAGACAGGATTATTTGGATTAGAACAAAGGCCTAAAAAGTAAGTAGAGAAAATGGTCAGTGTGCTTTTAGACACTTTAGAAAGCCATAACCAGAAGTTTTTATTTGGTATGGAAGGAAAGGGAAAACGATTAGAAAGCTTCAAGTCATAAAATGACATGGTCCAGGGGACAAATATAAAAATTTGTTTTTCATACAGGTATACAGAGCAGTTTGGAATGGACTGGGTCTTGAAAATAGGAAAGACTAGGAATGAAGTAATTAGGACTTTGACAAGGAATTTAGCAGTGAATGAAATGGGGGAATTCAAATAATTTTTCAGAGAGCAAAGGGCTTCTTTGGGAAGGCAAAAGCATTGATGATTACTCTCAAGTTTTAGACTTGGAATAAGATGACTGTGCTGGTGGTGTTTGGGTGTTAAAAGACAGGAAAACCTAAGAAGCTATGTTTTTCTATACTGAATCTGAGGGTTTTCAATCTTTTTTTAATTTTATGGGTCAAACCTATGATTTCATCATAATTGAGAATGTTTAATATGAAAGATCCCTCCACTAATATGGATTATGAACTCTAAAATTTCTAGTCTTAGAGAGCTACACAGGACCCTTACAAGTTAATTGATATTTCCATGATCACAGAAGCCAGGATATAACAGAGACAGAGCCTGAACTTGAATCTTACTTACAACATGACTAGGCCCATAGACATAATATGGGGTAGTCAAGTTTGAGGCAGCAGTTAGAAATCCAATGGGAAAATTAATGGAAAATTTAAAAGATGTGAATGATTAATTTAGGACTGAACAGGGAGAAAGAGATGTTGTTGTTGTTGAGTTGTTTCAGTTGTGTCCAACTTTTTCTGACACCACTTGGGTTTGTTTTTTTTTTGGCAAAGATACTACAGTGGTTTGCCATTTCCTTCACTAGCTCATTTCACAGATAAGGAAACTGAGGTAAAGAGTCTTAAGTGATGTGCCTAGGCTCACATAGCTAGTAAGTGTCTGAGGTAGGATTTGAACTCACCAAGATGAGTCTCCTGACTCCAGGCCTGGCACTCTATCCACTGTACTACCTAGTTACCAAAGAGATATTAGGGGTATAAAAGAATAATTTGGGAGGTATCTATAAATAGATGATATAAGAAAACAAGAAAGCATCCCAAGCAAATGGGGACATGGAAAGAATATTAATCAACCCAGTATAGACTCTTTGGGGGATATCCATACTGAATGATGTGGAGTGAAGAATAAGTTAGAAAAAATAAACTAGAAGAATTAAGATTATTGCATTTCCCTGTTCAGAAATCTTCAATTACTGCCTTCTACTTGGGGTAAACACAAATTTCTAAACCTAGCATTCAAAGCCAACTGCATCATTTTTCCAGTTATGATAAGCACTTAATAAAAGTTTCTTGACTGACTGAATAGACCTTTCTATTTTCTTTTATGCTATTACTCCATTTTGCAAACTTCGTAGTATTCACCAACTGCACATCAGTCTTTCCTACCTGTGTGCATTTGCTTACACTATGTCCTCCACCACGAATTCTCTTTTCTGCCATCTTTCCCTATAGAAATTCTCCCTTGTCCTTCAATGCCTAACTCAAATGCTGCCTTCCCTGCAAAGTTTTGCTTGATCATTCCAGCTGGAAATGATTTCCTTCCAACTTTGAATTTTCAAGATAAATTTGTGCCTTTCATGTAATGCTTATAAAATTCCAACTCCTAGAATACTGAACTGTGAAAGCAAGTCCTTGAAGGGTACCATATCTTATTATTCTCTGTATTCCTCCTATACTAAGCAGTCTGTTCTGCATAGCAAGTGCTCAATATGTGTGTGAAACACATGGAAACCCAACAAAGACAGAATAATGACAGAGAATTTAGGACCAAAGAAAGAATCCAGAAAAGAGCATGGCAATGCCAAACACTGAAATCTAAAAAGTTGAGAGTGGAGTGTAGATTCTTTGATTTAGCTGTTCATTGGTCCTTATTTACAGTACAAAGGTGATTTTGCTGGAGCAGTAAGAATAGAAAGCAGACTGGAATGTGTAAAGAACAAATGTAGAAGTTGAAATAGAAAGAATATATGGTGTGTTTCACAAGTACAGATATATGAAAAGACAGGAGGTGACTGAGATTATTTGGAGGCACTACTAGTGTGTTTATGAATGAACCTTAGAAAGATCCAAGATATGGGAGGATAGAATAATAACAAGATAGAAGACAGAGAGCCCAAAAGAGAAAGTGGACATGAATACAAATAGACTAATAGCTATTCCTGTGGAGGAAGGGCATTTAGTGTTTGTTATGGGGTAAAGAGAATATGGTCGTAGGATTTCCAACTGGAATGGATGTTAGTGAACACAAACTCTACCTCCTCATTTTAAAGATGAGACAGAAGGAGAAGTGATTTGCCCAAGGTAACACAGTTAATGACAAAGCAGGGATTGGAACCCAATTCCTATGAACCTGAATCCAAATCTTCTGTTTTTTCTACTCACTGAATTACATTGCTCCTTTCAAAAAAAAGGAGAGGAAAGAACATATGCTATATTTAATGACATTCTACCAGTGATTGCTTCAATTTATTCTCAAAGAAATTACCCCAGAGGAACAGGATTGAGTCAAAACAATGAAGTTTCTTGAAGGGGGTGGGGGTAGGAGACAAGAATAGAGGAATCAAAGTAACTAAGGAATAGAATTTACCCAAAGTCATTTCAACTTAATTTGCTTTGCTATTCTCATAAACTTTCATTTTAATTTTATCCCAACTGTACATTATTGCAGCTGATCATAGTCATACATTTTGGATCAGTGAAGACTTGGCAAAAAAATTTATGATTCCTTTGGTGCTAAATTATGTTTTATACTAAATAATTTCCATTATAAAACACAATTTTCCAATACTAAAGGACATATATATTTAATATATCCTTAGTGTGAGTATATCCTAAGTTAAAATATGAAAACTTGCACACATACAAAAGGATTTAGGGAATTTCTTTTCCTCATAGCTCCACAGCATTTGGGGACAAAATAACACTTTATACATCTGATATAATTAAACATTGTCTGTGATTTGGTTCTTATTTACATGTTCAACTTCAATTTGGCCTGCACACAAGCTAGATTTATGTTTATTTATAATCTTGCAGTTATTTTCCTAGGTGTTTTTTTTTGGGGGGAGGGGGTTCATCCTTATCTCTGAATCCATGTCTCTGTCTATCTGTTTATTTGTCTATCTCTATGAATGTCTGTTTCTCTTCCTCTTCCTCTCTCCTTTCCTCCTTCTCTCCCTCTGTCTTTTTCTCATGTTTGGAGTTTACTAGCAGTATCTCCTGGGGTGCACTTATGTGAGAACATAGCCAGGTGTCACATAGGATGCACATTTCCTATTTCTTAAAGGATTTAAAGAGTCAGTATCAAGGAGAAAGGATTCTTCTAAATTCTACTTTATTGCTTCTTCCATTAAATGCACATTCAATTAATCTGCACTGGAACCTCATCTCCATGTATAGCCTGTGCCCTGAAATAACCTCCTTAAAATCTTAACAGGAATTTTCAGCAGGTATGCTTAGTATTAGATTTGTAAGCATTTCTTATTTTTTGACTTTTTTTTCTTCTTTTTACAGATGAGCCTCCTAGCTTTGCAGCTTTGGCATACTGGAAAATGGAAGTGAACTTACCTACATAACTCTCTTTTATAAAATGAAAATATCCTTTTTTTCAGGCGCAAATGTGTTCTATGCATTGCTGGCACTGCTTAGCAATTATTAAACCACCATTGGGATTACTTGATCTTCTCTTCTTAACTTCCTAAGTGGGTACTGAAAACTTTCAAAATAAATGTAAGGGTCACAGTGTTTTCATAGAGTTCTTCAAAGTTAATTATCTTATCAATGAATGAAGATATCCATGGAGCAAGTGAAAGTACTGAGACAATAAAGATCTTAATTTTTAATCTGTTTCTTCAAGGAAGGTAATAAAGTTCTGGTTCAGGGCTGACTTAGTGAAGAGTGCCAGTGATTCGCCTGCTGAATCACTACACTTATCATATCTCTGGCATTCAGATGGGAGACCTGCAGGGTATACTAAAAGGGCTAACCCAGCTCCACTTGGGAAAGTTTATGATGAGATCACAGCCTAGAGACAGACCAGAGCAGAGAAGATGAAGCATTTGCACCAAAATGATAGTAGTAAATGAGTATGCTTATTTATAGGCAGCACATTATTATTTCTATGGAACTAGTGAAAAATCAGTTGAGCCTTCTAATATGAGCTAAACCACCAGTATTAAAGCAAAAGGAAAGAGTATAGGAACATCTATGACAACTCAGAATGTATGAACTTGTCTATTAAATATTCAAACATCATTATTGATTCCTCTAAATGCTGCTGTTTATTAGACATTTTCATTACCTTCTGACTAAAAATCACTGCTGAAAACTTTTTTGTCAATGGATTATATGCTGAATGCAATGAAATGAAAGTCCAAGAACAGGCTTTAAAAAAATTATATTAAAAACTTACCAGGCAAATTCTCTCCTCAGTACTAATGAGGATTACTTTGTTAGGCACCATCGGAACAAAGCCCTCTCCCTCATGCACCTTCCCAGAGGGAATGGAGTTGTTGATGTTACTTCATGTATCATGGGGAATTTTCAAAAATCTACTTTTAACAGTAAAAGCACTGAATTTGGAGACAGAGTTTCTGGGCTCAAGCCTTGACTTTTTCAGTTTGCTTGTTATGTGATCTCAAGTAAGGCAACATCTCGAAGCTTCGGGTTCCTCATTTAAAAAATTGATATAGTAAGATTTATATCACGTATTTTAAATGGTTGGTGTAAAGGTCAAATGAATATGTTTTACAGCTTTAACTGCTACGTAAATAATAATAAGTTATATGTATAGTTTAGGTTACCTCAAGGAAATTATTATGATAAGCATAAATGTTAACTTATAGAAAAGCAGCACTAAGTCTAGAGAGGTGGTGCCAGTGAGCACAAATGTGGAATTGAGCTGGGTATAAGATGGAATAGGCTAAAAATGATTAAAACTGGGATAAGCTAAGAAATCACGTGGTGAAGAGATGTTGACAACAGGAGGTCCAATTGGATTCAAATTGGATTCAAGTTCAACAAGAGTAATTGGAAGGGCTAAAAATAATTTTAAAAATCAGAGAGGCAGAGGAAAAATTGGAAAAAGAAATGAGAGTGATGCAGGAAAATGATTTTTAAAAATGAACAGATTGGTAAAAGAGAATAAAAAACACCTTAAAAACAGAATGTTCAAATGACAAAAGAGGTATAAAATGTCTCTGATGAAAACAGCTTCTTAAAAAACATAGTCAAATGGAAAAGAGGTACAAAATCTCATTGAAGAAAATAATTCTTTGTTTTTTTGTTGTTGTTTGTTTGTTTTACTTTTTTTTGGAGGGCAATTGGGGTTAAGTAACTTGCCCAAGGTCACACGGCTAGTTTGTGTGTGTGTGTGTTAAGTATCTGAGGCCAGATCCGAACTCAGGTCCTCCTGACTCCGGGGCCTGTGCCACCTAGCAACCCCTGAAGAAAATAATTCTTTAAAAATTAGAATTGGGCATGTGGAAGCTGATTCCATAAGAAATCAAGAAACAATAAAACAAAACAAAAAGAATGAAAAAATAGAAGAAAATGCAAAATATTTCATTAGAAGAAGCAACTGACCTGGAAACTAGATTGAGAAGAGATAGTTTAAGAATTGTTGGACTACCTGAAAGCAATGATCAAAAAAAGATCCTAGACATATTTAAATAAATAATAAAGGAAAACTGCCCTGATATATTAGGTGTGGAAAATATAATAGAATTTGATAGAATCAACAGATTACCTCCTGAATGAGATCCTAAAATATCCCAAAATGAAAGCTCCCATGAACATTATAACCAAATTCCACAGCTCCCAGGTCAAGGAGAGAATACTGAAAACAAACAGAAAGAGTTCATTAAAATACCATAGAGCTACAGTCAAAATAACACAAGATTTTGGAGCTACCATATTAAAAGATCAGAGGGCTTGTATATTATATCCTGGAAGGCAAAGGAGCTATGGATTACAACCAAGAATTACTTATCCAGAAAAATTGAGTATAATCCTTTGGGGGAAAATGGATATTTCATTAAATACAGGATTTTCAAGCATTTCTGATGAAATTCTGATGCTGAATAGAAAATCTGACATCCAAACACAAAACTAGAGAGAAGCATAAAAAGGTAAGCATGAAAGAGAAATCATAAGAGACTCAATAAGATTAAACTGCTTACATTCTTATGTGGGAAGACTATTCATGTGACTCCAAAGAAACTTATCATTAGTAGAGCAGTTATAAGAAGCCTACATAGAGAGAGGATAAAGAAGTGAGTGGATTATGTTGAGATTTCCTCAGAAAAAAATGAAGGTGTGAAAAAGAGGGAAGCAAGAGGAGAAGAGGGAAAGGAGAAATAGTATAGGGGGAAATTTTTCACATAAAAGAGGCACACAAGGAAAACTTTTTATAATGGAAGTGAGAATGGGGAGTGGTAGGCAATGTTTGAACATCAGTTTCATCTAAATTGGTTCAAAGAAGAAAAAAATATAATATATATGTATGTATGCATGCATGTATGTATACACATACCCAGTTGGATATGCAAATTGATCTTACCTAATAGGGAAGAAGGAAGAAAAGGGTGGTAAAATAGAAGGCAGATTAAGGGAAATTTCATGTAATAAAAAAGAAGTGAAATAAATTTTTGAGAAAGAACAGGGTAAATGAGAGAAAAAAAGGAAAATAAAAATACACAGTTAGCAACAATAACTAAGAATGTGAATGGGAGGAATAGTAGAATGGATTACAAGAAACACGCAGGATACAAAAAGACACATACAGAGTTAAAATAAAGGGCTGGATCAGAATCTTATACTTCAGTTGAAATTTAAAAAGGCATGATTTCAGACAAATCAAAAGCAGAAATGAACCTATGTAAAAGGGATAAGCAGGGAAATTATATCATAACTATACTATACATATATGCACCAAAAATGGCATAGCATCCAAATTCTTAAAGAAAAAGTTAAATGAATTACATGAAGAAAGATACTAAAACTATACTAATGGGAGACCTCAATTTTTCCTTCTTGGAACTAGATCAATATAACTACAAAATAAATAAGCAAGAAGTTAAGGAGATGAATAGAATTTTAGAAAAGGTAGAAATGAGAACATCTGGAGAAAACTCAATGGAAATAGAAAGGAGTATAACTTTTTCTCAACTATATCTACCACTTTCAAAAAGATTGACGATGTATTATGGCATTAAAACTTCACAAATAAATGCAAAAAAGCAGAAATATTAAATACATACTTTTCAGGCTACAATACAACAAAAATTATACTCAATAAAAGGATGTGGAAGCATATATTAAAATTAATTAGAAATTAAATAATCTCATCCTAAAGAATAAGTGGATCAAACAATAAATCATAGAAACAATAATTTCCTTAAAGATAATGACAGCAATGAAATACAAAAATTTGGTGGATGCAACCAAAGTAGTTCTTAAGGAAAAAAAATATATTCCTCTAAAGGTGCACATCAATAAAAAATACAAGAAGAACAGATTGGTAAAATGGATATGCAACTAAAAAAAAACTTTAAAAAGAACAGATTAAAAACTCTCAATTAAGTACCAAAATAAATGTATTGAAAATCAAAGGAGACATTAATAAAGTTGAAATTTTTAAAAATTTAAATAATAAACTAGAAGCTGATTATGTGGAGAAAACAATAAAATAGATAAACCTTAGGATGTCAAAAACAAAACAAAACCACAAGGAAGAAAACCAAATTACCAATGTCAAAATGAAAAAAAAGGTGACTGTACCACTAATGAAGATAATATTAAGTAATTATGTGCTATATTGCTCAATGACATGCCAGTAAAATAGACAATCTAAAGAAATGAATGAATATTTACAAAAATATAAATTTCCCAGTTTAACAGAAGAGGAAATAGAATACTTAAATACCCTCTAATAGAAAAAGAAATTGAGATAACCATAAATGAGGTCCTTAAGAAAAAATTCCCAGGAGCAGATGGATTCACAAGTGAATTCTACAATATTTATGGAACATTTAATCCCAATATCATATAAAGCATTTGAAATAGTAGGTAAAGAGGTAGCCCTACCCAAATCCTTTTAAGAAACAAAGTTTTGATGCCTAAACTGGGAAGAACAAAAACAGAGAAAGAAAATTATAGCCCAATTTCCCTAAGAAATATTAATTCAATAAAGTTAAATAAAATACTAGCATGGAGATTATAGCAATATATCACAACATACACTATGATTAGGTGGGATTTCTATCAGGAATGCATGGCTGGTTCAAAATTAGGAAAAATACAAGCATAATTGACCATATAGCTCACAGAAATAACAAAAAATCTTATAATTTTATTAGTGGTTATAATAATAGAAAATATAATAATAAATAAAAAATCAAATATGAATATAAAATTTATGAAATATAAATTAAATAAATGAAATAAAAATGAAATAAATTTTAAAATAAAATAGATCAAATATAAATGAATACTTTAAAAAGTAGAAAAAATAGTAGAAAAAAATCTTTTAGGGGTAGTTAGGTGGTGCAGTGAATAGAGAACCAGCCCTGGAGTTAGGAGGGCCTGAATTCAAATCTGGCTTCAGGTACCTAACACTAGCCATGTGACTGCGGGCAAGTCACTTAACGCCAATTGCGCTGCCTTTCCCCTTCCAAAAAAACATAGCAAAAGCAAAAACAAAAAACTTTTTGCAAATCATAAGACTTGTTTCTACTAAAAATATTGGAAAGCATAAGAATAAATGGAGATTCTCTTAAAATAAGTAGTATCTACCTAAAATCAAGAGCAAGCATTATCTATAATGAAGATAAGCAGGAAACCTCAAAAAGATTAAAGGTAAAGCAAAGATGTCCATTATCACTACTTTTATTCAACATTGTATTTGAAATGCTAGCTATAGAAATAAGAGAAGAAAAAGAAATTAAGAGAAACTAAAATAAATCAATGAGGAAACAAAATTTTCATTATTTTCAAATAGTATATGATGGTATACTTAAAGAATCTTGGAGAATCAACAAAAAATTTTTTTGAAACAATAACTTTAACAAGTTTGCAGGGTATAAAATAAACCCACATAAATCACTGGCATTTCTATATATTAACAAAATATATCAAGAAGAGAAGGAAAGATAAATTTCATTAAAAATAACCACAGATAATATAAAATACTTGGGAGTCTACATGCCAAGACAAATTCAGGGACTATATGAAAACAATTATAAAATATTTTTCACACAAATAAAGACAGATCTAAACAATTAAAGAAATACTAAATGCTCAGTTGTTTCAGTCATATCTGAGTCTTTGTGTCCCTGTTTGAGGTTTTCTTGGCAAAGATACTAGAGTGATTTTCCATTTCCTTCTCCAGTTCATTTTACAGATGAAGAAACTGAAGCAAATGGGGTTGAGTGACTTGTCACAGGGTCACACAACTAGTAAGCGTCTAAGGCCAGATTTGAACTTGGGTCTTCCTGACACCAGGCCCAGTGTTCTTTCTATCTACTGCACCACATAGTTGTCCAATTACTAAAGGGTAGTCTGAGTCAATATAATAAAAATGATGATTCTATCTAAATTAATTCATTTATTCAGTGCCATCTCAAACTTTCAAAAAATTATTTTATAGAACTAGAAAAAAAGAACAAAATTCATCTGGAGGTCAAGACTATCAATGAAATCAGTGAAAAAAATATGTGAAGGAAGGCAGCCTAGCAGTTGCATTACATTTGAAATACTATCATAATATAGGAAATGTCGAGGGAGATTGTCCCAGAAAAAATTTGAGAAGACATATGTGAATTGATGCAAAGTGAAGTGAGTAGAAACAGGAGAACATTGTAGACAATAACAGTAATATTGTAAGTGTAATCGACTGCGAAAGACAACTATTCTAATCAATACAATGATCCAAGACAATACCAAACGACTAATGATGAAAAATGCCATTTATATCAAGAGAAAGAACTGATGAACTCAGTGCAAATTGAAGTAAACTTTTTTCTCTCTTTATGTTTCTTGCTTTTTATTGCTGTGTTGTTTTTAGGGGGGGGGGGTTTGTAACGTGGCTAATGTTGAACTATATTTTTCATGAATTCACAGGTATCATTGACATCACTTTGCTTGCCTTCTCAATGAATAGAGGTATAGGAAGGAAGGGGAGCATTTGGAACTCAAACTTTTAGGAAATTAATGTTAAAAATTATTAATAAAATTGGTAGTGAATAAAATGGGCTATTCATTTCCTATTTCTCCTTTAAAGACAATATCTTTCAGGGCTATTAAAATTAATTATATAAATATGTGAGATCACATATTAGTTCTATTAAATATTATTAAATGCCTACTATGTGCAAGGTATTTTGCTAGGACCTGTGGGTATGAAAATGGGGATAGTAGTACCTGTACATCACCACCACCACTAGCATTTATATTTACATACTATGGATCAGGTACCATGCTAAGTGCTTTACAAATATCATCTCATTTGATCCTCACAACAACCCTGGGAGGTAGGGGCTATTATTACTTCTATTTTACAGATTAAGAAACTGAGGCAGAATTTAAGTGACTTTCCCAGAGTCACAGAGCCAGTAAGTATTTGAGACCAGATTTTTTTTTGCCTTTTTTTTTTTGGAGGGCAATTGGGGTTAAGTGACTTGCCCAAATTCACCTGGCTAGTAAGTGTGTTAAGTGTCTGAGGCCAGATTTGAACTCAGGCCCTCCTGACTTTGGGGCTGGTGCTCTATTCACTGTACCACCTAGCCGCCCCTGAGATCAGATTTCTACTCAGGTCTTCCTGATTCCAGGCCCAATGTTCTATCCATTATACCAACTCATGGCCCATAAATGTACACAAATAAGTAACATCCAAGGGAGATTGGTATGGCATGCTATGGGGAAATTTGAGGAGGAAGAAGATCACTTTCAGAAAGGGCAATCAGAGAAAGCTTTCCAGAGGAGGTGGCCCTAAGTTGAGGCTTTAAGGAAGAGAAGAATTGTAATGGGCAGATATAGAAGGAACACATTCCAGGAATCAGGAATGGTCTTTGGGAATGCAGAGAGAGGAGAGTACGGACCAAGTTTTGAGGATACATAATACACTGGTTTGGCTGGAATACAAAGTTCACAAAGAGAGACAGTGTGAAATAAGGTAGGAAAGGCAGGATGGAGGCCAACAGTGGAGGCCTTATAAAATTAGTCTAAGAAGTTAATGTTTATAGATGATGAGAAGCTGCTGAAGTTTTGGAAGCAGGGAAGAAACATAATTAAACATCTACATCTCACAATGATCCTGTAAGGAAGGGGAGGGGAGTTGTTGAACATTTTCTTAGCTCTTTTTTTTTTTAATAAATAAGGAAGTAAAAATGTATGCATGTGGAAGATTGATTTGTCAGAAGTGTGAAAGGTTGATTGGAGAAACTAGGGGGAGAAAAAACAAAGTAGGTCATTGCAATAATCTAGGCAAGAGGTAGTGAGGTCCCAGCCATTCCTACAGGATTAGGGTCCTCTGTTTATGCCCTGATGGAACCTCAAAGGTAGGTTTAAAGAACCTATGCCATTTTGAAAATTTGGGGATGAGTACTGGTTTTATACAAGAGGAGACTGGTTCAAAGTGATCCTAGGAATTTTTGCTGAGAAGCTTGGGGTGGGGGTTGTAATGGTAGCAAGATTTATATTTATTTTGGCTTAGATCTCCTCCACCAACCTTCATTCTCTGAATAGACCCTTGGATTGATACCATCATGATTGATAGCCAACATTTATGTAGCAATTCATGTTCACAAAGTGCTTTACATACATTATCTCATTTAACCCTTACAATTTCTCTATGATGAAAATTTTTTCTGTGTGTGTGTGTGTGTGTGTGTGATTGGCATCAGACCTGTCTTTCATTGGCACAGGGAACTCTCAATGTAGATGGGCACTTTCTCTACAAGTCATACTATTAAATAATTTTTTGGGATGCACTGAGAGAGTAAATGACTTTCCCATAGTACTCAGCCAGCACTTGAACAAAGGACTTTCTGACTCCAAGGCTGGTTCTCTAACTACTACCCCACAAAGCCTCTGGAAACAGAAGTAAAAGAGCTGAGATATAAATTCAGGTCTCCTGGCTCCAAATCCAGTGTGCTTTTCAATATAATTCAGCTGCCTCTTTTAATCATGTTGAGGTGAGGACCCACTAGAACAGAGAAACCTCAGTCAAACAGAAACAGAAGTATTTTTCAAGAACAAAGTAATGAAACCTCCCTTTGTCGAATAAATGTTTTTCACTTAGGCCATTGTATCTTAACCTCAAGGGTATTCTAGTATCACCTTATCAGACTCTTGATAGATCCATCTTTTAGTTTTAAGAAAGAAAAAAAGGAAATCTAACTACATGGGTATTTTATGCCATTCATCTTTCATGAGAAAGTAAAAATGATATGAAGGCTAAAGCAAATGCATATATATATACACATATTTATATACATACATGCATCATAATACTACATATACTACAATAGCTCTGGAGAGTTGATTAAATGGTTTTGTGTAAAAAAAAATGACACTGCGTAGTACAAATACAATCAATCAATTGTATGAGGATGTTATGAAATTGTTAGCAAAATCATGATATAGTATTGAAATATCTTCTAAAGAGTTACAATTTTTAAAACAGACCTTTTTAGTCACAGAATGTCATTGTTGAAAGCAACATCAAGAGGCCTAACACATACCTGATGAAGAATCTCTTCTTGAGAAATGGTCCTTCAAGCATTACTTAAAGGCCTGCAGTGAGGGAGAATCAATTACTTCCTAAAACTATCTACTCTGTTCTAGGGTGACTCTAATTGTTAAGAAATTTTTCTACATGTGATAAATTTGATAGATTCAATTATTCAAGTTGGAGAACTTTAATTCCAATATTTGTACTGTAACCTGCATTTGTCTTGCAGCCTACCTCTTCCCTGCAGATTCCCTTAGAGAAGAGAAACAATGCCTCAACTAACATTTACAGAGGTAATGGATTAAGTAATTTTCAATTTCATTTCCCCTATAGAAAATGTCCATGTATATGCAAAACTGAAGGCTATTTAACTTTCCAGATAACCCATTATTAGAAAACCTATTGTTCCTTCATATAGCAAAGATATTTTTAAAGGATATTGAAATTTTTATCTAAATTTTATCCAATTGAAAATTTTATCTAAACTGAATCTACAGCTTTATGCTTTCAAAAGGCAAGAAAAGAAGGGTCATTTTCAATATATACAAAGAATTTTGCTTTTAAAAAGTCCTTCCTTCCAACAACATGATTAAATTTCATTTATCAGCATCTAAGGACTCATATTTCTGTACTTGAAGTTGAACCATGTTCTTGGGATCTAAATAGTCTCATTTTGACTCTCTTTTGATCAAAAAAGGCATGTAAATTTCCAGATTTTTAAAATCTATTTTCATTTCATTATTCAACATGTGAGCCCAACACATCTTCAAATCTTTAAACTTTGATACTTGCCGTTAGACCATAATTCTTCATAAGAAATAAAGGAAAGATTTTTAAAGTTCAGATTCAAATAATTTGGTCCTATTAACTATATAACCCTAACATTTTTTGCAAAGTATTTTTCTCACAATAGGAGCTGTATTCTAAAAATTCACCTTGGTATAGATTTTCCTTTATTTGCAAAATGTGTTAGATTTATCTCTTCTGTTGAAAACTATACTTCTTGTCTTCTACTATTTCATTCTGTGTGATGGACAACCAAGTGGTTGCAATTCTCCTACATTCTTAGAACAGGCCTTCAAGACAGCCTAGGGATTGGATTCTAGTCAGACCCCTTCTTAAACTTCTTTATTTTATGCTAATGCCCCTAGATTATTTCATTAGAATTTGCTAATTGGTTGTTGTAAATTACCAAAACAGAACATTTGTTGATATGATTCAGAATCTTTTGTTTTAAAAATAATGATGGCATATATTCACTTGCTAAACATCAACACAGCAGTACAAAACAATGTTCTGGTATTTTTCTTCTCAAATATGGAACTATGAAATAGAAAAACAAAAATATAATCATGGTTGCTTTGTCTCTTATATAGAAAATTCTAAGAAGACTAAAATTTCCAAATTTTATTTTCATATTGTAAGAAGAGGAAATTAGCACAAAAGGATATGTATGAATAAGTTCATATCTATCTATGCCTTACTTTTTGTTTTTTAAACCAGAAAGGAGGAACAGAAAATGGGAATGGGATTAAAAATGTTGATCATCGCTTTGTGGTAAATCACTAACACTTAAATGATTTGAAGTGCTTTCCAATGTGATTTGGCTCTTTCACTAATTTAAGAATGGTGAAAGATACTTTAGAGTAATTTCTTTCCCTACTTTGGTGTTGAAGAGCAGTACAGTTAAGAGAGCACGGTAGTACATACATTTCGCTTGACCTTGGATCTAACACTTGTCATGTCACTAATTAGTGCTATAACTTTGCCTGATTTCATTTTACCTTTCTGAGTCTGTTTACTCACCTGGAGAATAAGTAGGCTTAGCTGGATGGTTTCCAAGGCTCTTTTAAACTCTACCATGCTTTGACTGGAGAGAGAGCTTAGTGTGCTCACAAAGCTCTGAAATAGGACCTGGGAGAGCTAGTTCCAAATCAGGGCTCAGATCCTTACCAGCTACCTAATTATAGATAAGTCACTTGACCTATCTGAGCCTGTTTCCTCATGTATAAAGTAGATATCATAACTGTATCATGTATTTAATAAGGTGGTTGTGAAGAAAGCACCTGTAGAAAGAATAACTTTGTTATCTTAACATATCTGAATCCAGTTTGTTTTAGGTCACCATTTTGTGACTGAGAAAGTTACATAAATCCCAAATAAAATCTCATCTTCAATGCCTATTAATTTTAGTGCCATCCCTTGGTTTATTATTTCCTAGCTGTCCTGTGTATAGCTTGCTTATCAATATTTGTTTGCATTTTATCTGCCTGTTAGGTTTTAAGCTTCTTGAGGACAAGGAGGGCCCTTTGCCTCTATTTGCATACCTATTGTTTAGTACAATGTCTGGCACATAGGCATTTAATACATGTTTATTGATTAATTAAAACTGATTCATAGAGACAACATAAGAGTCATAATCTCAGGAGAACAGGCCAAGTTAAAAAAAAAAAAGAACCTTACAGTGTAAGAAATTATGAGGAAAAAAGCACCCAGAAATTCTGAATACAGAAAAGAAATAATCAATGTAAAGAATCCACAGACCACATCCAAAAACAAACAAAACTCTTTAAAAATCCTGTGATTCAAACTTAGAGACTCAAAATGGTTATTAAAATGAACAATTCTAAGGACAAACAAATTTTATAAACAACTAGGAGAAAGACCTTCAAATATAAAGGAAAGAAAATTTAAATAACACAAGACAATTCCATACCTACCACAAGCTGTATAAGGGAATGGAATGATATATTCTGAAAAGCAAAGCTCAAAACACAACCCCAAATAGTATAGTCTACAAACCCAAGCCTATGGATGAATAAAGTGACTGTTCAATAAAAGAAAGGCATTTGAAGCATTCCTATGGGGGATGAGGGGAACAAATAAAATAAGAAAGTAAAAGACTACTGACTTGCAAAACTCCCATATGATTGAAATGCAAAAAGATAAATAATCACAATTACCAAGGAATGCACAGGTAATGAAACAACCGACCCTATCTTTAGACACTATTAAAAGAAAAAAAAACTAGAAAGTAAAGACATCTATGGGGTTAAAGAAACAGTATGAGATTTCTTTCTAAAAGTAAAAAAAAATTTGAACACTACAATGCAAGAAATAATGCAAGGTAATAATGATGAAAATGTAATTTTAAAATTAGAAGTGGTGTTGAAAGAACAGTCTTGAAACAAAGGGAAATTTCTACTATTGGGCAATATTTCTATCCTCACTACCTCTCTCAGGAATGGATTTTTCTAAGAATGAAGCATCACAAAAGGAAAGGAGTTAGAGGACATACAGATCAGTATTAACAAGGCTATGATATACAAATTATTTAGAAAGGGAAACAAAATTAATAGGTTAGAAATTTTTATTATACATAAATATAAAGGGAATAAGAAGAAATAGACAAGCAAAAAGATCATGAATCAAAGAATTATATTAGACAAGGAAGGGGATTAATGAGGAAAACAAAGAAATTATTTTTAGACAAAGTCTGCATAGAAAATTTAAAAAAAACACCTTAAACTAAAATGAAGAGGAGATGAGATAAGGATTTAAATGACTAAGTAAAAGTAAAAAGGAGGAGAAAGAGGGGAAAAATTAGATAAGTCATATGTCAAAGAAACAAAAAGGTCCCAATACTGAGACCAGGGAAGGATGAAGCAAAGACAATTACGGACCAATATCATTAGTGAGTATTGATTAAAAAATTTGAAATAAAATTATGTCAAACAGACTACAGCAATTCTTCCAGGAAACCATTCATTATAACTAAGTTGGATTTATACCAGAGAGGCAATGAAGTCCAGCATGAAGTAATCAACATAATCATATTAAAAATAAAAACATTGCAAACTACACAATTCTCTCAATAGATTCAGAAAAAAACCTTTGACAAAGTTCAGTACTCATTATGTTCAAAACAAAACAAAACAAAAAACCCACCTACAACTTAGAGACATGGATCTTTTTTAATATCATAAAAAGTACCTAAAACTAAAAGCAAGCAGTATATGAAATAGAGATACTCTAGTATCTTTCCCAATAGAGTAAAGCAAGAATGCTCACTATAGTTTGATATATTTCTATAAACACTAGTAAAAGCAACAAAACAAGAGGGAGAAAGTAAAAGCATCAAGACAGGTAAAAATTAGATAAAACTAATCCCATTTGCTGATGAAGGGATGGCTTATTTAGAAAATCCTAGAGAATCATCAGTGATATTAATCGAGAAAATGGTTTCAGCAAGGTTGTAGGCTACAAAACAAACCCACAAAAAATCAATAGCTTTTCTATATGATATTACCGGAATCCAAAGAGGCTATAATAAGAAGGGAAATTTCATTCAAAACAACACTGAAATGCAAAAAATACTTGGGGATTACTCTACCAAGCACACAAAATACTTGTTGAGATTCAATTACAAAGTACTCCTTGAAGAAATGAAGGACAATTTAAATAGCTGGAGGAATATGCAGTGTTCATGCCTGGGCCATCCAAATATAATAAAAATGACAATGTTATCAAGCTTAATTTATAGTTTTAGTGCTTTACCAGCTAGTTAGAGGGCACTTTACAGAATTTGATAACATATAATGAGTAGATTCATTTGGAGAAATTTCAAGGGAAATATTTTTTTTTTAATTGTAGGAATGAATGGACAAGAGTACACCCAACCTCAAACTACATTTTAATGCAGCAGTAATAAAACTATTTGTCATTAGTTTAAAAAATAGAGAAGTAACTTGATAGAAAGTAACTTGATAAGGGAGAATCAGAAATAATGAAAGTCACCCCAATGTTTAATAATATTTCTAAAACTACAAAGTATTTAGGACAGAACTCTATTCAGTAAGAACTACTAGAAAAACCAGAAAGCAATTTGGCAGAACTTAATCTTAAACCAAATTCTTATACTATATTTCATAAAAAATGCAAAATGGATACATGACCTTAACATTAAGGAGCACATAATTAAAAATGAGAAGAGAAGCTGATCATAGAATTTTAAAAGATATACAGATTACTCTGATTACATTAAATTAAAGGTTTTTCACAAAATTAATATATCCAGGGTAAAAAGGGACAAAGTTCAATGGAGGAAAATCTTTATGCTAAATTTCTTAAATTATTATTTGCTATCCCCTATATAATGGCAGCTAGGTGGAGCAGTGGATAGAGTGCTGGACCTGGAGTCAGGAAGATTCATCTTCCTGAGTTCATATTTGTCCTCAGACACTTACTAGCTGTGTGACCCTGGGCAAGTCACTTAACCCTGTTTGCCTCGGTTTCCTCATCTGTAAAATGAGCTGGAGAAGGAAATGGTAAATCTTTGCCAAGAAAACCCGAAATGGGGCCACAGAATGTCAGAAATGGCTGAAACATGACTCAACAACAACAAATTCTTGATACCAGCCTCTACATCAGGTATTTTTAATCTTATTTTGTGTATGTGTGTCATAGGCCTCTTCTCAAAACAATGTGTTCATAATAAAATGCATAGAATTAAAAAGGAAACCAGTTATATCTAAATAAAGGTATAATTCTTTCCCAGTATGTCCATGAAACTCCTGAAATCTATGGATTCCTTGGGGGAAGGAGGAGTTCTGTGGACTCCAGGTTATAAACCTCTGCTCTAAATACTCTTGAAATACATGTCCCACCCACACTATATAAAATTACATACCACCCTGTGTAAAAATTTTTATATTACAAAGAAGAAGTGAGTAAGCTTTATTAAATTTATCCACATGTATTATCTAATTCCCAATTATTGGACTATTATGATTTGAGGAGTATGAGAAGCACCCTAATTTTCAGCCTTTTAGGAATATTGTGTGGTGTAAACCACTTTCAAGCGGGGTTAGGACAGAGGAACGTTTTCATAACAAGTATCTTGTGGAGTTATAAGCATCCCCTCTGCCTGCTGTGCATTATCTTGTGGTTTGAGGAGAATGACAACAATTTGTGTTTCTGTAAGATTCTGAATACTAGTTTTTTGTTGTTGTTGCTGTTCAGTCATTTGAGTCACGTGCAACTCTCCATGACTTCATTTAAGATTTTCTTGGCAAAGATACTGGAGTAGTTTGTCATTTCCTTCTCCAGCTTATTTTAAAGATGAGGAAACTGAGGCAGTGTTAAGTGACTTGCCCAGGGTCACCTAGAAAATGTCTGAGGCCAAATTTGAACTCTGATCTTTCAGACTCCAGGCGTGGAGCTCTATCCACCGTGCTACCTAGCTGCCTATAGCTAGTATACTCACATGACTAGTTATGGAAAAAGGTTAAAGAGGAAATCAAGCAACTTAAACAATATGGGAACTATTTCATTGTCCCTACTTCAAAATAAATCTCCCTTTCCAGACAACTTATCTATAAAACATTCATGCAAAATGCTAAAATGGTATTATTCTCTTGTCCCAGCATATAGGTGGCTACATCTCCTTATCAGTTGAAAGAACCCCCCCCAATAATATTTGTCTACATAATTAGATATTATATTATTAATATAAAGATGCAGACTTTTAAATTCACTTTTCTTGTTGAAGACCTATAGAGGTCAGTAAATTAAGCCACAGACTATGATGGAAAATGAAATTTCATCTATCTAGATAAATCAAGGCCAAGCTACAGTCAAGGCAGAATGTTTGCCACAGTCTGGCTACCTGGGAGTTGGGATTGATTTTTTGCCTTTGTAATGCATGCATTTGGTACAGAGGTTGGCACATAGTGGATGGTTAATGAACACTTAGTGACTGACTAATGCCCAAGTGCCTACCTCACTGGATTGCTGTGAGGCTGAAACAAGATGTAGGTATAAGAAGTCATTTGTAAATATTAAAGTACTGTATAATTGTCAGGGTGTGGAGGGTGTTTTGTTGCTGTTTTTACTTTGTGGATGACTAGTGCTTGAGGCGCTATTCTGGTAGCAGCTCCAATTCTTTTCCCTGTCTCCCATCAGATAAAAACTTTCCCAGAATATTCCTGACACTTATCTTTTACTGCTTACCTTGCCTCCTCCTCTTCTCTTTTCTTTAAAAGATTAACAACTATTCACCCTGAAAAATAAATAGGTCAGGCTGACTGGGGTGCTCTGCTCTGTTTTATCTTTTTTTTTTTTTGTATTATCAAGACAAAATCCTGTTTGTTTTTTCTGTTTAAGAGTTTTAATTCTTTATAGTTTTATATTTAGATTCATTCTATTCCATGTGGATTATTCAAATATGTGCCATAGGAACATTCTTATTGACTTAGATTTTGAATCAAAGTCAAGTTTTGCTAAGTAATAACTGATACATTTGTTCTATTTTTCATATAAGCATCAATAACACGTTTGGATATGATTATTTTTAAGATCTTACTAACATGTAGTTTGGGTACTTTTGTACAGAGAAGGGGAGAATATGTTATTGATAGAAGAGAGCCTGTTATAAAAATGGAACATAGCTGATATATGAAATATGCTATTGGAGTCTAGAACAAAACTATTTGGCAAATTATGATTGAGATCTTTGTTATAAAAAAGATAATAAGATACTGATTTCTAAAGTGCATACCATGGCATGCTAAGTGCCATGAATTATCCTCTTCCTCCCCACTTCCCATTCCTTACACCTCAACCCCTGACAATGTCACCAACTATAGTATGGACTTGGGGTAAAGAAATCTCCCTCATTTTCACGCAATTGTATAGTAAACCTAACCAAGGTGGGTACAAATTATAGAAAGCCTTTATTGATGCAAGCATAGAAATTTTATATTATGTAAAATGTGAAAAAGATGTTTGGTATACACATTTACAATTACAAAAATCAATCATTCTTTGAGATATTTGTAATTTGAATGCTTAAAGGGTTGTGGTGTGTCATGGTTCATAGTCATGCAGCAGCATCAGGAGAATATTAGTGTTACAGATTTGTTGTTATTCTAGGTTTTTGTGTTGGCAATCAGTCTGGGAATTATTGAAAGAACTGTGGAATTTTGCAGATGTAATCCATCTCCATCTTCTCCTACTGCTCAGTTCTGATCTTTACTCATTGTTTATCTACCAGAACCTTTATAAGACACACATATTGACAGACTAATTGATGAATCAAATGAGGTAACATGTACAACACTTTGCAAACCTTAACATACTATTATAAATATCTTCATCATCACCATCATTTCAACAGAATGCTTTGCCAAGTGCACTATACTTTAAAGGATTTGTGGTCTGCTTCCAAGGCTGCAAATGGTAATCCATTCTTGCTTCCTCATGTGTACAAGTATTGTTCATCCTTTGTGAATCCTGGGGGATTTTCTTCCAGATCTCTTGATATTTTATGGAAACCAGTGGAGAACATGGTTATCTTTATGTTATCCTTTGCTCTCACCACCTAGTAAGTTTATGTCCATTTCCATTCATATATTTCTAGATGATACACAATTTTTGTTGATAATATGGTGCAGATATTTACCTCTATCATAAACCTCTCTATCTCCATTTAAGTGACCTGTAACTTCAGACTCTGGTATTTTTTTTTCATGAATCTCAATTACACAGTATTCCTGAAAGAATATTGACATCTACAATTAGATAAGTCTTGGCTTCAGGAAGAAGCATGAAAAATATTTCGGAATTTTGCAAAAGCAAGCTAGCTCATTCTCTTCCTTTTATTTGTTTTTAAACCCTAATTCATATTTACTTATATGTATGTCATATGTGTGTAAGTAATACATACATAAACATGAACGTGGATATAATGATGAATTGAATCTATGTGTTTTCTATCCAAATTCATATCATATCCTAGAAAATAAGCATTCTTCATCCACCAGGACCTTAGGGAAAGCTAGTCCAGGTTAAGTCACAGGGCCCTAGGAGATATTGAAATATTGTTGCTACTATATTTTCTATAGGGAGCTAAATTTTCTGTGTTTGATAGACTCCTTTGGCAATCCAATGAAGACTTTTCAGAATAATGTTTTAAACATAAAAAGTACATAGGATTGCAAGGAAACCAATCACATTAAAATACAGTTATCAAAAGAAAAAATGAAAACAAGTTCACAGGCCCTTGGTTAAGAACCTTTGCACCACTATCAAACTGTCAACAGGTAAATATTAAACACTTACTATGTGTGGAACACTTTGCTAAGCACTGGAAACACAAATATAAGTAGAAAGTAAGGCAGTCCTTGCTGTCAAGAAGTTTATATTCTAATGGGGACACACTTTACAGGAAAGAAAGCTTTGGGGGGGGGGGTAGTTACTTTCTGTAGGAAATGATCTGTAAACTTTTCCCCCTTGACCTAATTGCTGAATTCTTATTCTTCAAAATCCAATGCAGATGTCATCTTCTCTAAGAAACTTACTATAGCCCTCATTTGTCAATGATCTCTTGGTCTTCTTGCACTTAACATAGTATCAAAATTTATAATTATTTGAACTCACTTTCAATTCTCTAACATACTTTTAATATCAATAAAAATTGTTTATGTATAAATACAATAAATATTGTTTTTGAGTTGGTATCTTATCCTTCCACTAGACTGTAGGTTTCCTGAGGATAGGGACTTTATATTATCTAAATTTTGTATCATTTCCAGTGTCAAGACAGTGCTCTGAACAAAGATATTTAATGTTTGCTGCTTTTTGTATTTCATATGTTCTATTTTATTTTTCTGGTTTTTATCCTTCTAGTTCCATGTAGAAATGTTCTAGAAATACATGAGGAAATAGTAACAGAGTCTATCTCTATTTTTGTTCATTTCCCTTTTTTCATTATGAACAGCTTGTTTTCACAGGCCAGGTGGGAGACTATTGTAATTGTGGATAGTCTTATCTTTCTATCTTTATTCTTCTAATTTGGTCTTTACTTTCCTTTTGACTCTAACCTGCCAATGACCTGACTGAACAAAAGCGATTGATTCTGAAAAGACTCACATTTGCTTTCTGTCTATTAAAGATATGTACTATTTAACTTTTTTTTTTTTTGGTGTTTGCCCCATCCAATATTTTATGACTTTCTTTTTAAAGTCAAATCAATAAGCATTAATTACACACTAAGGATTGTGCTAAGTGCCAGAGATACAAAGAAAGGCAATGTTGAAGTAAGGTCCTTGATGTTCTCAGATTTGATTTCTAAATAGTCACCATATTTTTGACTGCCTTCCTTTCTTCATTTAAAACTACATCTTCTAGCATAATTTTTATTATACTTTTTTATACATACTTTTGTATGTATATAGCAAGGCATACATACAACAATTTGGAGCATCTTGCTATGGTTTCCCAAGAATTTATTTTTAAACTTTATTATCTGCAACAAACATTGTCTCTAAGGATCATTCTTCTTCATCACAGTCTTTTGGCTTCTGCTTACTGCAAGCATTACAAGGTAAGATGAGCAAGTATCCTACGAAATAATTTTTCTCTTGACTTTGGGCACAAACACCAACTCTGTCAGATCATTTTAAAAGGTCTGTCAACTTCACTCTCTTTCTCTTGGCCTCAGCACTGTTGAGGAAGCTTTGTGATTACTAAAGGGAGTGGAACCATTACCTTGTGAATTCACAGATCCAGGTGGCTCTTTGGCGTGGTCTACAGTTTGGGTTTTCAGTTAACACTGAATCACTTCCCTGAGGTATGGAGAGAGCTGAGCTTCCCTAGTCATCTCGTACTTCCAGAGGCTTGGTTTCATAGCCAGTTTGGCATCAATGCCCCGAGGTACAAGGGGCAACTTCTGGGAGCAATCTTCAGGACGCCATCACAGCAGTAGCTGAGACACACACAGGCTCATCCAGCAGTCTTGACATATCCAGATGTGACCTTGGTAAGACCATATCTGTGTAGCAACTGAACTATATTTTGGGCCTAATTTAAAACCTATACTCCTATATTTTGAGTCTGAAGCTATGCTTTAGATACTTAGTGCAGGGTGGATTATGCCCACAAATATTACAAGAATTGTTTGTGTGTTTGTTATTGCTATATTTTTGAAGTAAGTATGCCTCTGTAAAAGCTAATCTGATGTTACATGGTTAAATGAAACTGAGGGTCTAGACATTGGTCCCCTAAAAATAGGGAGAAGGGAGAAAAGGGAAAAGTTCCTACAAGCTTGAGCCAGTGAACCTCTCAAGATACCCTGAAGAGAAGAGTAACAGGCCTGGCCCTGAGAAAGTGAGGGCAGAGCACTTGTTAAAAAATGAATACATCATTTACAGACCATAATGCAATAAACAATACTAATGATTGAAGGAAATATGAGCAAAGGTATAGACCCTAAGTGGGGACTAAATAATGACGTCCTAAATGAGGAAGAAAAAAATAAGTAATGAAACAATTTATAAGTATACTAATGATAATGAAAACAGTGAAACAACATAACAAAACTCAGAGAGTACATTTAAAAGTGGTCATCAGAGAAAAAATATATTTCTCTGAAAACTCACTAAATGGAAAAAAGATCAATAAACTGAGAATGCCATTGTAATGGTAGCCCCAAAACATCACCACTTTATGCTTACCTTGATACTTTAAGAAGTGAAAACAAGCTTCAATCCATGTATTATTCATTGGTTCTTTAGATTGTTTACAAAGTCCTTCAAACTGGAGTCCTGGATTAACTTTACATATAAGACACCTGTTTGGACAATCCAAGGAAAGGTGGTTACATCCTAAGGGCCATTTCTAAAGTATCCGAGAAGTTAAGAAGGGAAGCAAATGCGGTATTCCAGCCAATCTCCCAGAGGAGGAACTCCTTGTGGGGTTCAGCAAGAAGGAGAGGCCTCAGCTTCAAACATGGCCTGGGTTTCCTCTCACCTCCCTTTGGCTAAATTCAGAAGACATTTCTGAGGGTATAGAGAATATTAGATTTCCCATCATTCTACTGGGGTCCTGAAGGCATATTCAGATTAGTTGAGGAGAGAATAGTTGAAAACTATTGGCTTTCTAAGGAGCCTACTAAACAAACTGCTCCATGCCAAGGAGAAACTTTTTTTTTGAACACTCTAGGAATGAGAGAAAAAGGCTTCCAGAAACCAGCAGCTATGAGTTACCCATTTGCCACATATGCTCTCTAAGCTTTAGTATACTTGCCCCTGGATTCTCTATGTTCTTATGGGAGAGTTATATCACAGATTTTGGAAGGATGTTTTGTACCAATTTTTACCATACTGGTTTTAATAAATATTCATTTCTAAAAGTTATTTAAGGCTGGCTTATTGAAATGATTCTCAATTGGATTTGAGGGGAAGAAAAACTATGAAGCTAGGGATCAAGCTTATTTTATTAGAGAATCTGACTCCTTAGAGATACCCTTAGAACCTTCAGGGAGGAGCCCCTGCATTGGTAATAGATATTCATCTGTGAGATCAGGAGTTGTGATAAGAATCGTCACAAATCACATGGGCTATACAATTTAAAAGAATAGAAAATAAAATCAGAATCCCCCCAAAGTACAATAAAGCTATGTTAGAAATGAGAGAAGAAAATGACAAAGTAGAAAATAAAGATTGTAGAATTTATAATCAAAATTGGGAACTTGCTTTTTGAAACAATTAACAAAATTGATAAAACAATCAAGAAAAAGAAAGGAGACATTTCCTCTTCTGGGACCCAAGATGGAGGACTAAGCTGTAAATTACCATAACTCTTCCCATACTTATCTCCAAACAACCATAAAATAGCAAACAAATCATGGAAGAACTGAACCAGCAAAAAGACAGGAGAAAACAATCTTTGAAACCAAGAAACTTGGAAGATCAGAAAGAAAGGTCTATCTCACCCAGGAAAAAGGGTAGTGCAATCCAGGACAGGAAGCATCTCAGCAAGCCAGCAGCAAGTCCTACCTCAGCAAACCAGCAGTAGATCCTGAGCCCCAGTATCATGGAGTAGGCAAATGCTGACACCAGGGAACCCCCAAGTGCCTCAGCACAGCCAGGGGAATGGGCAGTCTTTAATTCTGAGAAACATCACAAGCTTTACCTCCGCAGCTTTCATTGTAGCCTCACAAACAGATAAACACCACCCTACTAGTGCTTAAGCAAATAGGCAGCACGCCATGTGCTTCAACACAGCCCTGGGCAGATGGGCATGTTCCAGTGGCCAGACCACCACAAGACTCAGTGTAACCCTGAAGAAACACAGAAACACCCCACCAGAGTGAGTGCAGGCCAGATACCACCATTAGGACTCCAGAGCAACACCAGGTGAGCTGCCAGACCCCTATGGCCTCCAACAACAGTGGTTTCCCACCCCACCTTTCAGCAGAGCATCAGACACAAAGGTCCTCAGTGGGCCTCAGGGCAACCAACATCAGTGCAACACCAGGTAAACAGCCAGTGCCTGCAGCCCCTGGCACAAGGAGCTTGAGACAGTATCACTTCCACCCCGGAACAGAGTTCAAATTTAAAGGAAGTATAAAGGCCAAAAGAGATGAGCAAAAAACAACAACAAAAAAAGAATCTGAACATAGAAAGTTATTGTGGTAACAGGAAAGTCAAGATACAAACTCAGAAAGGGAAACCACGTCATGGTTGCTGTGACCTGGAGGAAGATCCAGAAAAGGAAACTGAGAAGGAGCAATCAGACTAATCAGGAGAACCTAGGGTGGAAAAATTATCAAGAAGAACATGATTAATAGTGTCAAAGGTTGCAAGAGACGAAAAAGAATAAGGATTGAGAAAAAGTCATTGGATCTGGCAATTAAAAAATCATCAGTATTTCTATATCACCAACAAATCCTGTAAGAAGATATAGTAAGAGATATGCTATTTAAAATAACCACAAACAGCATAAAATACTTGGAAGTATATCTGCCAAGACAAGCTCAGGAATTATATGAACATAATTATAAAACACTTTTTATATAATAAAATTGAATTTGAATAATTGAAGAAATGTTAGTTGTTCATGGACAGGCAGAGCCAATATAACAAAAATGACAATTCTACCTAATCTACTCATTCAGTGACATATTAAATGTCAATTAAAATACCAAAGAATTATTTTATTGAGTTAGAAAAAAATAACAAAATTCATTTGGGAGAAGAAAAGGTCAAGAATATCAAAGGAATTAATGGGAAAAAAATTTAAAGGAAGGAGCTATAGTAGTGCCAGATCTTAAATTGTACTGTAATCAAAACTATCTGGTACAGGCTAAGAAACAGAAAGTGCATAAATGGAACAGAGCTGGCATATAATACACAGTAGTAAATGAATATACTATTATAGAGTAACCTTTTGTTTGAAAAAGGTATAGACTTCAGCTTTTTGAATAAAAATTTACTATTTGGTAAAAAAAAAATTGTTGGGAAAACTGGAAAGCAGTCTTGCAGAAACTAAGTATAGACCAACATGTTATACTATTTAACAAGATAAGGTCAAAATGGACATGTGACCTAGATATAAAGGGAGATATCACAAGTAAATTAGAAGAATATGGGAGATATTACCTATTGACTTAGGTATAGGAGAAGAATTTATGAATAAACAAGGGATAGAAAGCATCATGAGATGTAAAATGGATAATTTTTGTTACATTAAACTAAAAAGGTTTTGTACAAATAAAACCAAGATTAGAAGGAAAACAGAAAATTGAGGAAATGTTTTATAGACATTTTCTTGGATAAAAACCTCATATTTCAAATATATAAAGAACTGTGAAATTTATAAGAATGCAAGTCATTCTCCAGTTGATAAATAGTCAAAGGATATAAACAGGTAATTTTTGGAGAAAGAAATCAAAGCTATCTGTAGAAATATGAAAAAATCATTATTGATTTGAGAAATGCAAATTAAAATAACTTTGAGATATCATCTCACACATATCAGATTATTTAAAGTGAAAGAAGGGGGAAATGACAAATGTTGAAGGAGATGTGGAAAAATTGAGATACTAATATCCTGTTGGAGGAGTTATGAATTTCTAACCATTTTGAAGAGGAATATGGAATTATGCCCAGAGAGTTATAAAACTGTATACACCCTTTAACCCAGCAATAGCATTATTAGGTTTGTTTCCTAAGGTGTAAAGCCAAGCACAAGTAGCTTTCCAGAGAACTGCTGCTTCAAGGTTCTGATTGCACAGTATAGTGAACTGTCTATTTATTCAATAGTAAATTAAAGCAAAACATTCACAGAAAATCAAATTTATAGCATTCATCATGTCACAACTCAACAACTTAACACTAAAATGGACACATAGTTTTCACCAAAGTGGTCACATAGTTTTAAGCAAAGTACATTCATTTAGTCAATCACAAAGTCCTTAATTCAACCACAAAGTACAAAAGTCAAAGTCCTCCATGCATGGGGTGCAATTAAGTTACAATTTCATCAGTCACTACTCAGTACCCTCTTAAGGGGTAGTGGAAAATACAAAGGCCATCTACCCCTAGGTCACAAGTAAATTACAATTTCATCAGTCCACATTAAATACCCAAGGAGAGAGGTCTTTTCATCTTGACTCAAGGCAGGCTCTCAGCTTCCATGGTTCCTCTTCCATGGTCCCACTCCTGTCCAAATCTAATCAACTGCCACCTGAGTTCAATGGCAAACAGCTCACAGTTTCTTGTCCAGCTCTCCGTGTAGTTCCTGCTCCACCCTGAAGCTCACAGTGTCCAGTCCACCTCAAGTCTTTCACAGTTTATATTCCTGGGAAGAGAAAACTTAACTGAGCCACAACAATATCTACACATATTAAGCTTAGCAGAATTACAACAATATTCACACACATGGTGGGCACTATCATCTCAATTCATTTTCTGCCTGTGAAATCAACATAGACCCAAAACAGACAGACAAAGTACCAAGACCACAGTCATGCTTCCTCTGACAGCTCTGGCTGGTGCTTGGAAGTCTTCGGCAGCTCTGGCTGATTCTTGGAAGCTCTCAGCAGGAGTTTGGCTGGCTCTCAGAAGAAGTTCTGCCACCACAAGTTCTGTTCTCAAAATCAAAATCACTTTCTCCAGCTCCATTCTAAAAATGAAAATCACTTTTTCCAGCCTCCATGGGGCTTGCTCCAAGAAATTCTGATTCAGTTCTCAATTCTCATTTCTCTTCTCAGTTCTCCTCAATTCTCAGTTCAGTCTTCAGTCCCACAATAGCAGTCCAACATCCAGATGCTAGCTGAGATAAATTCTTGCCTCTCTCAGCTGGTGCTCTTCCTTGTGTATGGTATTAGCTCCACCCTGTTTAGCCCCTTCCTGTTACATCAGCAACAGGGGCTCATACCTTCTGTTTCTTAACAGAGGCTTGATATAATTAACTTGAAACCAAGTGCTAAGTACCTGTTAGCTTACCAAAGGGATCTCCAAATTACATTACTATTACATAACATGATCAGAGGAAAAAGGAAAAGACCCCATGTGTTCTGAGATGCTTGTAGAAGCTCTCTTTGTGGTGGCAAAGAACTGGAAATTGAGGGTATGCCCATCAATTGGGGAATGACTAAAGAAGTTGTAGTATATGATTGTGATAGAATACGGTTAATTTTAGAAAAAAACATGAAAAGACCTGTATGAAATAATGTATCAAATGAGCAGAACCAAGAGAACTTTGTATACAGTAACAGCAATATTGTTTAAAAGATAATTGTGAATAACTAAGTTATTCCAAGTATTATAAATATTCGAATAAACTAAAAGGACCTAGGAAGGAAGATGCTATCAACCTCCAGAGAAAGAACTGATAAACAGAAGTACACATAGTGTGATTTTACATATTTATATATCTGTGTCAAATGGTAGCCTTCTCTAGTTCAGGGTGTAAGAAAAAATAAATAAAAACTTTTAAAAGATCATTGCCAATTTTTGAGAGAGCAGTTTTGGTAGAATGATGTTGGAAGCCAAACATCAGAGCTCAGAAAATAACAAGAGAAGTAAAGGTATCAGGTGCAGCAAGTAGTTTAGGCAAAAAAGTGAGGAGAGATAAAATATGATCACTGGGGTGATGATTAGCTCATGTAACAGTTTTTGATGATAGGAAGGATGGGTGTGTCTACAGACAGCAAGTATATCCAAAAGAAAGGGGGAGATCAAAGGTTGGTGAGAGAGTGTGGTGAAGAGAAGAGGCAATCTGCCAGAGAAAATGGGAAGAAATTGGCTCAAAGGTGCATTTAGAAAGGTTTGTCTTGACAAGAAGGCCTCCTTCTTTATGTGAGACAGAAGTAAAGGAGGAGATGGTAGAGGAAGACATCTGAGTGATGTAAGACAATGGGGATGAGGAGGGAGGAAGAGGGAAATCTTAACAAATAGTTTCAACATTTTCTTAGTGAAATATGAGGCAGAGTTCTTATCTAGGGGGGAAGAGGTGTGATTCCATGGGAGGTTTAATAAGGATCATGTAGATGACATAATGAATAGGGTAATGAATCAATTAGTAAGGTATAAAACAATTTCATTGCCTTAATGAGGGCTCCGTTGAGATTTTTGATGTTGTTCAATCATGTCCGATTCTTTGTGACCCCATTTGGCGTTTTCTTGTCAAAGATACTGGAGAGGTTTCAGTTCATTTTACTGATAAGGAAACTGGGACAAACAGGGTTAAGTAACTTCTTCAGGGTCATACAGCTAGTAAGTGTCTGAGGATGGATTAGAACTCAGGAAGATGATTCTTCCTGACTACAGGCATGGCACTTTATCTATTGTGTCACCCAGCTGCCTTTCAGTTGAGATGATGTAGTATCTACCTGTTACTATTACCTGATGATGTAGTGGACCTGATCATCATGCATTTGTAGTTTCTTTGATCTTTCCTTCAGAAATATACCAATAAGAGTGAAGGCAGTAGACAGCATAACCTGAGGTTGGGGCTTAGCAAGGTATAATCAGTGATACGATAAGGGGATAGGGATTCAAATTCAGAGAATAGAATGGAGTTTAACTGAACTAACAAGGTGTCAAGATAAAAAAGGGAGGGATGTGTAACCAGTTCAGCATGATGGTCTGTGAAAGAACTGAGGGATGGAGGACCTGTTAGAACATAGAACAGCATCAGGAATCTTGAGGATAAGGGAAAGATAGAATGATAAGAGATTATCAGATGAAGGAATTTAAGAGTTCATGAACATGAAAATAAAACACTTGTGCATGATGGCAAGGTCAAGATCATCTTTGTGTGTAGCTGAGATGGATGAAAGGAGTAGGTCATAGGAAAGGGGTAAAGTAAGGAACTTGAAGGTTAGAGTGTTTGAGGGAGTATCAACACATATGTTGACGTTTCCTAGTATGAGAGTGGGAATTAGAAAGAGTGTGAGTCAAGTCTTGTACTCATTGAGAAAGAAAAGAGAATATACTGGGGTTTGGTAGATAAAAGCTTACTGGAAACTTGACTGAATGATAAATTTGGATTAAAAGATCTCTCCTCAAAGAATGAAAGAGAATAGAATGAAAGTGGTAGAAAGAGAGTCTGGAAGTGGCAGTAAGGAACAAAGAAATAAGGCACATTTTAACTTCCCCACCATAACTACTGAGTAGGGCTGTTGGAGTTGGGGGGAATAAGTGAAGCTGCAATGGGTACTGGAAAGAGTGGCCAAGGATTCTATGTCATTAGAAGGGAATTAAGTCTCAGCGAGCAAAAGAAGATTGAAGTAGTGAGAAAATAATAAAGTTTGAGATGAAAGCAATTTTGCTAATAATGGAGCAGGAATTCCAGAAAGCACAGTGGAAGGAATGGTTAGATATGTATTGGGACATTGAGTGGATAGTGTTGAAGGGGGTTGGAATAAGGAAAAAGGTAGGGGAGAATGGAGGGATGGGGTTTCTGCCATTAAGCTAAAAAAGATTTTTCAAAATTTAAGCCTTAGGAATTTATAATTCATCCTAGATAAGCACAAGTGCATCCTTTCCCCTACTTCCCCCTTCCCTCAAATCTATAACTTTTAGCTATAAGTTCCAAAAAAAGAAAATGAAATTAATATGAAATTTTAAAGTTTTAATAACATTCTTGAACATTGGTCTTTTCCTCCTGTTACTTTCTGAAGTAATAACTGAGGCTATAATTCTTTTAATTCAGGAATAAGAAAAATTAATACTTTCACCTGGAGTAATACCGTTACATCAACAGACATGCTATTTCCTTAGAGTAAAGTATAATGAAATAAGTTTATAGTTGCAACTAAACCCTATTTTACAGTTGAAATGTAATTTAATCTTATCAGATCCTAAAATGCTGAAATGCTATACTCAAATCAGAAATGGGATATGATGAGTGAAATTCACAATTAAATTGAACTTAGCAAACAAAAGGATTCTTTGGAAGTCAGTAGTATATAGAGAGTCCTGTGGAAAATATAGGAGAAAATTATTTTCTCATTTCATTTTAGTCTATCTGGGTCATAGTCTACCAAGAATTGATATGATCACATTTGATTACTTCAATTCATTTCAGTGCTGAATGAATAAAATGTGAAAATATGCTGAAATAAGGGAATGGACTTATAACAATAGACTGATGGATTCTAAGAAAAGATGATTTTCTTGAGTACTCCTAAGGATGAAACCCTTGGTAAGACTATTAACATATTGAGAGATGGGAACGATAGCTTGAAAATTAATGAATCAGGGTTCTGTTTATGAGTGTATCATGAGAGACAATAACATGTTGACTTAAGAAAACCGTCATGACAGTTGGTTCTCCAGGGTTGGGAGGGGCGGGGGGAGGGGGGGAGTAACACTTACACATAAGAACAATGGACAGCTTTACAAGGTCTTTGCCTGAAGTTGGATGGGTGTACCTCCTCAGTCTTGATTTCTATCCCCCTTTTCCTGTTCCCAGTCTCAGCATCATCCTTATTAGTATCTAAGTCCAAACTTTTGATTCTTGTTGCTACTGACTACTCAATACCTAAAATTCATTATTTCTGGTCATTATTCAGACTCACAAAATTTCTGATTCATCTCCTACCTCCCTAAGTTTTTCATTCAGACAGACTCCCTGCTATAGGATAAATAGCCTCTAGAAATTCCTAAAACCTGCTTGATCGGCCTATACCTTGAGCAGTATCTATCGCTCTAATGCTGCTGATCTACAAAGATATTTGATTTTTCAAAAGTTTTTCAGTGAACAATGTGCCTGCAAGCCTTTGCCTGGAAACTTCCCTAAAGGGAGAAGTTTGCTTTGAAACCTTTCTACCTTTATGTTGAAGGAAAGTTTCAAGGATGAAGACAGGGACTAGATCTGTGATCTCTTTGATATAGGGAACTACTGAAGAGGATATCACCTCTTCCAAAGTAGGTCAGCACCTTCTCTGCAAGTTATATTCCTAGAGATCAAGAAGTTAAGTGACTAACCCAGAATTACCTAGGTAATGTGTCAGAGGTGGGGTTTGAATCTAGGTATAGTTTCAAAGCAAACTCTCTATCCACTATTATGTACTGCCTCTTTACTGTTTGACTTCTACTCTTTACAAAAAAAGAGTGTTATCTCTAGGATCTCATATGCAGTACATATCAGATGTAAGACTAAAACCCAAGTCTTCCAAACTCCAAGCCTAGCTCTCTATTCACTGGGCCATGCTGTCCTAATAGTAATGTTATCTAAAAAAAAAAAAAACTTTTAGGAATCCAGATGGATCTATGATTTCACTGGAATAAGAACCTCAAAGATGAGGAAACTCCTTCTGACAGTATAGGTCAGCTTTTTTCAAAGGCAGACATGTGGCCATTCAGGCTGTGAGAATGGCTCATGTATTCATGAACCCCAACATCCAATGTGGAAGAAGGGAACTGTGAATTCCTTAGGTAATGTGATCCTGGAATCTGGGCTGTGTTAGACATTGGAAGAAATGGATATCTCATCAGTAAACTCAACTTTGAATGTGTCCACTTTGAAGAATTTTGTAGCTGGACTTTCTAGATATATGAAGGCATTTCCTGATACTATGCACTTTTTCTGCAAGGATTGCCTAAGTAGTTTGTGAATAATGAACTACTTGGAGAGCAAACCAAGTAGTTATTTAGACAGTACAGATCAGATGGGAAGGAGATTCTTTATTCAGTAGTCCCCAAAGTCTTCTAAAGCAAATCTCAACCACAGAATGATACTCTGAGTCCTGAGGAGACCCTATAGGACCCCATGTAAAAGAAGGATTTGCTAGAATGTTAGTGAGTTAACCTAATGGCAACCCTAAATATACTTCCCTTCTAAGAGGAGATGATAGACTATGAGTACTTCATGTTTCTGTACTTTTTATGCACTTCTGTGACTCTGAAGGTCTTAAGTATTTATTCATTGTTTAGACCCTTGTGAATTCTTTGTGCTGTCTTCACTTTCTATGTAAAAAAAAAACCCCACTGTCCTGTACTGGACTTTATACTTAACTGTAGATAGATACTAGACTTGATTGTAGACATAGTCTGTATCATGAGGTGTTTTTTTTTTTTTGTTCTGTTTTATTTGGCTTTTTTGAAATCAGCAATTTTGTCATTTCAAATATGTGAGAGTTGCCTGAGTTGCTGAGGACTTCCTCAGAGCCTAACTCTCTATATCTATTAGCACCTCTTTTCATGAGTATGTTAGAGGACTTTCCTGGAGCAACTCCATGTAGGGGCAATGAGTCAAAGAGATAAAATGAACCATTTTGAAGTTAGACAGTAGGTTCTGACCTAGCTCAGTTGAGGCTGATATTGAGAGTCCCTTGATTCTAGATGACACATGCAAAGGAATATATATGTATATATGTATATATACATATATATAATAAACATGTACATAGTATATGTAGTTATAATCTATATAATACTATATACATGTATGAATATAAAGTTCGTATTATTAAATTTGGTTCATTGCTTTAGTTCATTGAGATCTTTTTGGATCCTGACTAATTCAGCATGTAAATTAACCCTCCCAACTCCACACTATTTGTGAATCTAATAAAAATATCACCTATGCCCTCATATAAGTCATTGACAAATATACAGTCCACAGGTAAGAACATATCCCTGGGACACTCCACTAGAGACCTCTTTCCAAGGTGGCATTGATCCATTAATAGTTCCTCTTTAGATCTTGTCATGGGATAAGCTTAGAATCCACCTAACTATACTACTACAAAGCCCAGATGACCACCTTGTACTTCTCATTGTGATTTATAAATTAACATTCTATTTATACATTGGGCCAGGTGATAGAAAAGAGACTGTTGTCCAAGGACCAGTACAGTTTTCTAGAAGGACAAAATTAAATGAATGCAGTGAGCATTTTTGAAAATCATTTGTTTCCCTGTTTTATACCACAAATGATTTTTGCCAGTCAGAGGGTCATTGAACACTCCCTTCAGTACTTGCATTTATTAAGCAATCTTGAATTATTTAAAAATATATATGAGAGAAATCTTGTTAGTGGAAAGCTTTAAAAATTTGTTTTGACCACCAGATTGAATTATTTTTCTGTAATCAAAAACCCAAAAACCAGCAGAAATTTTGATTCTCTGTATCTTTCTGTCATTTTGGTTAATTGTAAAGACATGACCCACCATAAAGAATTGTTTGAGAAAGTCTGCGTCTTCCTTTCTCATTTTCACCAATAATAGCCACAATATATGCATAGATTGTTCTCATAAAGATTGCACAAAGATAAGAATACAGGAATGCCGGTTAATAGCTTTTGGGTTTTTAAATCCTATTTTTAGACAATATCACTGGTGATCTTTTACATACTTCTGGTATCTTCCCTTGCCTGCAACAGCTTGTAAAATAATCCCTTAATGCTCTTTTTTTTTTTTTTTGCTTTTTGGAGGGCAATTGGGGTTAAGTGACTTGCCCAAGGTCACATGGCTAGTTTTTGTGTTAAGTGTCTGAGTCCAGATTTGAACTCAGGTCCTCCTGACTCCAGGGCTGGTGCTCTATTCACTGTGCCACCTCCACTACCCTATTTCTTAGAATGGCTTCCATATTGTAATATGAGAAGATGCCTGGAAACATTTTGTGTCAGGATTATATAATTATCCTGGTACCTTTTCTATCCTTCTCACTAAACATATTTTGACATGTTTATCTTTCAGAACAAGGATCTCTTGAAAGGATTTCAAAGAAACACGGGAAGAATTGTATCAGTCGAAACAGAATAAAAAGTCAAGAATACAATTTCACAATAAATACAATTTGGGGGACTGGAGAATATAAGGATCTATTATTTCATGTGTGTAGATTGCTGCTAGTGATGGAACTTCCTTAACCTATGTAATTTAGTAAACATATGTATCAGAGTCAGAACTTGAACTCAGGTTTCTCTGACTCCAAGTCTAAAAGCCAGCTTTCAATCCACTAAATCATGCTGCCTCTTCCATCATTTAAATGATTGGAAGCCAGTCTTGGCCCTGGAGAAAATAGGAGGAAACATGCTTTTTCCCTTTCAAAGAGTTGGCATATCATGGATGTAGATGGAATAGAGATAAAGTCTCTATAGATAAAGATTCAGTCTCTGTGTGTATACACATGCATATGTGCATCTGTGTTTTTGTAGAGTATCTATACTTGATAGAAATATAAGAACAAAAGTAATCAATAAAGTATTTTTTAAAAGATCTAGACAAATCTAAGTTGAATGGTCACTTATACTGCAGTAACTATTGCTTTTCAGACCAAATGATTTCAGCTAAACAGCAGTACAGCAAACATTGATTAAGTGTATACAAGGTGTCCCCAAAGTCTTATGGTTTTAAAGATAAAAACTGTGCTAAGACTTTGAGGACACCCTGTACTATGAGTAGTGCAATGTAATTGTTGGGGGAGCTGTTAACATTTACAGAAAATGAAGTCCCTGCCCACATCATACATATAGTATTGGGGGGGAAGAGTAAGACAAATGTAATGCATAATATCAATTTTATGTGCACAAGAGAGGAAAAAAGTGGTAGGCAAAGTCCAAGGGTGAAAAATAGAAGCCACATTGTAATTCAGTAAGTGATGTGAGGTAGAAAGGGCCTTTGCGGGCACAGGAATCAATAGTGATCTGGATTGGTCAGACTATAGGGAGGTTGGAGGAAAGTGACATAGAAGCTGGTAGAGAAAGTGGGGTCTGATCTTGGAAAGTCTTGAATTCCCAGTAAAGGAAAATGAACTTTACTCAGTAGATCTTGGGAAACTTTGCAAGGCCACCCTGTCCAATCAGGGGCTCAACCAAGGAGACAATTGGAGAATCAGGAGTTTAAACTCCTTATGTGACTTCTACCCTGAAAAACATAAAATTCATTTTGCATTCAAGATTTTTATCTTTTCTAGATTGACAGATTAGGTGATAAATTTCCTATATGATATTTCATTTTGCCAGTGTAAGAAGCAGATTAAATGTTTTGCAAATCTAGATGGTAAGGAGTAGTTTATCTTATTCCCTCTGCTTTTATCCTGATGGTCTGCTAACAGAAACTTTATATATTCAGAATTGGCATACATAGCAAGTAAGCTGCGGAGAAGAACCAGACAGTCAGGACTTAATGTTTAAAATTTCTAATAATGAACAAAAATGAAAATATGTCGCAGCTTTGTGATATTTTGCATTTCTTTCCTTTTTTCACATAGTAACAAATGCCCTCAAAACCCACACAGCATTACTATTTTACTAGCTCACTTTAAAATGTAATAAATACTAGAAGAAACAATTGTCAGTGACTTTTAAAATTTTATTGTATTTCTATATCACCTTCATTTCCAAATAAATTTTACTCTTCTAGATCCACATGTAACAAAATATAAAAATGATAAAGAATGTTGTCTTCTAACATATGCAATACTTCATATATATATACATACATATATATATATATAATCTTCTTTTTCTGCAAATATGGGATGTATTTTTTCTCTCTTCTTTTGGGTCAGGTTTGAGTATCATAATTTCACAGCATTATATTTCTTGTTCTTGTGCTTTCCTCTTACATTGCATATATTGTTTTCCTGTTTCTACTTATTTCACTTAGCTCAAATTCATGTAAATCTTCCCATGCTTCTCTGCATTTTTCACATTATTTCTTATAGAGTAATAACTTACATTCATATACTATAGAGGACCACAGCCAGTGGGGCTCTGACCCTGATGGCTGAATAAGCCCTCTCAGCATAAGACCCTGCTAAACAGGCCCAGATTGTTTCCCCATCCCCCAGTAAGGATCACAGACATGGGCCTCACATCCCCATGAGAAGCATAGTACATGCTCCTGCCTGGGAACAAGGTCGCTTGCAGTGTTCTCAGGGGAAACTAGCATAATGTAGCAAGGTAGTATTAACTAGAAACAACTTGAAACAACTCCATTCTGTTCTAGGGAGGTTTAGGGAGCTTTGGAACATCCTGCCCAGTACTTGTACCCTGATAACAAAGACAGAGTGCACAGCAGTTATGTATGAAGCGAATGGGAACTAGGGCAATGGTATAGTGAATTATGATGACTATGCAGTTTTACACTATATAAACTGGACTCTTAGCTGAATAAAGTGGACTCAGTTTTCCACCATACTGGAGTCCTGTCTCGTTAATGATTGTCAACCTCTGGGTAAGTAACTCTTTTATCTATCTTTTCACCTAACTTCTTTCTCAGCTCTGCTGCTGGCCATCAGGGGTCTTCTCTACCACTATCTCAGACACTGCCACAGAAGGGCAGGGGTCACTGGGTGGTCTTGGCTCCTCACAACTGGCACCCAAAGTGGGTCGTGGGGTAAAGGCACAGGCATGAATGGGCCCAGGCACAGGAGTGCCAGGCCAGGCACAGAAATGGGTTGAAAAGGCACAGTGCCGGGTCAGGCCAAGTCGGTATCTGTGGGTTTCATCCTGAGGTCCCCCTTGGAGCAACGCAGAGCAATGCAGGGCCCTAGGACAAGGTTAGGGGAAGGCTTGGACTAACCACTTTTGGTACTTTCTTTCCTCCTGAGCAGCAGCTATGAGGCAAGTTTAGATTAAACACCCTAGCCAAGAGACATATCAAAAAGTCCTCCTACATATAATGAAAGAAAGAGGACTCATACATTCTGTATCTCAGATACAGAAATTGTCAGATCTAGTGGAGATCATTTCTCCATGGTTGCCCAAAGAAGGCACATTAAATCCAGCAAAATGGAAAGTGGTAGGTGAAAAATTGACAGAATATTACATCACAGTAGGGCCAGAGAAGTTCTCAGTACAGTGCTTTCAACTATATAATGTTCTTAAAATGTGCTTAGTCAAGCCAGAGCACTGCCGAGAAATCTGGAGGTTCAATACAGAAACACAGGTGGAAAACAAGAACAGGAGAATAAACAGGGAGAGAAGCGCCGTTCCCCTTCCCCAATTGGGACAGAGGACCCTAAACAGCCATCGCCCCCCCACCCCGCTTTTCAGTGCCCCTCTTATCAGAGCATACGTATCCTTAAGGGGGATATAGTCAGGCGGTGAGAGTGCAGTATATTCGACCCCCTCCAAAAGGCTATTCAGCAGATGATTGACCAGGCTAAAGTGGGAACAATAGGGAACTTAGTAAGCAATAAGCAGATAAGCCCAGTCTCAGAAAATTTTCAAGAGAAAAAAATATTATTTAAGACTCTTAAAGATATTAGTAAAAGAAAGAGAATTATTTATCACTAACAGTTGATTACATGAATTCTTGGAATGTTGTCCCTATTTGATAAATTGGGAGCCAGCCAGGAAAGAGAGGAGTGAGGGACTAATGGAGGAGGGACTCCAGCATTTCCCCATTTCTGCCTTTTTTCTATGGAATATATTAATGATATGTTTAACACCAGAAATGAAAGTGCCAGGGGTGGCTCGAACACTTCAGTGTGGTGCAGCTGTCTCTAATATTATCAAGTAAGTCTTACCTGGCTTCTGTTACTATCTAGACAGCCAGCAACGGTTTAATCTTTTCAGGAGATCGCCTACAAATTCTATGTGATCCATTCTGTTATTTTCTGTATCTCTCCTTTTTGCTTATGTGTCTTTATGAGAATGAGTGAGAGTAATTTGTCATCCTGTAAGATTTAAAATACAGCTGCACTCCAGAACTTTCCGTGAAATTTTGTTACCTCTTTCACTCCCCCTTTCCATTCTTTCTCAACAGAAAACAAAGTATTTTATTATTTTACAGGTTATAAAATGGTTATGGTAAGTTGAAGAGTGTAAGAGCAGTGTCAGGTTAGAATTAGAAAGAAATAAAATAAGTGTGGTATTAAAGGGGGCTTTAATCAAAGTCCATCAAAAAAGATGACAGTAGGAAAAGCAAAAACGTTTAAGTATATAGCAATGAGAGGAGCAGGAGTAGAAAGTTTAAGAGAGGTACAAATTATTTGCATGAAAGATGTGAACAGAAGTGTTAAGAATTTTAAAAGTTTGAAAATCTCCTCCTCTTCATTTCACTCTGGCCAAGTGGAGTGAGGAGAAGGAGATAAGAAATAAAAAGGGATTTTTTCCCCTCAGATCAGAGGCAAACAGACAAACATTTAGGAATACAAATGCAGGTCAATTAAATTCATGTGAAAAGTAAAAATTGTCACTCCTAATTTGATTCTAAAGATAAGTCAGAATTTATTATACTATTTGGCATTAGGCAAATTGGGATATTTTCTAAGATCTGATAAAAAAAAAACATGATTTTTTGAACTCTCTAGTTCGGGGAGGGGGGGAGAGGGGAAGGGATATGGTGCCATTTCTGACTCCCTCTTTGCTGGAAGTCAAAGCTCTCACTTTCAAAGAAGTTTGTAAGGAGTAGACACATAAGTACAGTTTACTGGAGTAAAAATTTTGTCAGCAAAAAACATTTTACAAAAATTCATTAAAGCCTCTTGTCCCAGATTGGGCTAAAAGAGAGTGCTGAAGATTAATAAGGAATTTAAGTTACCCTCCCCAATCTGGCAAAAGGGAGGAAACATGCTAAAATTATCAAGGACCCCACTAGCAACAGCCCTGAGGCACCCTGAATCCCACATCTTTAAGCAAGCAGATAGACTTCTCCAATTCAAACTCCTACATCCACCATCAGGCTCTGTAGCCATGAGGAGAGGAGAAAAACCTCTGTACTCGATAAGCCCAATTTTTTATCATTAATTTTTGCAAGTGATGATTTGGAAATAAAATTGATGTTATAATGTCATGAGGAGATCATTATAAGCCAGAAGTAGTGTTAGATAAGCAAATTTTTCTTTTTTGCTTTTTGGAGGGTAATTGGGGTTAAGTGACTTGTCCAAAGTCACATGGCTAGTAAGTGTGTCAAGTGTCTGAGGCCGGATTTGAACTCAGGTCCTCCTGACTCCAGGGCTGGTACTCTATTCACTGCGCCACCAAGCCGCCCCAATGAGCAAATTTTTAATCTGAATTTTGTTGGAACTAAAAGATAAAGAACTTTTTTAAAAACAGTTATGTCACTTACATCTTATAATGTTTATATATGCCATATAGAAAATCAGGTATTTATAAATCTACCTGAAGTTAGAGAGGTTTCAACTAAAATAATTTGATTATCAGTTATTTGGAACTTGTAAGATTATTGATTGAGTTATTTTATTGTTTTAATGCTAAAAACTTAAAATTGTTGATTGATTAATGTATGTAGAAAGGAGGAGACTAGATGAAAACCTTATTTTGGATTAATTCTGCCCATTCAGAATATTCTTCCTCCATGTGTGAGAGTTAGCAACACAGGGTAATAAGCATTAACCCCCCAGTCTCTACTGCACAGAATCCGTATCAATCTTGCTTATGTTGTAAAACTGCCAAAAGCCCATGGAAACTATCTGTAGAGGCAAGGTCATTCGGCCTGAGAAAGGAACTTGTTTTAATTGTAACTTGCTAAGAAAGTTGCAAAATATTTTTTAAAAATTCTAACAATTTGGCTTTTACACCAGTATAAGTTAAATTTAAGAAAGAAATGTTAAATGAAATTCTTTATGTAGGAGAAACCCAGTAAATCTTTATTGTTTATTATGGCTCCATGGGAATAAAATATTTTAATTGTGATTTGGTGAAAGAATGTTTTTAACTACTTAAGGCTAATAACTTCAAGAAGATTCTAATATCAATAGCTTTTAAAATAGTGTGACCAGATTCATTTACTCTATCTTTTCTGGCTAAAACACCTTTTAATATCTAAAGAATTCTGTAATCAACTAGAAAATTAGTATGTTCATAATACTTTGGGGATATATGCTACTGAAGAGAATTTTTATACCAACTTAGTCTTAATCTCAATTTTAAAAGTTTTGCTCTAAAGTATACACAGAGCTATTAGGTTATAAAATTTTAACTATTTTTTTTTTGCTTTTCTCTCACAAAAGTTTTGATGATAATTTATAAATCTTAACACTAGAAATATAGCTTACTACATTAATTTTAATTATAAAGTTATTATCACCCATGTTACTGCTGCTTATAATACAAAGCTTTTAGCTATATTATTGTTAAATGATTTTTTTTGTTTCCCTTTAATATTGAGTCAGCAAATATTTAGTGTACATATGTCAACATATTTGATACTGTTAAACTTAAACACACTCAGAATACAGATCTTTTTAACCTTTTTCAGAAATTACAAGCTCTTATAAGATAGAGGCCACTACCTATATTGTAATTCATTCTTCATTTCCTAGGCCTCTTTATCTAAATAATGTGACTATTAATTAAAAGTTCAAGTTTTTCCATCTTTTTTCCCCAAATATTCTTAGTACTATATTATTTTACTCTTACGTTTATCAAAATGCATATACTCTATGTAAATAATTCCATGTTACTAGGGAACAAGCTAGACAGATTCATTAAAAACTGCACTCAATATGTTGCCTTTATTACTCCTCCAGTACTTGTTGACCCACGTGGGATGGATGTAACTCATTATCCTCCCTTTTGTACGCTATCATATATGCATATTATAATAGATACTTTTTTCTTCTTTTAGTTTTGCTTCCCTTCAGACAGGGGACGCAAATGTAAAAAATGTGGTCAACCATATGTTACAGTTTTTTTTGCTTCTATGGTCATTCTGACATAATTGAGTGCTGATAATGTTCCTACCACTAACAATTTATTTCAATCTTTCTGTGATCATTTTTAAAATAATATTAATTACAGGCATACCCCTTATAGTAAAGATAATACAACCTAGTTACTAAGATAAAAAAGGGAGGAGCAATTAGCTACATTAGCTACTGCTTTATAACCCAAAATATACTAGCTAAATAAAAATATTGCTAAAAATGAGTATACACTGGCAGTAAAACAATGTGAAAGGTGCATACTCCCCAAAATGAAGGGGTTTATCACTGTGGAGGTGAAGCTGTGCTTATATATTTTCCAGAAGCTGGGGAATGACCAGTGAGGGTGCCAGAACAGAAACGTCAGGGCATGTACTCCAAATCACCCAGAAAGATGAAAAAGCTCCAGCAGCAGCAGCAGAACTCACAGAGACAGACATGGTAATAAAGAAGAAGAGGTCTCCTAATGCAGCCACTACACAAAAAAGCTGTGCCCCCATGGGGGAAGATTAAACATTTTTTATATCCACCCAAAGAAATGAAACCTGTTACCCCAGGATTTGTATTTCTTGCTGTGATCACTCTGCTTTCTATACAAACTGAACTGGTTCCATTCTGATTTATGTTTGGAGACACCTACCCCTGTTGCATCACTTGTTTCATATATAACTGTAACTACATGTATTTGACCCCCTCAAGCCTTCCTTACTTTTACTAATGTAAATCATTTACAGACTATATAAGTACATACTACATTTTATTGAAATATACCCTGCTTTAACTTTACTCTCAAACAATGTATTAGTGGTTATGATGTCATACTGTTTGTAGAACCACCCTCTTTTGGTTTCAGACTTCAGGGGAACCTGCACAAAAGAAATTTCATGGGACTAATTGCAGCTGTGTCTTCTATTCTCTTCCACTGTACTTATGGATACACCTGTCTATGTATGACTCCTCTGTATGGAATATTGTTTGCATTCATTGTACTCTCGCTCAATGTATATCTAGTAGGGATTTGTACTATTATTTTGTCTACTATTATGCCCTACGATTATTTTGTCTACTATCATTGATAATTTCAACCACTGTTTCTTTGTATTTAGGTAGTAAGTTAAAGTAGAGACTTTCAGCAAAAATTAGATGCTTCAAAGGAAACAGGAGAATTTGTGAAAGACAAGCTTGCAGAAACTGAGTTTTGTTGAAGTGTGATTATAGATTTCATCCTATTTGTGTTACACCTGTGAAATATAATAGGTCTGATTATGATTGGCAAAAAGTTAAAAATTGTTTGCTAGGGATTTTTAGAAATACCTCCATAGGGGTGGATTTGGCACAATTCAACAAATTTATTTCCCATATCAATGAGGCCTCCCCAGATGAAATTAAGGGGGATGATTTGGCACTACAAATTTGGGGTTTGTTTAAAGAGTTAAGTCCTTTGCATTGGCCATATACATTGCCTTCACCCCTTCTTTCCCTGACTGTATTGTGTCTCCTTGTGATTTGCATTGTTCCTGTATGTTGCCAGTGCTGGACTCATGCTCTGTGTGAGGTTGCCACCGAACTGCATTACCTGCACCTTTATCAACAGAAAGGGGCAGATGTGGAGGACCAAGGCCAGTGGGGCTCTGACCCTGATGGCTGAATAAGCCCTCTCAGCATAAGACCCTGCTAAACTGGCCCAGATTGGTACCCCATCCCCCCAGGAAGGCTCACAGGCATGGGCTTCACATCCCCATGAGAAGTCTGGTATACACTACCGGCTTGGGAACAAGGGCGCTTGCAGTGTTCTCAGGGGAAACTAGCATAATGTAGCAATGTAGTATTAACTAGAAGCCTTGAGACAACTCCATTCTGTTCTAGAGAGGGTTAGGGAGGTTTGGAACATCCTGCCTGGTACTCGTACCCTGATAACAAGGATAGAGTACACAGCCTTCACGTATGAGGAGAATGGGAACTAGGGCAATGGTGTAATCCTAGAGATAGTGCCTTACGATGACTATGCGGTTTTACACTATATAAACTGGACTCTTAGCTGAATAAAGTAGACTCAGTTTTCCACCATACTGTAGTCCTGTTTCACTTACGATTGTCAACCTCTGGGTAAGTAACTCTTTTATCTGTCTTTTCACCTAACTTTTCCTTCTCAGCTCTGCTGCTGGCTAGCAGGGCTCCTCTCTACCACTATCTCAGACACTGCCACAGAAGGGCAGGGGTCCCTGAGTGACCTTGGCTCCCCACAATATACCATAGTTTGGTTATCAATGAGAATATTTCCATTTCTTTGCTACCATTGCTACTGATGTCCCATTGTTTATGCCATTCAGATACATTTTAACCACAAATGCATGTAAACAATCCTATTTATTTTTATTGGACTGCCTTACTGTAAACTTCTTGAAGGCAGGGACCATGTTTTATTAATCATTGTATCTTCCTCAGCATATTATCCAGTGTATTAAAACTAGTAACAGCTTAGTTTGTTGAATGGATGACCAATATGTTAGGTAAATTATTCCCTGATAATATTTTAGGAATAGCATTAACACATTCAGGCTACTCTTAAAGCATTCTTTAAATAATTATTTCAGCAAATCAAGTAACTTTTATGTTACAAGGTTTTCAAAAAGACCACAGTTCACAGATAAAAAATAAAAGTATTATACATTATTATTTCACAGATTAGTTCCCTCCCCCTCAGGTGTCAGTGTTTCTTTCTGTCTCTCTGTCTCTGCCTCATACACACACACACAATGTGTTTAGTTAGTGTGAATATGGTGCCTACTAATAAGATAATCGGATCATCATAGATTTAGAACTGAAGGGGACTTTAAAGGTCATAAAGTCTAACTCTCTCAATTTGTGGATGAAGATACTGAGGTTATGAGAGGCCAAATGTCTTGGTCAAAGGCATACAGGCAAATGACAAGGCTAAGATTTGAACCTAGGTTCTCTAATTCTATATTTAGCGTTCTTTCAACTGACCCTGGATTGTTTCCTCTCACTTCTTGTTGGACTTTTCATGCTTCCTTATATTCTTTGTAGTTTTTGTTTTTATTGTACCATAATATCTTATTACATTAATAGGCTATAATTTATTCAATCATTTTGCAATCACTCTTTTTACTTCTTCACTAATAAAAATAAAGTAATTGAATATTCTTATATGTGTATTTTTACTTTTAATAATATTTTAGGTAAACCTCTAGCAACTCAATAGATAGGTCAAAGGGTATGATCAGTTTTATGATAAATTTTATATTGCTAGATTGTTCTCCAGAAAGTTTGCATTAGTCTATAGTTCCCAAACACTATAAATAGTGCCTGTTTTCCTGCAGAACTACCAACATTGAATTTTATCATTTTTATGACAATAATTTTCAAACATTCTGCATAATGTGCTCACAAAATGCCTTACTTACCAAAATGAGTAAATACTTATTGTACTGTAAATGTGAAACAAGGTTACAGTGTGATATTCTGTGGATTAAAATAGCTAAATGGATAAAAATTTATATCTGATGGATTAGAAAATCTTCCAGTGTCAACAACAGGCTACATGCACAAATCTTTTACTAAGGGAGATCAGAAAATAGCTACAGGAACATAAAACTGTAAATAATTTGATTGAGTTTGGGGAAGGTGGGAAGGTTCCCCAAATTCCATATATTTAGGAGGATGGTTTCTTTATTCTATAGGTATTAATGCATCTCATTTAAAGTCCCAAGATACACAGATTCTCCCAGAGTTCTACAGAATCATACTTTGGTACATAGTGTTTTTTATGTTTGAACTAAGTGTTCATAATTGGTCCTTTATAGCATGTTATGGCTATAATTTAATTTTTAAAATTACATTATTTGGGAAGAAAGAATCGGAAAATTTTCCTTTCAGTCTTGGCAGAATTCCAGGGGAGTTAAAACCTAAAGGGAGAGACTATTTCTGGGTAACAATTCTTATTTTTTTTGTAAAGGTAATAGGTGAAAGAACAGAGAACCAGTGTAGCAGTGAATAGAGATCTAGCTTCATAACCGTGAAGACTTGATTTCAAGTCCCACTTCTGACATAAATTAGCTATGTGATCCTGGTCACTTAACCTCTCAGATCTCTAAGCAACTCTCTGGGAATATAAGTTGCAGAGGTTTTCCCCAAGTAGGTTAAGGTAATTTCATCATCTAGGAGATGCATTTTCCAATGAAATCACAGGTCCAGACCCTATCCCATAAATTAAAAATTGTGAAAATGAACATATACCTAATCTACAGTGTGTCAGTTGTGATGGAAAAGCAAAAATTGGCAATGATCTCTTTAGAGACAGAGGTAATTGGGTATGATTTCATGTGCATTTGTAAGCACTTATATCTTGCTATGACCTTGAGAGTACTTTCCCTGATTCTGTAGACTATGTATAAAATGTTTAATTCATTTTTTTGTCAGCAGTTTCAATTGCTGTAATGGGATTATCTGTACTGTCTTTAGTATTTTTAACACCTTAAAATTCTTGCTCATTTAAAAAAAAATCAAAAGACTTCTATAGTCTGGCATGGATAAAGTAATTGATTTTGGAGACTGGGAGAGGAGAAGGAAAAGGGAGCTGGGGAAAAGAAGAGGAATAAGGGTTCTAAATTCTTAGAAGGGAAAATACTATTGCATTTGATCCTGTGACTCTTAAATTCTTACTTTATATATTCTTATATTTGCCAACAATTAAAGTCTAGATTTAGAAGTGTAATTATCCTACTTTCATTTTGCAGTAAGTTCCCCATTGTACCAGCAGGTACTTATCTAACACTGAAAATTTTGGGAATAGCCTGTACCTTATGTACTCATAAGCATAGGAACAGAGAAAGCCCAAGGCCTGGTGCTAGACTTCACTCCTTAATTTGCCCCTTAGCAATGGCACACTAGACATTACCAGTTCCTGTAAAGCCTGTATCCAACAAATCTACTTAAAGGATACTGTACCCCAAAGGGCCAAGGTATGTCAAGTGACATTTGTTTTCCTAAAGCAAAGAAAACAGAGATAGTAGGATGAAAACTTATTTTAAAATAATTATATCTGAAGAAGTTAACCAACCCCAGGAATCATTGAAATGCTTCCGGAAGCAGGCTCAGACAATTGCTTTAGTAATCAAGATTTACAATGAAGATGATGTCATTTTCTTGCCATTGTCTCAAATATGAGTCTGAAGTTACCCTGATCTGACCAGTTGATTTGACTTATTACACATTATTTCCCTTCCTGAATTCTAGGATCCAATAAAACCCATCTTCCTACTGTTCCTCATATATAATACTTCATTTTGCATCTCTGTGTCTTAGGATTACCTATCTCCCATGCCTGGAATGTAGTCCCTCTTCAGTTTCACCTCCTAGAATCCCTTATTTCCTTCAACACTACAAACATATATAACATGAATAAAGCATTTATTAAGTGCTTACTACACACAAGGTGAGGAGAGGAGAGATGTATTTTTGCTTTTGCTTTGTCTGAGATCATGCTTGCTACCCCTGCCTTTTTTTTTTAACTTCAGCTGAAGCATACTATATTTTGCTTTTACCTTTATGTGCATATCTCTCTGCTTCAAATGTGTTTCTTGTAAACAACATATTATAGGATTCTGGTTTTTAATCTACTTTGCTATTTGCTTCCATCTTATGGGTTAATTCATCCCATTCACATTCACAGTTATGATTATTAATTGCATATTTCCCTTAATTCTATTTTTCCCCATTTATACTTTTCTCTCTCCTTTCACCCTGTCCCTCCTCACCAGTGTTTTGTTTCTGACCACCACCTCCCTCAATCTACCCTGCCTTCTTTCATCCATCCCCCCCCCCTTTTCTTGTCTCCTCCCCTCCTGCTTCTCCATAGTGTAAGATAGATTACTTCCTTTCTTTTTTGCTTTTTTTGGAGGGCAGTTGGGGTTAAGTGACTTGCCCAAGGTCACACAGCTAGTTTTTTGTGTGTTAAGTGTCTGAGGCTGGATTTTGAACTCAGGTCCTCCTGACTTCAGGGCCAGTGCTCTATTCACTGTGCCACCTAGCTGCCCCAAGATAGATTTCTATACCCAACTGAGTGTGTATGTTATTTCCTTTTTGAACCAAATCCAATGACAATAAAGTTCAAGCAACAGTCAACACCCCATCCTTCTTTTCCTCCTTTGTAATTGGTCTTTGGTGCCTCTTATGTGATATAATTTACCCCATTCTGCCTCTCCCTTCCTCTTATCCCAATACTATCCTCTTTCTTACACCTTAATTTTTTGTATATCCTCCCATCAAAATTAACTCTCTGTGTATAGTGAATTCTCCTTTTAACTGCCATAATGGAGATACAGTTCTTAAGAATTAAGAACTGGTCAAATGAGAGGCAGAGGAGGAGACAGGGGAGGTTTTCCACCAAGGACCCAGGGGTTCCTGAAGAAACCCTTCAGGAGGAGGAAATGTCTAGCACAGAGCAGGAGATCGGTTGTGGAGTCCAGAGTGTAGAAACCAGAATTTTGCCTGGAAAACAGTGTAATCAGTGCAAAGTACTTAAGCTGGAGGATTTTTTCCACCCTGGTGGCATGAGGGGCAGCAGAGGTGGCCTCATGGACTGTGGAGGGCCTGATAGCATATTCAGAGGAGGCTGAGTTGGAGACAGAGATGACTTCTGAGGAGGCTAAGGATTAGATCAAGGAGGCTTTGGTGGTAGAAGAAGAGGCTTTGGTGGTGGGCCTCTCATGGAGCAGACAGGAGGCAGAAGAGGCAGGCATGGAGGACTGGGAAAAATTGGATAATGGCAAGCACTGTCAGGAACACAAAGACCAGTCCTACTAGGCACAGAAACCCTGCAAAGCTGCATTTTCAACCAGATTTATTTTTTTAAACCAGAAAGTGTTTTATTTAATTTAATTTAATTCCATATTTAAAATGTTGGCTACAACATCATGATTATTCCTTGTCTCTACTTTAGTATTTTTCACCATTTGTGGAGAAACATTAAAACAAATTAAATGGTAGTGCCCTGAGTTTCTTTTCCTTCTATTAAGATAGTTGTTTAATGAAGACGAATAAACTAATGAGAAACCATTGTTGTGAACATGCTCAAATATCATTGTGGCTCCAGAGATCCAGGAGGGGAACTAACTGTAACAATGTTAATGGTAGTGATTTTTTTTTAAATAAAAGCCCAAATGTGAAAAAAAAGAGTTAACAATTATCCCCTTACAATGTAGGGATGTAACCAGTTTAGCCTTATTGAATAACATGGTTTTTTTTTTTCCCTTTCCGATTTATTTTTATGCTTCTCTTGAGTGCTGTATTTAAAAATTGAGTTTTCTGTTTAGCTCTAGTTTTTTCATCAGGAATATTTGAAAGCCCCCTATTTTACTGAATTTCCATTTTTTTTCCCCTCCTGAAAGAGTATGCTCAATTTTGCTGGGTAGTCAGTTCTTGGTTGTAATCCAAACTCCTTTGCCTTCTGGAATATCACATTCTAAGCCCTCCCATCCTTTAATGTAACTGACAATTCCTGTGTAAACCTGAGTGTGACATCTCAGTATTTGAATTGTTTCTTTCTGGCTGCTTGTGGTATGTTCTCCTTGACTTGAGAGTTCAAGAACTTGGCTATACTATTCCTAGGAGTTTTCATTTTGGAGTCCCTTTTAGGAGGTTATTGGTGAATTCTTTCAATTAGTATTTCTTGAAAGATGCTCTACAGGCTCTTTTTTTGATCATGGCTTTTAGGTAGTTCAAGAATTCCTAAATTATTTCTTCTGGATCTATTTTTCAGGTCAGGTGTTATTCCAATAAAGTATTATATATTTTCTTCTATTTTTTCATTCGTTTGATTTTGTTTGATTGATTCTTTTTTTTTTTTTTTTTTAGCAATTGGGGTTAAGTAACTTGCTCAAGGTTACACAGCCAGTTATTTCTGGGTGTGGTGCTAAGTATCTGAGCCCGGATTTGATACCCAGGTCATCCCAACACTGGAGCCGGTGCTCTTACTCACTGAGCCACCTGGCCACCCCCATGTTTAATTGATTCTTGATGTCTTATGGAGTCATTAGTTTCTACTTGCCCAATTTTAATTTGTAAGGAATTATTTCCTTCAGTTAGCTTTTGTGCCTCTTTTTCCCTTTGGCCAATTCTGTTTCTTTGAGGAGTTGTTTTCTTCAGTGGATTTTTGTATCTCTGTTTCCATTTGGCCAATTCTACTTTTTTAAGGAGCTGCTTCCTTGAGTGAATTTTCATATATCTTTACCAACCTTTTTTTTATGATTCTTTTGTGTAACTCTCATTTCTTTTCCTCTTTTTTCTTCTCTCTTATTTTATTTTTAAAATCCTTTTTTTGATCTCTTCCAGAAGGACTTTTTGGGCCTGAGACTAATTCATATTTCTGTTTGAGGCTTCCCTGTAGGTGTTTTGATAGTGTTGTCCTCTCTTTGTTTAGCATTTTATTTTTCCCCAGTTACATGTAAAAACAATTTTTAACATTTATTGTTAAAACTCTGAATTCCAAATTCTCTCCCTCCCTCCCCATCTCCATCCCCTCACTGAGAAGGCAAAGAAACAATTTGATATCGGTTATACATGTGTAGTCATGCAAAATATATTCTTGATAGTCATATTGTAAAAGAAAACAGAGAAAAACTCAAGAAAAACAAGAAAGTTTAAAAAAGTCTGCTTCAGTCTGTATTCAGACACCATTAGTTCTTTCTCTGGGAATGGATAGCATCTTTCATCAAAAGTCCTAGAGAGCTCTCTTGGATCATCGTATTGCTGAGAATAGCTAAGTCGTTTGCAGCTAATCATCTTATACTATTACTGTTACTTTGTGCACAGTACATTTCACTTTGCATCAGCTCAAGGCTTTCATAAGTCCAGGCTTTCCTGAGAGCATTCCAATCATCATTTCTTATAGTACAATAGTATACTATCATAATCACATACCACAACTTGCTTAGTCATTCCCCAATTGATGAGCATTCCCTCAAATTCCAATTTTTTCCCCCAGAAATGAGCTGCTACAAATAATTTTGTACATATCAGTCCTTTTCCTTTTTCAAAAATCTCTTTTGGAATACAGACCTAGTAGTGGTATTGCTAGGTCAAAGAGTATGCATTTTATAGCCTTTTGGGTATAGTTCCAAATTGCTCTACAGAATGGCTGAATTAGTTCACAACTCCAACAATGCATTAAAGTTCTTTTTATCCCCCACATCCCCTCCAACATTTGTCATTTACTTTTTTTTCTTTTGCTTTTTAGATGGTAGTTGGGGTTAAGTGACTTGCCCAAGGTCACATGGCTAGTTTTTGTGTTAAGTGTCTGAGGCCAAATTTGAACTCAGGTTCTCCTGACTCCAGGGCCGGTGCTCTACTCACTGCACCACCTAGCCGCCCCTGTCATTTACTTTTTCTGTCCTATTAACCAATCTAGTATGTATGAGGTAGTAGCTCTGAATTAATTTAATTCAATTTTGCATTTAATTTTCATTTTTCCAATCAACAATGAGTTAGAATATTTTTCATATGACTATAGATAGCTTTGGTTACTTTATCTGAAAATGGATCATATCTTTTGATGGAATGGCTCTTATTTTCACAAGTTTGACCCAGTTCTCTATATACTTGAAAAATTAGGTCTTTATCAGAGAAACTAGCTTCAATTTTTCCCCAATTACTATTGATAACTCTATTTCCCTCCATCCTATGCCTCCTTCCATTTACTCTATACTCTCTCCTTTCACCCTATTCCTCCTTAAGTGTTTTGCTTCTGACTACTCCCTCCTATAACCTGCCTTCCCTTCTATCAAGCTCCCTTCTCTTATTCTCTTCTCCTCCTACTTTCTGGTAGAGTATGATAGATTTCTATACCCAATTGAGTGTGTATGTCATTCTCAATTAGAGCCAATTTTGATGAAAGTAAGAGGTTCACTCACCCGCCTCAGCCCCACCCCGCTTCCTCTCCACTGTAAAAGGTTTTTCTTGCCTCTTCAGTAAAAGATGATTTGCCTCATTCTACATATCCCTTTCTCTTTGTCCCAGTACACTCCTCTCTCACCCCTTAATTTTACTTTTTAGACATCATTCCTTCGTATTCAATTCATACTTTTGCCCTCTCTCTCTCTCTCCATATATATATATATAGATATAGATATATATAGATGTATATATGTATAGATGTGTGTGTATATATATATATATATATATATATATATATATAAAACCATACTCCAAAAAAAGAGAAAAGAATGTTCATTTTCTTCTCTTGAAGGATTATCCTCAGTTTTGCTAGGCAGGTGATTCTTGATTGTAATCCTAGATCCTTTGCTCTCCAGGTCATATTCCAAGGTTTTCAATTCTTTTCTTTTCTTTTTTTTGGAGGGGGAAGGCAGGGCAATTGGGGTTAAGTGACTTGCCCAAGGTCATACTGCTAGTAAGTGTTAAGTGTCTGAGGCTGGATTTGAACTTAGATCCTCCTGAATCCATGGCTGGTACTCTATTCACTATGCCACCTAGCTGCTCCCAAGGTTTTCAATTCTTTAATGTGGAAGCTGCTAAGTCTTGTATTATCCTGACTGTGGGTCCACAATATTTGAATTGTTTCTTTCTGGCTGCTTGTAATATTTTCTACTTGACCTGGAAACTCTGGAATTTAGCTATAATATTCCGGGAAATTTTCATTTTGGGATCTCTTTGAGGAGGTGATTGGTGGATTCTTTCAATTTCTATTCTACCTTCTGGTTCTAGAATACCAGGGCAGTTTTCCTTGATAATATCTTGAAAGATGATTTCTAAGCTTTTTGTTTGATAATGGCTTTCAGGAAGTCCAATAATTTTAAAATTATCTCTCCTGGTTCTATTTTCCAGGTCAATTGTTTTACCAGTGAGACATTTCATATTGTCTTCTATTTTTTCATTCTTTTGGTTTTGTTTTATTGTTTCTTAATTTTTCATCAAGTCTTTAACTTGCATTTACTCCATTCTAATTCTTAAGGAATTATTTTCTTTAGTGAGTTTTTAATCTCCTTTTCTATATGGCTAACTTTGCTTTTTAAAGCATTCTTCTCCTCACTGGATTATTGGACTTTTACCATTTGGCTAAGTCTGTTTTTTAAGGTGTTATGTTCTTCAGTATTGTTTTGTGCATCTCCTTTACTAAGCTGTTGACTTGTTTTTCATTATTTTCTTGTATCACTCTCATTTATTCCTCTATGCTTTCCAAACGCTCCTTTACCTCCCTTACTTGATTCTCAAAATCTTTTTTGAGATCTTCCATGGCCTGAGACCAATTCATATTTTTCTTGGAGGCTTTGGATGTTCTTCTGAGTATGTATTTTGATCTTCCTTGTCACCATAGTAACTTTCAATAGTCAAAGTTTTTCTGTTGTTTGCTCATTTTCCTAGACAATTAGCTGACTTTTAACTCTTTGTTAACATAGGGTTCTGCTTCCAGGGTGGAGGGCACAATGTCCCAAGCTTCAGTGGTTTTGTTCAGCTGTTTTCAGAGATACTTCCAGGATCGTCTAAGTTTTCAGTTCTTCCAGGGTGGTATGATCAAAGGAGAGGTGTTTGCTCCACTCCTGGTCTGTGAGTGATCATAAGCACTCTTTTCTTTCCTCAAATTGTAAGGAGGGTGCTCCCTCCACTGTGCCCACAAGTGATCCTCTTTGCCCTCAGGGTCCCAACCAGAACTATGACCCAGATCTGAATATGGGCAAAACTACAGAGTCCTGCTTCAGTTCTAGCTAGAACTGAAGCAGGACTCTGTAGTTTTGTCCTTCTGTCCAGTTGTTTTAACCACTTACCATCTGTGGACCAAGAGGTCCAGAAGCAGTAGATGCTGCTGCTTATTCAGTCACTACCAAGGCTTGTTCCTGATTTTCTGGGGCTGGTGCTGGTGCTGTGCTGGTGCAGCCTGGCCTGACCTGTGCTCCTCTCACCCTGGTGCAACAGACTTTTCCTGCCAACCTCCCAAGTTGTCTTGGGCTGGTAATTTGTTTCATTACATTTTTGTGGGGGTCCTGCTCTAGAATTTGTTTAAAGTCTTTTTAAAGGTATTTGGAGGGGTTTGGGGGAGGGATCAAGCGAGGCCTTTCCTTCACTCTGTCACCTTGACTCATCTTTTGAGTTTGTGTTTTGATCTTTCCTGTCACCATAGTAGCTTTTCTATGATTGGGGTTTTTTGTTTGCTTTGTTTTTTTCTTTGTTTTCTGCTCATTTTCCAGCCTATTTAATGACTTTTAAAGTTTAGCTCTACTCCTAAGATACAGCAGGAACATTGTTCCAAGCTTCTTGCACCAGGGGGCTAGGGGCCTGGTCACCGGCTTGCTGTGCCAGGGCCTCCAGGGCTAGTGGCTTACTTACCATGCCAGGGATTCTGGGCCTGCCAGACTTAACCATTAGTCTGTTTTGTTGGAACTGGGGCCCTTACCACTGGCCTTCTGAGCTGGGCGACTGAGCTGTGGTTGTTGATTTGTGTTGGGCTAGGGACCTCTTGCTGGCTTATCCAGACAATGCCGGCAGTAGGCTGCCCTCCCCTTTGACCCAAGTGAGACAGACCTTTCCTATAGTCCTAAATTATCTTGGATTGGTAAATTGTTTCACCCCATCCTTTTGTGGGTTCTATTGTTCTAGAATTTGTTTTGAGGTGTGATTTAAAGTTGTTTCAAGGGAAACTGGGGAGAGCTCAGGCAACTTCTTGCCTCTTCTCAGCTATCTTGGCTCTGACCCACCACACATTTTTTACATCTATAAGCTGTCCTGAAAGTCTTAAAGTATTTTAAGCTTTAATAGCTAATATTCCTCATATACGTACCAGCTGTCTTGCTCATAGAATATAATCTCCTTGAAGACAGGCAGTGTTTTGTCTTTGTACTCTAGGTTCAGGGCCCAAGAAGTAGCAGACACTTGATACTAGTCGATTGATTGGCTGACTCTTGTATCTTGTCCCCCTCCCTCCTTTTTTAGAATACACTTCTGACATCAGGTCTGCTTTGACGATTTGATCTTTATGAGTGATTCAGCATTTACTCTGATTCTTCAAATCCATGTCTACCCTGCTGAGGGCCACCTCACTAAAAGTGGGAATGGCTTCATTTATTTTAGCTAGTGACCTATCTTTTAGGATGCTGACAATTGTAGGGCTGGTTCCTAGGATCTCAGACCAAGCTCCCTGTCCCTACTTCACTGAGTTGGTCTAAAAAGAAGTAAGAAAAAGTCTGCAAATGTAGAAAGTGCTTTGGGAATGAAGAACAGTGGTGGTTTCATATTTGTGTCTGTTTAGGTTAGTCTGATTCTAGATGACACATGCCTAACTGTTCTGCGCTTCAGCAGAAACTGCACCTCAGAGGAGAGCAATTCCTTTCTATTTTAGGCCACACTGAAGCAAGATCAAAGACCTCATTTCCAGTTAGGAATGAGAGGTATAAGCAGACCATCTTCCCTAACCCTGCCCAGACTGACTCAACATGATGCAAATTCTAATGCTGACTCTATGGTCTCAAATTTATTTCATGAGCATTTTCATCAGAAGTCTGTTTAGTAGTTTGTAACCATTTGAACATACTGTTTGTACTACAGGGCATTAAAAAAAAGTCTTTGAGATTTATTTTTAAGTGTATTGATAACTCAATACCCTATAAAATTACTTTTCCATCAAGAAATTTTCCAGACACTTTCCCCCCCCTTCTCAGTTTACTCAAAAGTGCTTTTTAAAAGATGAGCCTTGCCCTGAATTTAAATGAACCCAGTGCCTTTGATGTATAAAGAAATGTGGTTTATGGAAAATAAGCCTGCATGTGAGGTGTGCTGAATGCCAAATTATAAGATGAGAAGGATACTAAATATTTGGAAAGGGGTAGGAGGCGGAGAGAATCCAAACAGTGAAGCAAGACAGAGATATATTTTTGTACCTTGATATCACATATAAATTAACTTTTTGTTTCCATTAATTTCACTCAGTAATAGTTAGGTGGCACAGTGGATAGAGCACCTTTGCTTGGAGTCAAAAGGACATGAATTCAAATCTTGCCTCAGATAACTAGCTATGCAATCCTGGGCAAGTCACTTTCTTTGTAAGCCTCCGTTTCCTCAAGAGTAAAATATGGATGACAACCGTAACTCACTCCCAGAATTGTTATGATAATTAAACAAGGGGCGGCTAGGTGGTGCAGTGAATAGAGCACAGGCCTTGGAGTCAGGAGGATCTGAGTTCAAATCCAGCCTCAGACACTTAACATGCACTAGCCACGTAACCTTGGGCAAGTCACTTAACTCCAATTGCCCTAACTTCCTCCCTCCAAAAAAAAAAGCAAAAACAAAAACAAAAAAAAAGGACAATTAAATGAGATCGTAGTTTGAAGTGCTTAGCATAGTTCCTGACATAGTTACATTAACACTTGTTTCCTTTCCTTTTTTTTTAACCTCTACCTTTCTCCCATTTAAATAGATCCTTCTCCTAAAGCTTCAGTTCTATTTGTTGTTTTTTTTCCCCCAATCATATTTCTTTATGACATTCCTACTTCTTTCCAAGTGATAACTCTCTGTGGAGACAAATTCAAATAGTAATAAAGTGTACACTATTTATTCTAGCCAATATTTTAGCTTATGATTGGTTCCCTTTGTCTTTAATAGCCTAGTTCTTACTTCCTTGGGAAATTATTGGGAAAGCAAGGCTGCAGCATAGTAACTTCAGCCTAAAATTTTGCTGCTATATAACCAATGTGGAGCATTTTGATGCTATTGCATCACCAATAATAAATTGGCAAAATATCTGGAAGAAATAGTTTATACTTCAGAAGCTTTTATGATAGTTCTTCACATAGCTAGATTTTTTGATAAATATTCCATATCAAAGGCTTCAGGTGAAACTCCCCATACCACAGCTGGCAGAATAATAGTCTCCGGTTCTATCCTATTTCCGGTTTCACAATCAGGCTCTAGTCTAGCCTGTCTCTGCAGACTTTCTTTTGTTCCCTTCATATTACCTTCCCTTGTACAGTCTCCATTCCAATCAGACTTCTTTACCTTTTGTTCCTGTATAAAATATTCCATCTTCTGACCCTATGCCTTGGCATACCAACTATCCTCCATGCAGGAAATGTCCTCCATCCTGACACTGTTCTCTTAGAACTGTTGTTCTTATCAAGGCTCAGGGGCCATCTCCTATCTGAGGTTTGCATTCTCTGCCCTATCTTCCAAAATTATCTTGTAGTTACTATGTGCACACGTGTTTTGTTTTGCTTTTTTTCCTTCCAAAGTGAATAGAGACACCTTGAGGGCAGGGGCAACTGTTGGTTTTTGTCATTTTATTAAGCGTATGTTAGGTGCTTAATAAATAATTGGCAAATTCAGATAACTTATAATTGTAACAATGTAATTCAATCTATTATCAATGTTACTGATACTGAAAATAAAGATACAAAGACAATCAAACAATTTTAGTAGCAGATTCAAGTTTAAATCATAGTTTTTATCCAAGGGTCCCTTAAATTATTTATGCATTTATATATTTATGTATGAATATATTTATTTATTGTAATATTGGAGGCAGCTAGGTGATAGCACAGTGTATAGAGCTCTGGACTTATATTCAGAAAGACCTGAGTTTCAAATTTGATTTCAGGTGCTTACTAGCCAGATGACCCTGGGCAACTTACACCACCTTTGTCTGCCTCAGTTTCCTCAACTGTAAAATAGATATAATAACTGTACCTACTTTAGGTTGTGCTGAAGATCAAATAAGATAATATTTGTAAAACCCTTAGCACAGTGCCTGGCAAGTAGTAGACATTATGTGAATGCTTATTTCTCCTTTCTCCCTATTTGTATCACAATTTCAATATAATTGGTTTCCTTTGCAATCCTAAGTATTTTATTCTGTGCATTTAAAAATATTACTCTGAGAAAGGGTCTTTTGGTTTCTTTAGACTACTTAAAGACTTTGTGATACAAGAAACTATGTGGTGCTATCACTCTCCACCATTAAACTTCATAGGTCACAGACCTAAGATTCTGGGCTTGGAAATTCGATAGGAAAATAAAGAGCAGTATTACAGAACTAAAAGAAAACTTTCCATTTCCTGAGGAATCCCAGCTGTTTTGTGCTTATCCTCCAAAGGGTGCCTAATTTGGAGCCCTGTCTTCTCTATTGGAAATGCAAGAATCAGGGAGATTCTGGAACAGCATGATTTATTCTCATTGCAGGGAGTTCCTAAGGTTTCTTTTGAAAGGGAAAAAAGGAAAAAGATGCTAAAAAGAAGTTTTTTTTAATAAAGAAATTATGTAGAGACAAATATTATATTGAACTCAGAAAACAATAAAGACAAAAAAGTTCTAGGCTAAAACAAAAATTCTAGGACCTAGAGACCCTCATAATTAAAATTTTATACCCTTCTTCCTGCTTAATAATATTCTTTCACAATCCTCCTGTAAATACCAGATGCTCCACTATACTAACTTACTTTTTGCCCTCACTGCCCTCATAGTCTGTCCACATGAATGGAGACTCTTATCTTCTCTTTGCTTCCTTCTGCAGCAACTGATAGATTATTTTTCCAGCAAATATAATGGGCTTATTTTCAATATGAATTTGTCTCATCCCCAAACCCTGTCCCCCAATCCTGTAAGCATATTGGGTGAAATTTTCATCCTCTTGGTATCTTTAACTTTCATTATCTCATAGTTTATTAATATATTTAGTCTTAAATGATTATTCAACCTAATGTATCACAGAATGTAATCTCTAAGAAAGTCATTCTAAATGTAAATATTTCATTGACTAATATTCAACTCTAATAAGATGGCACTGAAAGCAATCTGTAGATGGGGTCAGCAGGATATCTTATTGAAAATGACTATTAAGAAAGAGAAAACTTTATGAAAACATCTTAATGTTTCATTCCAAGCTAAAATGCAATTACTTTTGGACTAACACCTAACTTTTCGAAAGACTGGACAATATCTCCATGGTAAACAGCAGTATTTCATAACCTCATTTGGTGTGCTTTATGTTTTTGGGTATGAGTAAAAACAACATGAAATATGAAAGAACTAAGAAATTAAAAATAACTGACATGATTTGTGATAGCAAAAGAGAAAGGAAATAATGCACAAAGGAAATACCACATTTTTCTGGGAATAAGATTTTATAGTTTCCTAGGTATAATAAATTCTAAGGGATGTTTTCTGATGAAACTTGAGTCTTAAAATGTAAGTGACTCAGAGTTTTTCCACCTTGTAACAAAATGTTATATGAATGCCTCAATTTTCCAATATTTCATGCTTACATAGGCCCATTAAAAAGTTTCATTTTCCTATGGCATTATAACAGCACAGAGAATACCCAGAGTCCATGTCTGATGATGCTTGTGCCATCTTAATGAGATGTAATGATGATTTTATTCAGAAGATGGCAGTGTTCAAAGGGAGAAGGATTTCAGAGAAACTCTAATAGCATTTGCAGGATTCACATTTACCCTTAAATTATGACAAAGGATTCAATGCTGGCATCCTAAGGGCATTTATTTCCTGGACTTGCAACACTTTTACAGCTGTATAGATTGATGACCACTCTTGGTTACAGTGGTTTTCCTTCATGGATACATTTTCCCAAGCCAACCTCATTATCTTCATGACCATGACTTTTAATGCCTTTTCTAGGAGAGTTGTTTTAGCTGACAAAATAGGGTCATATGGCCAATTTGGGCTCTAAATGACTAGATAAATGATTACCTCTTTCACCAGTGAAAGTAAAAATGGAATAAAAGAAATCTTACAGCTAAGATCTGGCTGCATCCTTCACTGTAAGAAATGAGTTCAGAAATAAGCACAGCTAAAACAATTCTTCTCCCACTGCCCAAATAATTTTTATTGGGTCTGAGAAATCATCAAATTAATTTTTCAACCATCTCTTCTGCATTTGAAATGAACTGACTTGCATGAAATGTCATGTCTAATTTTCATCAAATTGGATTTTTTGAAGGGCTTTTAAGACTATCATTGATGGAGAAAACCAATACAGTGTAGAGTTCAACAATTTCATTTACATAACACTAGCTGTTTAAAACAGCTATCCTTCAGGAAATGTCCATTGAAATGAGTATCTCAATGGCACTTTTACACCTATACCTGACAATTAAACTACAAACAAAGATACTCTATCAACTGTATATTATTCAAGAAATAAAAGTCTAAGGAGATTCTGATTAGACTGCCAACCACATTGTATGAGCTTTACCAGTGATTAAACTCTAACCCATGCTTGTAACTACTTCTGCTGCATATGTACTTATCAATTCAAGGAACTGAGTAAATTAAATTAAAGATACAGCACCATCTTATGGATATTTCTGTATTTGTAAAGTTAGAGAATACAAAATCTATGTGGGCTTGGAACTCTGGAAATATGTTGTAAATCAAAGGACATATAAATTATCAGGAATGAAATGATGTATGATTATAGAACTAGGAACTCTTTAGTCTTTAGAGCTCTGGGGTGAATCCTTTGCTATTATAAATAGAAATGGAAACTTTGATTTTGTTTTCTTTTAAACTAATAAAGCCCTGCAGATAAATGTAATAGTGTCTGCTATTCCAATGGAATTTTCCTATCTTTGTGGAACCATCCCCCCAGTTCAGGAACTTTGCTGCTAGCTTTTAAAACGTCCTGAGGAAAAACTGTAATGTGTTATCTCAAAAAGATCACTGTCAAGTGAAAAAAAAAATGAAGGCACATGAAGTCCATTCCCAAAGAGGCACTGACAAGTAGAAGAGTTTTCACTGTCTCAGAATTTTTAGGGCATGATCAAGAAATGTGGATTCATTAATGAGTCCTAGTGAGCCTAGCAAGTACACATGGCAAATATGCCCATTATTATTATTGATGTTGTTAGCTTTAGGAGTTGTGAGACAGCTTAGATATCATCTAATACAACCCTTTAATTGTGCATTTGAATACATTGAGGAAAAAGAGATTAAGTGATTTATTCAAGGTCAAAGAACTGGTCATGGAACATTCACATGGTGTTTGTAAATGGAAAATTCCTTACAATTTACAATATAAATATAGCAGATCTGTAAATTAAGTATATATACAAGTCCAAGGAAGATTTAGATAAGTTGATGGAGGATAAATGGAAGTTGGGGGTGATGACCTTCTAGTTTTAAAACTTTTTGATTCTATGAATTCATTCAAGAGTAATATCAAAGAAGAATAAAAAAGCTTATATTAAATTTGTACTCATGTTCATCCCCATTTTATAGATGTAGGAACCTATATATGAACTGCTGATGGCTTATGGGTTTAAATAATTTGTTCAGGCTTTCAATGACTTACTATGATGTGATGAAAAGAGAACTGATTTGGATTAGAAAAACCTTGGTTGCAGTCTTCTGGGTCAAAAAACAGTTTTCTGAACTTGAATCTCTTTAGCTGTAAAATGGTCTCTATAAACTGTAAAATGCTATACAGATGAGAGCTATTATACTTTTGACAGACCTTTAAGTTGCCCTTTACTTGGGCACTTTCCACTTTGGCCTCCTCTGTGATAGTAATCAGGACCAACAAGGGAGAGGTAATGATCTTCCATTAACAGAGGGGGTCTGGCTAGTAAAGATAATATATGTATTCTTTAATGGATTTCTGCTTTTGTTTTCCATTGTATGTGTTCTATATTTTTGGAGGTGGCTGTCTCACATCCCTCATCAGAGAATAACATTCTTCAGGACAATAACGCTCTTTATCACCTATCAATGACTAGTTTTGCAATCCTGTCATATAAAGCATGCTTTGCAACTCTCTCATAGATTTTGACTAATGGTGAAAATAAGATCTTCCTATACATTTATTTTAGTCTGTTCTTCATTTTTCTAACATAACATAAATTACTTATAAGGAGCAAACTAAATGGGCTTCTTAATATTACATGATATATCATCTCTTCATGATGAAATAATAAAAATGATTTTGATTAAATCCTCTGAAAAGAAAGATTAGGGGCTTTGTGATTTTATCATCAGAAGCTAAACATTTGAAGGCCTCAAAACTACTATGATTCTAACATTAAGAAATCTTATAACCAACTTTAAATTAGTTAACAAATATATATTTGGTATTGATTTTATAATCAATTCATTGATTATACATATGTAATTTTTTTTCAAATAAAGCCAGTGACATTTTTATTTCCCATGAAAGTAAGACCACACATTTTAGGTTTAAAGATAATACAATTATAATTTGAGTGCAAATCTGTACTTTTTTCAGTCTTCATCCTTCTTCAACTCTACTGATCATTTTTTCTACCTGTCTTCTTTCTCCTCTCTAAGTTTTCATGCCACTGCTCTCTTGGTTCTCCTCCTCCCTGATCACTCCTAATTCTCCTTTATTGGATCTTCATCTAGGTCACAAACAATAACTGTTGTTGCTTAGTCATTTCAGTTGTGTCTGACTCTTCCTGACTCCATTTGGGGTTTTCTTGGTAAAGATACTAGAGTGGTTCACCATTTCTTTCTCTAGCTCATTTTACATATGAGGAAATTGACATAGAGGGTTAAGTGACTTGTCCAAGGTCACACAGCTAGTTTTTGAGGGTGGATTTTAACTCGGTTCTTCCTGATTCTAGGCCCAGAACTCTATCCATTGTGCCATCTAGCTTCCACCTAGCTATTAACTGTGGGTGTTTCTGTCCTGGGCTCCCTTCTCCCTCTAGTTTAAACTATCTCTCTTGGTAAATTCATTAGTTCCCATGAGTTTAATTGTCATCTCTATGCAGATAATTATCAGAATCATATATACAGTCTAGTCTTTCTCCTGAGCTCCAGTTTTGCATCCCTAACTATATTCTAGACTTTTCAAACAATGTATCATAGACATCTCAAACTCAATGTGTCCCAGCATATCTCCCCATCTTTCTCTGCATACCTTCCCAACTTTCCTATTACTATCATGGGTACCACCATCCTCCTAGAAAGTCAGATTCTACCTCAGGATTATCTGTGTACTCTCACTCTTAATCACCTCACATATTCATTACCAAATCTTGTCATTTCCACCTTCACAAGATCTCTCACATATGTCCCTTTCTCTCTACTCACACAGCTAGCACCCTAGTAGAGGCACCCATCCACTCATGCCTAGAGTATCACAGTAGCTCTCTTTTGTCTCTCTATCTCAAGGCTCTTTCCAATTCTATAAATTTCCAATTCAGCTGCCAAAGTGATTTTTCTAAAGCACAGGTACACTTACTATATCACTTCCCAACTCAATGAACTTCATTGGTTCCCTATTATCATCAGTATATAAACAAAAATATAAAGTCTTCTATTTGGTATTTAAGGCTCTTCACAACCTGGCCCCTTCCTACCTCTCCAGTGTTCTTATACTTTACTCCCCTCTACACACTCTGATCCAGCTACATTGGCCTTCTTGCTAGTCATCTGTGGACTTCATGCATTTCACTGGCTATTTCCCATGCCTGGAATTGATCTTCTCTTAGTTTCTCTGGCTTCTGTCAAGACTGAGCTCAAATCCCACTTTCTACAAGAAGCATTCCTCAGTACATCTTGCCACGCCCCTAACACTGGTTTCTTCCCTTTGAGATAACCTTTCTTTTATACCATATATATCTTGTATGTACATTTTTTTGCATGTCATCTCCCCCTTTAGAATGCAAGCTCCCTGAAGACAGGCACAGTGTTTTATGCCTTTCTTTGTATAGCTGAGTGCCTGTCACACAGAAGGTGCTTAATAAGAGTTTTTGTGATTATCTCTTCTATGACCTCATCCTGCTTTATCTGGCATGGCTTTAAGCAGCCCTTCTTTGATTCCTGGAGTTCTCCACTTCTCAGCTTACTTAATTCTTTTTCTTCAAGGTCCTGTTCAGGTGCTATCAACTCCTGCATAAAGCCTTCCCCGATCCACCCTTAGATGAAAGTGATGTCTCTTTAATAAAATTTCTTACAGCACTTTGGTCTTCATTTCCCATTTGCTCTCATTATTCATTATAATATTTATAGTGGGTATCCCAAATTTTTCAGCTTTAGCAACATAAAACTGTACTAAGACTTTTGGGACACACTGTCTATATGTCTTTTCTTCCCTACTCAAATTAGAATAAAAATTACTTGAAGGCAGATATCATGTTATTTTTAAACTCTGTTTCTCAAATGCCCATGCAAATTTTAAAAATACTGAATTGAATTAAATTCTTTGGAAACCTAGGATATACCACTCTTAATATATTTTCCTTTTCACTCAACTTTCCAACCCGCTGAACATACAAAATTAAGGGAAAATAAAATAGTAATTAACAGATTGGTAAAGATATGAGTTGATAAAAGAAACCCAAACTCTTGGCAATTAAATGAAAATGTAAAACTATTTTAAGTGACAAGTTTTAGAGCATCTTTAAACCAGGTAATTTCAGAAATAAACATAAAGTGCTAAGGAAGCACCAACTAAAAGTTCAACCTGTGTGAGCATTACAAGAACCCTTACCTATACAATCCATAGTTAGGAGAGCATTCCATGGATCTTCCCTCTCTACCTCATCCCCCTTCTCTGCATGTATGCATCCACTATAAACCACCTCATATCTATTCATCTGAGCTGGTGTGCCTGTAAAGCTTCTCCTCAGTTCCCTACAATGGCAATAGATGGGGTTCCAGATCAAATGCCTACCTAGGATTCAGATTCCAGGAAGCTGGTTCTAACCGACAAGAGAGGAACAATGGGAAAGAGAAGACAGAAGAATCGGAAGCAGGTTGCCAGGAGGTTTCTTTTTCTTATCTTATAAATATTCATTTTAAGAAAATGGCAAGAGATTTGGGCTGTTTGTAATCTTTTTTTCTTCTTCCCTTTTCTCTTGTAAATGTATGCTCCCTTTTTAAGTAAGATATTTGGGTTAAAAATTTTAATCAGAATGAAAAATCTGCCCATCCATTTGCCATAGAAAGTGTCTGTTACCAGTTGTAATAAGCAACTATGCCACAGTCAGGGAGAATTTGTGATATCAGAAGTCAAAAGCTTTAAGAGACTTTGAGGACCACTAAGTCCAATATACTCATTTTTCAGATGAGGAAACTGAGAGCTATGGAGGTCAAAAGACCTGTCCAAGGTTGTATGAGTGGGAATAACTGGAGAATTGGGATTTGGAACTAGAACGAATGTTTCTTTTCTACAGCACTACAAAGTCTTAATAGAATCCCAATGCAATGGCACCTATTTGAAAGTCTAGAAGACTGAATCTGATTCTCCTAGTATATATTATAGTACTCTCTAGTAATATATTGGACTTGAGCTCTTTTAAAACACTTAGGGCCTATTTCATAAATTACTATACAAGTACACTAAATGGTCCCCTGGTGGCTTAAGAAAGTTAATGCATCCCTTCCATACCAAATACACAAAGCAGTTCTGACCTTGGAAACTCCCTATTTAGTTCCACTCAGCTCACACATCTATTTCCTCAACTATCATGAAAAAAAATGAAAAATTATAATGTATTTTATTTCATGTACCTATCTTCCTTAACATTAGAGGTGTTTCATTAAAACACTATAAATTGAATTTATTTTTATATTCACCTTGGCAAAACTAAAAATGAATCATGGAACAAGGTCAAATGTGTCTCATACATTTATGAAATGGTGCAAACCAATTAAAGTAAATCTTGATTCCTCACACAGGATATTATTTGATGAATTATTTAATCAATGTACCAAATGCTAATCTAAGGGATGGAAGGAGTTAAAATACAAAGCAGACATATAGGAAATAGATCTACATAGAGACAAAGGGCATTGTGTTTACAGTTGTACTGATGGAAAATATGTTGATTAAGGAATTATTTGGGATTTAACATTTCTGTCTCAATTTAAAGTAATAAATGTCCCCAAAGTTATTTTTTTATTTATTCTGATTTTATTTTACTTTTAGCTATTCCTTTTGATTAACCCCAAATTCTTAGTTTTTAAGAGAAAAAATAAGTTAATGTGACTCCAAATGTCAATATTTATTCTAAAAAGAGTCACCAAAGCTTAAATATAATAGAACTTCAAAAAATCATAGATCTGATCATTTTTTGAGGGTGGGAAATCCAGAATGGGCCAATATTTCAATATATTGACCGCAATGAAAAATGGACCTTTGGTGGGCAATGGCAATTAATTTGGAACTTAAAAAATTAACCCATAATTCTCTAGACATAATACACTTAAAATTATGAAAACTAAATCAGCACAAGAAATATTAACTATACAAGGATTTTTTATGAATTAGAGAGAAGTCAGTAAGATTTTCTGCTACTATTAATCTATTCAAAACATACACCCCCCCTATGCCAACACAAGCAAACATACTTTGGTTAGATCATTTTTCAGGATTTGTAAGTTATTAAAGGCACAAATAAAGTAGATTGTGTTGAAAGTTAATAGATGGAAAACTGAATATCCTAAATTCTCTTTCAACACACACACTGTCTCCAGATTAGATTTTGGCACTTTTTACACTTGCACCTAATCTATGATCTATCATTGCTCGGTATCTTAAGTAGGTTTAGATATCTGGTTTTTAAAAATATAGTGAGAAGATGTAGAAAAGATTATATTTTCTATGAGGCAAGAGAATCAACACATGAAAGATTGTAGCAAATCAAGGAGAGGAGTATTAAAGAAAGTTTGAAAGGAAAATCTCTGTACTCATACCCCAAGTAAGTTTCTGTCTGCTTCTGTCTTTGTCTCTCCTTCCACACAGATGACAAGATGGAAGCAAGCATCTTGTCTACGACATGGCACCTAGGATAATGTCAGTCTAGAAGTGTAATAAAGATCTGCAAATATCTACTTGAAAGATAGGAGATGCCTGAAAATGGAGAAGTTGTTTATTTGAAGACAGGAAAAGATCACATCAATTCTAGTCATCGTTTCTTAATTTCACCTCCTCTCAGCCTCACCTCCATACTTTGTTGTTGTACATACATATTCCATATGTTACAGATCAGGGAGATTAAATCCATTGCCTTTGCTTTCCTTCTCTTTCCATTGGTGCTAACGAATTGCATAATAGAACCACTAGAGAAAACTCCAGTACTACATAGTTGCATACTGAAGTGGAAAAGCTTTGCAGGGTAGACTTTGCTTGCAGTTCTGAAACAATTCAGCTAAGGAGGAGGAAAAACAGTGAGAAAAGCACCACCAATGTCAGTCCTAGGCTAGTAGTTTACAGTCTAACTCTGGAGTCATAAGGAGCAGGCGACTTAGAGTTCATCAAAAAAGAAGCATGGTATAGCGAATACTTAGAGCGCTAGACTTGGAGTAGGGGAGAGCATGTTCAAATTGGGCATCACCTACTGACCCTGGACAGATCACCTCACTTTCCTGAGCTTCAGTTTCTTCCTGCGTAAAACGGGGTGGTGTGGAGTGGTCTCTTAATATCTAAGTACTGTCAGCTCTTAATTTGTTTTTAGTTTTGCAGTGCAACTACCACCCCTCCTCCATTTTACAGATGAAGAAACTGAGGCCCTGGAGTGAAATAACGTCACAGAACAGGTCACAGGATTTATAGAGTTTGAAAATTCCACAGAGATCATTACCTTTTATCTTACCTAAGTCAAACTGCCCAAGGGACAGTAAATGGCCGAGGTGGCATCCTATCTTCTGGCTGGACTGGAGGATCTACGACTTTGCTTAGCACAATAGTTTCTAATACTCCCACTTCAACTCCTCAAGTAATTCAGACATGTCCGAGCTAAATTAGAGTTCCATTTTGCGAATTAAAACCCCATCTTGGCAATCTTTCTGAGGCAGAAAATAACAGTTAAAAAGGGGGGGGGGGTATATCTTTCAAACATTGCTAGCACCGCGAGTAGAGCGGCCTGGGCCTCAGGATAAGTTTTTTAACAGGAGAGGGACTTTTTTAAAAAGTCTAAAATGTCAACGCAACGGAAAAGCTCCAGCTCTATTCCCTTCCAAAGACAAACTCGAATACCGTGTCAGTCCGGACTTCCGCCTGGGTGTGAGGGGGGAAGAGGAGAAGTGGGGCAGGTGCAGGTGAGAGCCGCCACTAGCCAGGGCTGCCACAACTGGACACCTGCGGGGTGGGGGAGGGGAGCGTCCGGCCGTGGTGCCTCCCTAGTTCAGTACCTGCACCTCCGCCAACCCTGCACAGGGGACTCTAGGGAAACTGGGAAAGCAGAGGACTGGCAGGCCCAGCGTGTCCTCTAGCTGGAGCAGCGAACAGAGCTCCAGGTCTTAGCTCAGTGATTTTCCCTAAACTAGCCAGCTAATCAAGGTTACAAACAGCGCGCACTTGGGAATGCGGCGCGCTCGCATTCCTTCCCTTCTGGACCCCTCTCCTCCCCCTCCAGCTCCGCGCTCCTTAACGTTCCATTCCACGTGTTGCTTGTTGTAGGCGCTACAGGTTCCCCACCTGCGACCGGGGCTGGCTTCCTGGGCCGCTTATCAACTAGGCTGGGGGGGCTAGGAACCTCTGCAGGAACAATTCCCAAGGCAACCAGGCTCGACTTCCCTCTTCGCAAACCCCGCCTAGTCATTCCCTCTCGCTCTGGTGGCTCACTATTTTTTCCTCCCATTCTCCTTCCCGCGCCCCACCCCCCACACCCCCCGCCCAACTCCTGCCCGCCCCTTTCGCCCTGGTGGTAGGAAACAGTCTGGTGCCTAAACTCGACGTGTCCGGAAAGCTGTGGCCGGTTTCCCTTTCGTTCTCCAGCCGGCGCAGCTTTCCCTTCCCGGACCCAAGGGCTCAGGCGCTTGCGGGGTGAGGACGGCCCCCGGACATCATGCTGGACCCGTCTTCCAGCGAAGAGGAGTCGGACGAAGGGGTGGAAGAGGAGAGACGCGATGTGCTGGTGGCGGCCGGTGGCTCCCAGCGATCCCTGCCCGCAGTTCCTCTCCGGGAAGGGCGGCGGGACCCTCCGGGGCGCCCGGGCAGCGGCAGCACCGCCAGACCTGTCAGCCCGAGCCCCTCGGTGCTAAGCGAAGGGCGAGAGGAGCTGGAGCGGCAGCAACAGGAGGAAACCGAGAAGCGCATCCGCCTGCAGCTCTACGTCTTTGTAGTGAGGTGCATCGCGTACCCGTTCAACGCCAAGCAGCCCACCGACATGGCCCGGAGGCAGCAGAAGGTGAGCTGCAGCCACAGGCGCTGTGTGCCTCGCCTTCTCCCCTCTCCGATGTTTACTCCTGAGAGAGGTCTGGGGCGTGTGTGTGTTTATGCGCGTAAGTGTGCGTGCCTGCCTGTTGGGTAGGGGTGTTTTATGAAAACGTATTAAACATAAGGGGGCTTTGTTTTGATTCTCCTTTAAAACACCGGAGTCTTTCCAGAAAAGTGATCCCTTTTACTAGTCTGGTAGCAAAGGCAGCGGCAGTTGATCCCTTATGGCAGGCAGAGGCTGTCAGAGCTAGCCATTCACAAAACGCAGAGACTGGATCACATCTTGTGTTTGCATCCTGGCCCCGAGCTACGGTGGAGTCAGACTCAAACTCCCAGCAACTCAACTCCAGCCTTGATCTTAACTGCTCTTCTGGCGTCCTAACCTGGCCAAGGTTTTGACCTTGAGGGCAGTTGGTGTTTTCTAAAAGATATAGCCTAAGCATGTGTGTAATGGGAGAGGTAGCCCAGAAATTCTCCTGGGTCAGCAGAAGCAAAGTCAAAATAACAAGTTTTTACTAATGCTCTCTAACCAGCGTAGGGAATCTCATCCAAACACTGGAGGGTGATGTCTACCTCTGAATATATAGAGCCAGGATCCTTCTACAAAAGTACTTTTTGACAAGAGATAGACCTAAGTTTAAAATTTTAAAAACTTGTAAGCAGTGAGCATGTGGCAGGGGTGGAGGGAGGGAAGAGAGAACCATTTCATTTATTGATAGCTATTTCAAGGAATCATTCACGTTATGGCAAGTGCTGTAGGGAAGTGAGTGGTTTGTTTCAAGTGAGGTCAACCATCATCTTTCCTTTTGAAATAAAGTCCAATTGGAGTTCTAATGTTATACTGAAATTACAAATGATGATTCAGACTGCCTCTATTTTAAAATAATATCAATTTAAATATCTAGGAATATCTTTCCTAGTCAGGCATGGAAGAGACCCTTGAAGTCAACCTTCTCATTTTAGGAATGAAAGTACTGAGGGCCCCAGGGATTTTCTGTAATGCATCAGATGTAAGTTATTTCTCCCTTTCCCCCTTTATATTAAACTTTTATGCAAGTGATTTCTGTAGATTTTAAAATAGCTTCCAGTTAAACTATAATTGGAATTCTTTTGAAATAATTTTTGACAAAGCTTTTTATAGATAAGATTTTGCACATACCCAGTTTTGTCAGTCAGAAATAAATCCCAGCTCTACAGTACTGTAGTTCATTCCCTGTCCAGAAGCAGGAGTACACAGGTTATTTTTCTGGAGCTACTTATTAATTTCATTTCCTTCTATTATATTTAGCCTCCATGATGTTTCATAAAATCAGAAACTGGAAAAGACCATAGAGACCATAGTCCAATCACCTCATTTTACAAAGATGAAAATTGATGGCTTTACTCTCAAGTGCTAGAAAATTAAATATTTTAGGTGTTCAATCTTCTAGATCTCAATCTATGTAGAAAAATTGACTTGAAGTAGCTCTTTTTGAGGTGGGTCAATTTTAAGTGTCCCAAATGAATTTTGGTTAGAGTTTACTTCACCACTAAATCTATTCCATTATACAAAATCCATTTTTTTCATTAACATAATTGAAGATGAAAACATGCAGTTAACTAAAGGAACTATGTAGGTAAAAAAAAAATTGCTTTAGTTATCATTCCAAATCAAAGTGTAAGTAATTTTGACATGTGTGATGGAGTTTAGAGAGGAAACTTCTTTTTGTATGAATAGTCCCTTGCCCATAGATTCGTCATCATATCATATTTAGATTATTTTTAGAACCTTAAAGTAAACATTTTAAGATCAATTAGGCAATATTAATGAAACTAGGGCTATTTGGAGGGTTCATTGTCAAGTCATATTTCCAAGAGTAGAGGTATATTTATGAATGGAATTACCTATGATACTTTGAATACTTATCTCATATAGTTCCAAAACCACTTATCTTTTGTTGTTCAAGTAGTGTGGATATATCTAGCTCCTATTGTTTAACTAGACTGTTTAATCAAAAATTGTTTGCATTAGAATATAAGTGCATCCATGATTCAGTTAGTGGTATGTTGGTGCCTCACTCAGACATCAGAGAGACTAAGCTAAAATTGAAAATGCAGCACTCTGAATAGGCAAATCTATGCCTTTGAATGTTAGGGTATTTTTGTTATAAAAGTTGTCATCAGAACTGTCAAATCAATTTTTACATGCCTTAGTGTTGAGAAAGACCTATAATGGTTGGAGACTGGAGTTGGTTATTTGCATGCAGTTTAAAAGAAGTTTTCTTTTTGTGTCTTTGTAGGTGCTTATATATATCTGTGTGCCCTAGCATCTGGGCAGTATGTCTCAACATTCAGAATAATATGGTGTACAAATTCAGGCCAAAATTATGTACTTCAAAATGATCAAGTTTTGATTAAACACAAATTCATGGAATAAATGCCAAATTATCATCCTACATTGTATTTTGTAGGTACTACCTTAGAACAGTCAAATATGCAACTAAAATGGGTAGGAGGTTAAATTGTTTACCATTAAAAACATGTAATACTGCATATTTTCACACAATTTGTAGAATTATAGAAGATAATTTTAAATCTAGAAAGGAGCTTGGAGATCCTCTATTATAAACCCCTTGTTTTGGAAGGGAAGATAAACTAAGTCTCCTGATTTCAGTGTGCTATAGTGGAATAAATCCAGTATTGGAAGAGTCCTTTATAAATTAAGAGTTCTTTGTGCAGCTTTCTAAACAAATCTTTACTCTTCCAAAGTGTAGGACAATAAGTGAATGCCAAGACTTGTGAAAAAGTAATATAAAGGGTGATCATGGAGTAAAGTACCCTTAGTAATGATTTTGGACCTCAGTTTTCCTCATCTATAAAATGAGGGGATTGGATTCCTAAGGTCTTCTGATTTTAGCGTGAAATTGGCAAGTGTATCTAGATAGAGGTGGACTGAAATAAGTGGCTCTTTCTAGAGGCACTCTTAGAAGAGTCCTTACAATTTAAAGGCTCTAAATTAGCATCATTAAAGTTGTTCTGTACTGTGACTTAATAAAATAATGATTTTGGTTAGTCAAAAGTCTGCATTTTATGGGATCATTAGTTACTGTACTCAAGGTATTTATTATTTGATGAAATAACAAAACTCTGACCTTAAGGGGTCATTAAAAAAAATTCTTTGAACATATACTACCACTTTCCCATATGATGCACTGGAATCATAAGAGCGTTTCTTCACTTATTGTTAAAAGATAAGTTGCAAATTCAGCTCCTTTTTAGTGTTTCCTTATATATTACCACTGTAGCTACAATAAATTTTGCCATGGTGTAGTTTTTCTTCCAACATGTTCACCACTTTCCCTTGACAGTTCTCATTGATAATACTTCATGAAAAATGCCACATAAATAATATAATGGAAAGGTAGGTAAATGTTGAGGAAAGCAAATTTCCAAGGAAAGATGGTATTAAGTGGGAAAAGAGATGGGGGAAGGGAGAGAAGAGAAAAGGATTGAGGGTAGTTGATTTATGGCCTCTTTGTTATAGTTCTCCCATCTGAATATTGTGGAAAGTTAAGTATTAGAATAAAATTTCGTAGCTGGGGGAAGAGAGAGAGAGAGAGAGATGCTAGGGATATGAATATTTGGGGGAGGAGGCTGTTCATTTCTAGCAAACATTTATTAAATGAATACTGTGTACAAAGAACTAGGCTAGGTGTTGAGGGAAAGTGAAATAGAAATTAGACTTAGAGATTTAAAGAATCAGAGCTGAAATGAACCTTAGAGGCCATCAGGTCCAACCACCTCAATTTAAGGAGAAATACTGAGGCCCAGAAGGTTAAGTGACTTATTCAGAGTTACAAAAGCATGATTTGAATCTGTCTTCCAAATATCAGTCCAACTCTCTTTCCAGTAAGACCTCATCCATGCCATCATGCAATACTATAACTATGATATAAAATTGAACATAAATGCATGAGTGATGCAGTGTGCTAGGTTAGGTTAGAGGAATGATACAATTTTGGAATTTCTGAAGTAATGGACTGCTTAACACTATATTCTAAGACAATTAAGTTTCCTGAGCTCAGGTACATTTTAAATTTATTTAAGAGTAAACCTCAGGTTCATGAAAATAACCCATCCTCATTCTAGACAGCATGGGTAATGAAATTTTGTTGTAATATTTGGAGGGGAGGGAGAAGGGAGAAGGAAGACGCAAAACGGTAGCTGACATTTATCTATAGACTTGATCTATTTAGCTCTTGGACCCAAAAGTTAAATGAGTTGCCCCAGATGACATAGAAAGTAAATAGTAGAAACAAGTTTTGAACTCAGGTCTAAAAGTAATGTTCTTCCGACTAAACCAGAGCCTTGACATTGGTGTGTATAGCTCATGCATGACCTGAAGTGTTAGCTAAATGGGATATATGATAAAAAAGGAAGCAACATTTTTAGTTCATAGAAGAAAGGATGTAGCCTGCCTTGTAATTAGAAAGTAGGCATGATCTCTCTCTTTTCTCCATATAGAAACTAATATAACTTAAGTTGGCTTGAGACTATCATCCTCCCTTCTTACCACCCACCAAAAAAAAAAAAAGCTAACTAGGAAATGGTAACATCTATTGGTGTGGAACTAATAATTTTGAAGTAAGAATTTCCCAATTCTATTACCAAACCCCAGAGTCACTAAGGGATTTTGAAATCTCACAGTATGTATGGTTTTCTTGCCTGCAGGTTTCTAGCAGCCCTGCTGATAGCCTAAAAGACTACCCTCTTAGGGAGTTAGGATAATTTATTTTTTTTGTTGGTTGGGTATTGTTACATTATTGAACAAATACCACATGGATGTACTATGTTGTTTGTTGCTTTTAGTGATACAGTATAGATTATCCTTGGGGAAAGGGATGGAATCTATGCACTAAAATAAAACCTCAAACTGGACTTTAAACAGTATCTCAGTGAAAATTGTTCATGCTTTTTCAGCTAAGTCATCTAACCCTCCACAGGGTACCATGAGACCACAGCACTTAATTTTGTGGAATGAGTTGTGCTAATGAGAACTCAGACCGATTAAGTGAGCTTGGCATTTGCTTCCTTCTTTCAAAAGTAAAATCACCTGCAATTTTGGAACATACAGATCATCTGTCTTTAAGAGCGAAACAAAATTATTTTTGTGTACTTCTCCCTTTAATTTTGTGTTCTCAAAATCAAGTAAACAAAACAGTTTGAAAGGATATTAGATGCCTTAGAAAAAATAAGCCACCAAATTATGAGGAGCCTAAGGAGATCGTGTCCTGCTGAATAGCTCTGGTTAGTAAGTCCTTACTGGACCATTTCTATATTACTTCACAAGTATTTATAAAACAACTTAGTTGCTTTTCGATTTTGGTTTAGTTCTCTGTTTCAAAAGGAATTAAGTTGGAGGGTAATAATTTTATATCCATGCAACCTAGCTGTTTCCCCTTCCCTCAAGTCTTGAAGGAAATCAAGAGTGAAATTTGGGAATGGTAGGTCATCATGTGTGAGTCATCATTTAAAGATCTCTGTGCTAAAGAATTATATATTGTAAATGAGTTACCTTCTCTAAGGGTTCCAGATAGATCCTGGAAACTATAGTCATGTCTTATTTCTGTCCAGCAAAGCTTCAGTCTATAATGAAGAGTGAAAGCATTGAACAATTAAGTAAACAATTTATGGGGAAGCCAAGAAGGGATTATGGATTCTGCCTCATCTGCTAAAGTTATTTGAGGGAATAAATAAACATGTTGTGAAGGATAAGTCAGTAGTACATATGATTTATCTAAAACTTTCAGAGTGCCTTTGAGAAGTTCTGTATTAAAACTATTAAAAACAAATTAAGTTGAAAATTGTTTGGCAGTAGATTTGTTTAAGGTATTCTTCAAGAATTTTTACTTTTATTTAAAATATTTCATTTGTTTTAATCAGCAAGGATCCACCTTCTCCACTTACCTCACCCTCCCCACATTGAGAACATAAAGCAAAACTCATAATAAATGTGTATAGTCAATCAAAACAAATTTCTACATTGGCCATGCCCTCCAATTTTATTCTTCATTCTGTCTTTTACTTGTCTATCTGGAGGTGGGTGGCATGTTTTCTCATTAGTACTCTGGAATCTTGTTGTCTGGTTGGTCATTACACTAGTCATTACGCTAATTAGTCATTAGGCATTACGATAATAATTGTTCAGCATAATAGTATCTTGTCATATTTATATAAGTTTTTTCATCTATTCCCCAATTCATGGGCACTCTCTTGGATTCTTGTGCTTTGCTACCTCAAAAAGAACTATAACTATTTTTGTCTATCCTTAAGAGTTTGTTTTTGTTAGGACTGATCCCTACCTTAACCTATTCTAGCTCTAAATCTCCTTCCTCCACTTTTTTTTCCTCCCGTTTCTCTATAAGTGGAATGTATTTCTGCACCCATGTGTCTGTATTTATTGTTCCTTATTTTGACCAGTTCAGATATGAGTTCAAAGTGTCAGATGCTTTTCCCCATCACCTCATACTTATTTGTATACATGTCTATTTATGTACTCTATGTGAGGTAATTTACCTTTCCCTTCCTTTCCCTTCTCCTCTACCCCTACCCCCAGCCCCTGTATTCTTTTCCCTTCTTGTTCCATTCTTTTCTTAAAATTCACTAAGATAGAACATAACCTTGGCTTTGTCTAATTGGACTCCCTTTATGAATCCTGGTGATGACAGGGTATCATCTACCCAAATGTAAGCAGTTTGTCTTTTTTTAGTCCTTTATTATTGTTCATTCATGTTTACCTTTTTGTGTTCTTATTCTCTCCTGTGTTTGAACTTCAGAGTTTCTTGGAATCTCTGTTTTTTTTTGTTGGTTTTTTTTTTCATCAGGAATGCTTGGAAGTCCTATGGTTCATTAAAAATCATTCCCCATTGTAATATTATACTCCATTTTGCTAGCTAAGTATTCTTGGCTTCAAGCCTGTGTCTTTTGCCTTCTGGAATATCATATTCCAAGTTCTCCATTCCTTTACAGTGGTGATTGCTAAATTGGGTGTGATCTTGACTGTGGTTCCTTGGAGCTTAAATTCTTTTTCTGGCTGCTTTCAGGATTTTTCTTTGACCTAGAAGCTCTGGATTTTGGCTCTGATATTCCTGAGAATTTTCATTTTGGTGTTTCTTCAGGAGGTGACTAGTGGATTCTTTTTAAATCGACTCTGTTTTCTAATTCAAAGAGTTAAGGGCAATTTTCTTTTTTTCCCTCTTTTTTTGAGGATAGGGCAATTTTCTTTTAAGATTTCTGGAAATGTGATATTAGGCTCTTTCTTTGGTTATGGTGTTCAGATATTCTAGTAATTCTTAAATTTCTCTGTGATCTGTTTTCCATGTCATTTGTTTTTGTCATGAGATACATATTTTTTAAAAAAATTTTTTAGTCTTTTGCCTTTGTTTTAATATTTCTTGTTGTCTCATGAAGTCATTAGCTTCTATTTAGTCCACTCTAATTTTTCAGGGAGATTGTTGTTTGAGCAAGGTATTATACTTCTTTTGTCAAGCTGTTCATTTCTTTTCCACTTTTTTTCTTCTGTAACTCTCATTTTGTTTCTATTTTTTTCTTCAAGCACTCTCATATTTGTTGTAAAAAATTAACTTTTAAAAAGCTGTTGCTTATTGTCTTCTAGGCATTTTATTTCAGTTTCTGTCCAAGTTGTATTTTGCTTTGAGGCATTGCTTGTAGATATTTTGGAGTCATTCCCTTCTGTGTTTGTGTCTTGAGTATCCCTGCCATTGTAATAACTCATGCTAGGGGATTTTATTTAAATTTTTATTTATTTATTTACTTTTAGTTTACAACATTCAGTTCATCAATCCCTTGAATTTCAAATTTTCTTCTGCTCCCTCTCCTCCCCTTTCCCCCCATGGCGGCATACAGTTAAATATGGGATCTACAAATACCTTCACATTAAACGTTAGTCAAGTTGTGAAGAAGGATTATAACCATTGGAGTGAAGAAATAAAACAAAAGAAAAGAAAGGAGACAGCAAGTAGTTTGCTTCAATCTGCATTCAGACTCTGTAGTTCTTTCTCTGGATGTGGATATCCCTTCCCATCATGAGTCTTTTGGAGTTGTCTTATAACCTTGCATTGCTGAGAAGAGCCCAGTCTATCAGAGATGGTCGTCACACATATGATGTGTACAAAGTTCTCCTGGTTCTGCTTTCCTCAGTTAGCATCAGTTTATATTAGTCTCTCCAACTTATTATGAAGTCTGTCTGCTTCTCATTTTTTTTTCATTTTTGGAGGGGGGATGGCAGGGCAATTGGGGTTAAGTGACTTGCCCAAGGTCACACGGCTAGTAAGTGTTAAGTGTCTGAGGTCATATTTGAACTCAGATCCTCCTGACTCTAGGGCTGGTGCTCTATTCACTGCACCACCTAGCTGCCCCTGCTCTGCATTTCTTATTAGCACAGTAGTACTCCATCACATTCATATAGCACAGCTTGCTCAGCCATTTCCCAATTGATGAGCATTCTCTTGATTTCCAGTTATTTGCCACCACAAAAAGAGCTGCTATAAATATTTTTGTACAGACTGGTCCTTTTCCCACTTCTGTGATCTCTTTGGGATAAAGCCGTAGAAGCGGTATTGCTAGGTCAATATATACTTATTTATAGCCCTTTGGGCACAGTTCTATATTGCTCTCCAGAATGAATCAGTTCACAATCCCACCAACAGTGCATTAGTGTTCCAATTTTTCCACATACTCTCCAGCATTTATTATTTTCCTGTTCAGTCATCTTGGTCAATCTGACTGGTGAGATGTGGTACCTCAGAGTTGTTTTGATTTACATTTATCTAATCAATAGTGATTTAGAGCATTTTTTCAAATGCTTATAGATGTCTTTAATTTTTTCCTCTGAAAACTGCCTGTTCATATCCTTTGACCATTTATCAATTGGGAAATGACCTGTATTCTTACAGATTTGACTCAGTTCTCTGTATGTTTTAGAAATAAGGCCTTTATCAGAGACTCTGGTTGTAAAAATTCTTTCCCAAGGTTCCACTTCCCTCTTAGTCTTGGTTATGTTGGCTTTATTTGGATTGTTTTTTTCCCCCATTCTTTCAGCCTACTTCCTGCTGACTTCAGAATTTATGTTATGTTCTGCACAATTTTCTTCTTTGATCCTTTCTTGGGGGGGGGGAGGAGGGGGTTGAATGCTATGTTATTTCAGGATCTCAGGGATCAAAGTGCTCTTATCCAGGGCAAGGTTTGATTGCTCCCCCTTCCTCCACTCTGAGCTGATCAAGTTTCTGACCTGGGTTTGAGTCTGAGCAAGAGTAGACTGCTGTTGAGCCCTGCCCCTGTTAGCTAGCTGGAAAGCATTATTGGTTCAGATTAGCAGAATTGTAGGTTCCTCTTTGGTCTAGGGGTTTTCCCTTCATTTTTCCTCTAGGAATGGGCTAGATAAGTGAGATCCTGCTTTGAGTTTGGGATCTGAGCCAAACCTTTGCTGCTGGCTTCTGAACTTCATCCTTTTTCTGTTACATGGCCCAGAGCATTCCTACTATAGGATACCTAGTGTCCATAAACCTCCCTGTCTACCTCTGTTCGACAAAGACTCACCGTGACATTTTCTGGATTTCCCTAGTAGGATTCAGTCTAGTATATTTTTGATAATTGTTTAGAGGTGTTTATGTTAAGAAACGCTGCTTCACTGGATTTTACCACTTGGCCATCTTGGCCCCACCCCACTTGTTTTTTTTTTTTTAAACACAGTATAATCTTTAATTTTGTAGCTGCCACACATGAAAACAAGATGTTCCAGGCTTCTCTATGCTGAGGTGGCAGCAGATGAAGTGGTTAGAGCAATGATATGACTGTCACCCTATCTAAAAAGACAGAGGTGGCCATGTAGACAGCTTCAGTAGCTGTTAAGACCCAGAAGAAAACAGTGAGAGGGGGAACTTTTACTGCTGCTTATAGTTTCTAACAATAAGGGATATCAATGCATACATCCCCTCTTCTGCATCTCTAGTCCCTCTTAACTGCTTCCTAATCCCTACCACTTACTTGGTCTTTCCCTATCCTGAGAAAAGTATACTTGCTCCTAGAAAGAGTAATCTGTATTCCCTGAATCATTTTCCTTTGCACCCACTCATTCAGCAAAACTCTGGCTTCTGTGCTTATGTCTTTACTAACACAGCTTTCTCCAAGGTCCCTGACTGCTGAATCCAATGAATTTTTACAGTTCTTTTTCTCCTTTATCTCTCTTACCTATTTCTTGATTCTACTTCTCACTTGGCTCGTCTGACATTATACCATCATGTTTTTCCCCCCGTGGCCTTTTCTGACCAACCCTGTATCTTGCTGGCTCCTCATCATCTTTCTATCTCATAACATAATTATTTGCCAAGGTTTTGTCATAAGCTTTTCCTTCTCTCTTCGTGATCTCATTTACCCCCAGGACTTGATATCATTTCTATGTAAATAATTTCCAAATCTATATTCTTTCTTCAGAACTCTGACTGCTAATTGTCTCCACCTAGATTTCTTTATATCTTAAACTCAACTTGTCTAAAGTTGAACTAGGCTTCCTTTCTTTTTTTTTGTCTTTTTTTGGGAGGGCAATTGGGGTTAAGTGACTAGCCCAAGGTCACGTGGCTAGTTTTTGCGTTAAATGTTTGAAGCCCGATTTGAACCTAGGTCCTTCTGACTCCAGGGCCAGTGCTCTATTCACTGCTCCACCTAGTCACCCCTAGGCTTCCTTTCTAAATATATGCCTGTACCTAACTTCTTAGTCCCAGTCCGGTTAATAGTACCACCATCGTCCTAATCATGTTTGATTTCCCTTTCCTTTCATAGGCCTGGCAGCAGTATTGATCAGGACTGGACTTTAACCTCTCTGTTTTTCCAACCTGGGCTGGTTCACCTCTTGTTGAGCAGACTGGTCGGTTTCTGCCTCAAGGGGGGGTCACCATATTGATGTCAGACTTAATGAGGATATGTGATTAGCTTTAGCCCTCTTGCAGCTCAAAACTCCCAAACCCAAGTAATCCACCAGACAGCTTCCTCACCAGCAGGAACTTGAACCATGTGCTAATACAGCTGAGTGTCTCTACCTCGTCAATATCTCTTGCATCTAGGTTTTCCTCTCCACTCCCACTCTAACGATCTTAGTTTAGGCCTTCATCTTTTATCTTTTGCAGTAGGAGCATCCTAAGAGATCTTCACTCCAGTCTATCCCTTTACCTATCCATATTTGACCTTGCTGTTGTTGTCCCAGTAATCTTTTTTTTTTTTGAGGAGCAATTGGGGTTAAGTGACTTGCCCAAGGTCACATGGCTAGCTTTTTTTGTGTGTGTTTAGTGTCTGAGGCCGGATTTGAACTCAGGTGCTCTATTCACTGCGCCACCTAGCCGCCCCTCCAGTAATCTTCTTAATGACTCTCTAGCCATGTAACTCCTCTAACCTTTAAAGATTACCCAATTGTTTAGGTAATAAAATTTAACTACCAACCCTCCACTGGCTTTCCATAGTCTACTTATGCAGCCTTATCTCATTCTACTCCCCTTCACATATTCTCTTGCAGCAAACTGGGCCATTTTCTGTCCCCCATTTTCTTCAGCCTTCTCTCATCACCATTATTTTGTCCAGCTTGTTGTCATACTTGGAATAGAATCTGTTCCCATTTCTCCTTATCTATATGTCTGTTGTCATTCTTTTCTTTTAGAACACAAATAAGATGCTGCCTCTTCCATAAAGCTCCTCTGATTCTGTTGAAGATGCTTTTCCCCCTAAAATTTCTAATGCTACTTTGTCTGGATTTTTCTCTTTCATTTAAATACCATTTATTATTTTTGTCAAGGTTTTGAAGTTTGAAAATTACTTAAATACATAATCTCATGTTATTCTCACAACAATTTTAGATTCTGTTATATTATTACTACTTTATAGATGAGGAAACTGAGACCAAGAGAAATTATATGCTCTGCCCGTGGCCATATAGCTAGTAGTATCAGAGGTTGAATTTGAGCTAGGTCTCTCCTGACACCACATGTCCCCTTTGTACCCTTCTTAAGTCTTTCCTATATCATAGTCATCTTCATACTTATTGTTTTTCTTTCTCTCTCTCAGATTATGTTGTAACTTTTTATTCCTCCCTAATCAGTTTTCTACCCCACTTACTATAATGACTGACTATTCCAAATATCTTCTCTCAAGCCTCCCATGAAATCTCTTCTTACCTCTCAGATCAGAACCTCACCACATACTTTACCTAGAAAATGAATGTCATTCTCTGCAAGCTCTCTTTTCTCTCTTCCTCTTCATGTTACAATCTCTCCACTGTTTCCTCCTTTCTTCTGTTCTTTGATCAAGAGAGGGCCTTTCTTCTTCCCCGAGGCCAAGCTATCTACATGTAACCTTGACCCCATCTCTTCTTATCTTCTCTAGAAGATGGTCCCTACCGTTTTGCCCTGTCTTTTCTAATCAATGATTCAGGAATTGGATTAGAATGTGAAACCCTCCTGGACCATAAAATGAGTTAAAAACAACTTTACTGACAATAAAAACAAAAGAAATACAGTTCTTGGTAAAATTCAATCAAAATACTACCCATCTTTGTGTCTTCTTTGGCCTCTGTCTTTATCTTGAAAGACCAGCAGTTGTCAATGCTAGGTCTGAAAAGCATTCCTGAAGGGAAATGGGAATTCTAAAACCTACAATCTTTGACTACACATAGGTCACTTTATCTCTCTCTCTCTCTCTCTCTCCAGCTCTATGGATTAAGCAAATCACAAAGATGAATGCTTTGAATAGCACAAAAAAGCACTGGTGAACAGAATTGATATATTGTTTTTTAGTTAAGAGGATCATACAATCCTATACTGACCGAAGCATGGCATTGCAGCCTCTATCTAGATTGATGATGGACCCAGTCTCCAATCTCTGTATCTGATTATTCTGTTCAGCAGAGGGCATATGATGTATCTGATGGACACTAATATGTCCTATAAATGACGCTATGTGGTGGGAAATACCAGCAAAATCTGTCCATTGTCCCTAACTCCAAAGTGGAAAGTCTTTAATTGTTCAATTTTTTCTCAAATAGATCCATGGGCATCGCCTAGAAATTAATATGAATTAAGAATCTTTTCTGCCCCACTCCTCATATGCCAGCCACTCAACTCATATATCATCTTACTGGGAGGACTTGCCATGACTCCATCCCTCAGGATGTCATTTATAATTCAATTAATGCCTCTTGAGGTCCAGCTTTATATAATTTCTTTATAATACTTAGTGGTTAGTGCCACGGATGAATATGGAAAATTGTTGTTCCTTAAGGGCTAATTCCTTGTAGGAAGGGGCCTGTTAGGCTGGTGGAGGAGGCAAAATCCCAAGGCTAGTACTGGAGGTCTTGGCATCTGACAGTCACAACCCCCCTCTTCAGGGCAGATGCTGATACTTGGGGAACCTCAGGAGAACATGATCTTGAATGTGCCATTTCTGTTTAGTAATGGCAACAACCTCCTTGCCTTGTCCATCTTGCATCAGTCATAATGGATGACTCAGAACAAAGGATAATAGTATATCCATGTGGTGTCTATTCAGTAGCAACTAGGCCCAAGAACAATCAGTCAACTGTTTTATAGAAGTCATGGTGAATGGCCACTTCAGGGAATTTTTGGCTCCAGAAGCCTAATAGTCATTTAATCTGGCCATTCCTTTGTGCCTGCCAAAGGTCCCAGTCAGCATTTTCTTTAAGGGACAATGCTTGATCTCTTAAGATTACTAGTGCCTGGAGGAGAAGATCCTGGATAATTCACTTTAGGTGTTCTAAAGATGCTGTCTGTACTGGGCCCCACTTGAAAAAGAATAACATAAGTGATTTGGTAAAAGCTTTGGTAAAAGGTAGTTAGGTGGCACAATGCATAGAATTTTGGGTCTGGAGTCAGGAAGACCAGAGTTCAGATATGACCTCAGACAACTAATAACTGTGTGACCCTGGACAAGTCATTTAACCCCTTTCTGCCTCAGATCCCTCAACTCCAAAATTGGGATATTAACATTTCCCTCTCAGGGTTGTGAGGATCAAGTGAAATGATAATATTTGTAAAACATTTAGCAGAATGCGTGACTCATAGTAAGCACTTAATAAATACTTATTTCACTCTCCCTTCCCCCATCAAAATATCCAGGTAGGGTATTTATGGGAATTTGGGTTTTTTAAAACCTAAAGAGTCCCATAGGCCTTTGAACTTCCTTTTAAAACTATGACAATCTGAGTAGCAGTAGCTTATTATGGACTATATCCAGAATCTGTTGAGTTCTGCCCATGAAGCATAATGCTAATAAATACATAACTGTTAGGGCTGGATTCCAAAGTTCCTGAGGGTTGATTGCCTGCTCTTTGTCTCTAATGTGACCTGGACTTCTCCCATTGTGGACCCTTCTCACCCATTTGGTATTATATTGCTAATGTAGGGATGGACTTCAATGCCCTCAGAAAGTGATGCCTTTTTCAGGTGTCTGCCTACCAAAGGATAGCAGTATGCAGAGAACTTAAGTCAGCACAAGGAAGGCTAGAGAAGGTATACTGAACTTCTCTCTAGGTAGAAGCAAATGGCTCCTGACTAGTTTTAGCCAGAAGGATAGAGAAGAAGGAATTGGCAACATCAGTATCCTCATAGTACTCGCTGGGCCTACCTATTCACAAGAACAGACACAGCTGCAGCAATCAACAATAACAACTTTATTTAGTTTCTGTTAATTTACAACAAGTTACTCAAGTACCAATCACCTTTACCAATCATATGTATAATTTTTATATAAGTGGAATTTGTATAGTGAAGTACTCCAGCCTCCTTCATCTCCAATACTAGGTCGGAAGGATCTTTCTCTTCTGCATCCTCAATCCTAGGACTCAATTTTGATTAATATTAACCACACTGGATGGCTCAGGCAACTCCACAGGTTTCTGTATAGCCCCCTCCTCTAACCCCATGTAATGGGCAGGCCTGACTCAGGTCAGTCCCCTTGTTAGTTTAGGTCAGTTGCTGAAAGGAAATGAGATACTTGTAGGACACTCAATGTTTAAAAAAAAAACAAACCTAAAACTTACTGAGCTATTGAATGGAAAGGATATTCAGTAAGGATATTTATGCACTAAATTTGGGTGGATGTGGCTTCCCTCATTCTCATATGGAAATGTCTGGTCAGTAGAGCAGGGTGTTGTGACTCATATGGCCTTGGGGCAGCTCCCAAGTCTAAAGGGCCCTTACCATTAATGAATGGGCCTTTGGGTGACCTAGAAGCTATGTTGCCACATTGAGAGGCTATCAGTAAGCTGCGTTAAGGAAGCTGCATTTTCAACCTTACCTCCCTGGGACAATCGAGAGCCTGACCCAGTTTTATCTCTTTTCAGGAAAATATTGGCTTAACCTATATTGGGGTAGAAGAGGGAAAACTTGGTAGATAGTGGACCTGTCACCAGCAACTACTGGAAGCAACAGTAGAAGTTTTGACTTCAAAGAATTTATAACATTTATCACCACAATATATTCCTAAATTAGCTATCACGACTGAGACCCAGACAGGGAGTTTTCTACTAAAACAGGATGATCCTTCCCTCATTGTTGTTGGTTCACCCTCTTCTCTCTTTGATGAGTTCCTCCTGGAGCTTCAGTTTTGTGGAGGGGATCAAGCTGGTATTCCTTCCCTTCCCAACCCAGTTCCTTGCTTCTAGATTTCAAAACCATGCTTCCGCTGAAGTCTCATCCTGGAACTTCCCAGAGCACCTGAGACCTTTTCACCCTGGAACATCAAACCTGTCCTTATCATGGAATATCATTCTGTAAGGGCTATTGCCTTCTTCCATTGGTGAGTTTCTTCTGGGGCCTCCATTTTTTGGAGTATTCCAAAGTAACCTTCATTCTTCTCTCAATCCTGTTCCTGGCTTCCAGACTTCAAAATCATGCCCACCCTCCTTGCTGGGTGCCTTCATCTCCCCAAAACACACTTTTTAGCTGCATTTTGTGTGTTATCTTTTCCCTTTAGAATGTCAGCTTCTTGAGGAAAGGGATTGTGTTTGTATCCTTATTGCTTAGCACAATGCCTATCACATAGTATACTTTTAATAAATACTTGTTTCCTTCCTTCCTTCCTTCAAAACTCCTAAAGGAAAATGGGCTGCCTTTATTGTCCTATTGAGGGACTCTTGATATGCCTTGGGATATGCCTTGGGAGGGCATGGTACAGGAACTGGGCTGAAGGATAATTAAAAAGCTGTAATAGATGATCTCTAAGGATCTATACAGATCTAATATTCTATGATTGTATAAGGTAACTTATAATTCACATTCTTTATACTTTGTATCTTTGCTTGGAAGCTTTAGCTATGTGGTACACCTGTTAATTAGGAAAAATATTCAAGATAGGGTCCTGATTTTACATGTGTGTTTGTGCTGTCTGCCTTGTGAACTAGAGAAAAGCAGTAAGGGGTAAACCTAGATTAAAAAAAAAAAAACTTGGCAAGAAAACTAAGTAAGTGGTCTTCCTGAGGATGTTTAAGAATTAAAATAAGAGGACAATAAATAAAAGAAAAATGGAAAAAATCTGCAAAGATTTTTGTAACATTGTTTTTGCCATCAGAGATAGAAGAGCAACTCTAGCGTGTCTCTAATATTACAATGTTGGATATGCTTTTAGAAGTGAGAGAAATGGTATCAAAAAGAACAGAGATGAGAAAGGTAAGTAGCAGTATTGGATCATAAAAGAAATCCCTATTGAAAGCAGTTATGAGGCCAGTGAGAAATTGATTGGCAAGATATTTTAAGGAGAGGAGCTACCAAAGGTATGGGAAAAATAAAGAGAACATCAATACCCGCTGACCTATATACCAGCTTTCCCAGGTATATAAACTAATGATATATGCCTGAAGGCTCCCCTCGATGAGCGTTTTAGTAGAGGATAGACAGACTTTAACAAATGAAATAAGGTTTAAATATTTTCCATCATATAAAAAATTAAATACATAGAAAATATAGCCATACTGTGTTTATTGATTATTAGGAAAAAGCATTTGATTTAGTTTGCTCTTTTCCAACAAGATGTCTCCTATTCATATATTAAAGTCATTTGAAATTCCTTGCAAGATAAAACTCTAGAAATAACCTCATTCAGTGATCTTCTGATCAAAAAAATCAGGTGAGTTATAAAACAGAGATGTGGTTGGCCATTGTATTTTCCACCATGATGTGAAAAATACAATACAGATCAAGTTCAGAGTTCAAGTTGTATGAAAAGTAGATGACAGGAAGTTGGCCAGGGTGACTGGTTGGAAGTATAACCTCATGGTCTGGGACCAGCTTGACACAGGGACCTTGAAGAACTGGAAGGGCAAAGTGTAATAGGAAAAGGTCTTCTGTTCACATGGCAAGGTGAGACCTAATAGGTAGACATCCCATGTGGTCCTCTGATATATTTGCAGTGTTACAAGGAAGCAAGGAAGGCCTTCAGAGCATTGAATGTACTCTCATTTAATGAAGTTATTAAAAGATGGGGGCAAAAGTCATGGGGTGGCTAGGTGGCGCAGTGAATAGAGCACCAGCCCTGGAGTCAGGAGGACCTGAGATCAAATCTGACCTCAGACACTTAACACAAGAACTAGCCATGTGACCTTGGGCAAGTCACTTAACCCCAATTGTCCTGCAAAAAGCAATTAATAAATAGATAGAATGAATTACTGTTAAAAAAAAAAGGCATACAAAATGGGCCGTATAGTTCAGTTGTGAACTGATTGGAGAGAGTACCCTAATTAGTATGATCAAAGATCCATCCATTTGAGTATTTAACATTATTGGAAGTTTTTTAACTTAAAAAGTGATTCCTCTATTCCACTCAAAAAAAAAAAAAAGAATTTGGAAAAATTTAAAGAGTTTTGTGCAGCTTTATTCTTTTATTTTGTGAAATATTGTAAATGTAGGGACTTTTCTTCTCTCTTTGGCTTTAAACTGTAATATAAACTTAATTGAAGTTTTGACAAACAAAAGCCCAATTAGCTGGAAATTCTTAGCATTTCACTATCAGGAAAATGAGCCAATTGATAAATAACATGCAGAAATCAGGAATATCAAATGTGTAGTTTTTTCTTAAAATGTGTTTGTAGGGTACAACCTAGGACCAGTGCAGAAATGGGTATCACCATCTGTTCCCTACCCACTCCCCAAAGTTTGTGACAATGAGTGCATTTTAACTTGTCATGAGGTGACTTTAAAATTCACATTTAAAACAACATTAGGATGCTTGCCAAATTAGGCATTTTATTTGTATACTTTTTCTCTCATCAGAGACATTACTTAGCCCCCAATGTTCTAATTAATTTCTGAATTATATATTGGCATTCAGAAGCTTCTCAGCAGGGCATCCATCCTAGACTATTTCTCACCATCTTCATGAATGTGTTGAGTAAAAAATATCTAATATATTTGTGGTAAAATGTTATTGTTTACCAGGTTCTTTCATGTTGCCTTCTATATTACAAACAGCTCTAAAGACGAGAGGTAATAACATTTGAAAGAAATGTATAGAACTGAAATGTATGGTTTTATCCTTGTCATTTTGACTTAACTTTTGAAAAATAGAGCCTTAAGAAATGGTACTCTGGCTGTAATTAATCTCATTATGCAAGGGCTTACTTGAGAATTTTAAATCTGATATGTTATATATTATATTTCAAGGATCAGCGATTTCATCAGTGTGGTTAATTCCTCTACTGATGCAGATTGCAACTACACTCAACATTTCCCACAGTAATCCTGACATATAAAAAATATCCATGGTCCCTCATCCTTCCTACTAAACAAATATATAAAGCAAAGTTAAGATAATAGATAAATTATCCTGCATTTTAGTGTGCAATTTAACCTTAATTCTCAAGTCACAACTAAATCCGGCAATCAGAATCAAATATCTGAAATGCAATATTAAAGAAAATCGATGATTAGATCATCACATTTAAGTCCCCAATTGTTTATCTGGGTCTGGAGTCTAGCAGGTTGGGTGATTAGAGTCACTGTGTGACTCTTACTCATATAATATTTCCTTCACCCTTTGCCACTTTATCTATCTAATGTAGCACCACCTCTGTAGGTAAATATTTAAAATATATCTCACACCCGTCATTTTACCTCTCCTCATATGGCCACCACCCTACTTCCAGACTTTTATCACCTCTAGCCTAGATTATTGCAGTGTCTTCCTCTGTAGTCTCTTTGCATTCAGTCTCCCCTTTCTCCAGTTCATCACCACAATTGCTAAAGTGATATTCCTAAAGCACATAGCCAGTCGTCTAATTCCTCTGCTCAGGAAATTCCAGTGGTTCTGCCTTCCTTCCTTTCTTCCTTCCTTCCTTCCTTCCTTCCTTCCTTCCTTCCTTCCTTCCTTCCTTCCTTCCGGGCAATTGGGGTTAAGTGACTTGCCCCAAGGTCACGTGGCTAGTTTTTGTGTTAAATCTCTGAGGCCACATTTGAACTCACGTCTTCCTGACTCCAGGGCCAGTGCTCTGTTCACTGTGCCACCTAGCCACTCCTCTATAAATATAATATCAAGAAAGAGACTACAATATGGTATATATTTTTCCTTTGGATTTTTTTCTCTTTTCTGGACCATAAGGGTGAGGTACTGTACGACTTGTGGAAGACACATGATTTGGACAGTGTCAGAGCTAAGAGAACTACCTGCTACAAGGTTCAATGATGACTGGGATGAGAATCTCAGGTGACATGGGTGTAAGAACTTAAAAAAAAGTGAGAGAGATGTGAAGAATTAGTGAACTTTTAGCACAATGGCTAGTGATTTTCTACCTTTAGTTTTCCACCCCTTGATTCTTATACTCATGTATAAAAACCAAAGGACAGATTTAGCTAAATGAAATACCCTTCTTTAGCTTTTATTTTTTCCAATTAACATGTAAAAAAACTTTTTAACATTTGAGATCCAAATTCTTTCACCCTCTCCCCTTCCCCCTCATTGAAAGAATAGAAATTTGATATGATTTATATGTGTGGAGTCATGCAAAACAGAGTTCCATATTAGTCATGTTGTGAAAGAAATCACAGCCCTCCCAAATAAAAGCACCAAGAAGAATACAGAAAGTTGAAAAAAAAAGTATGTTTTAATATGCACTTAGATTTCATCAGTTCTTTCCCTGGAGATAGATAGCATTTTTCATCATTCATCCTTTGGAATTATCTTAGATCATTGTATTTCTGAGAATAGCTAAGCCATTCACAGTTGATCATTGTACAATATGGTTGTTGCTGTGTATGGTGTTCAGTTCACTTTGCATCAGTTCATGTAAGTCTTTCTAGGTTTTTCTGAAATCTACTTGCTTTTCATTTCTTATAGTACAATAGTATTACATCACAATCATATACCACAACTTGTTCAGCCATTCCCCAATTGATGATGGGCATCCCCTCAATTTCCAATTCTTTACCACCAAAAAAGTAGCTGCTACAAATATTTTTGTACAGACACCCTTTTCTCCCCCTCCCCCCATTAAAAAAAGTCTCTCTGGGACACAGATCTATTAGTAGTATTTCTGGGTCAAGGGGGTATGCACAGTTTGATTGTCCTTTGGGCACAGCTTCAAATTGCTCTCTAGAAAGTGTCAGCTCAAAACTCTGTTGGCAGTGCATTAGTGTTCTAATTTTCCTGCATCCCCTCCAACATTTGTTGTTTTCTTTCTGTCATATTCACCAATCTGCTAGGTGTGAGGCAGTACTTCAGAATTACTTCTCTAATCAATAATGATTTTCTCTTTAACTTTTAAAGACCTAATTAACCTAGTCCCAATTTCTTTCCATCTTCATGGGACAATACTATCCTTCCTATATTCTGTGATTCAGTCAAACAACTTCTTTCTGTTTTTCACACATGATGTATCCCAAATGCCTAGCATGTACTCCTTTCTTACCTCCACCTCATAGGATACATCCTCTTTTCCTTTAATTTACAATGCAGGTCCTATTTTCTCTTGAATCCTCCAAATACCTCCTCTCAAACCACCTTATTTTTAAAGTACCTTATAATTATTAATTTTATGTTTATGCTGTAAATACTTTTATGTAGACTTGTTGTCCCTACATTAGAATGTAAGATCCTTGAGAGAAGAGATTGTTTCATTCTTTGTACTTCTATCCCCTAGCACAGTGACTGGCACATTGTACATATTTAATAATCATTGATTGCCAATTAAGGATATAAGCAGCCTCCTGAAATATAATTCTTCAGCCTTATCATTCTTAGCTTCCTAAAAATCATTTTTGAGTCTTTAATAGTTCAGTCCAGGCCAGTGTTCTGGAATGGCAGCATCTGATGATGTGATATTTGGAAAGTCCAATTTAACCTGTGTTCCCAAGTGTTTTCTTGGATTTCCTTAGCAATAAAATGCAACTGATAAGAAGTTAGAATATGAATTTCCATAATAGGAAGGTGCCCTGTTAGCTTTAAAATAGACATTTCTGCAATGGCTCAGTCACTTAGGAATAAAAAGCTAAATTTTATAAGTTTCAGGACTAGTTTGAGCAAATACCCTCCTCAGTGAGGAAAGATACACTTTATCAGGGATTCTCAACTGTTTATGTGTCTTAGATGCCTTTGACATCTAAATGGGAAAAACCCCCCAGCACATTATGAACCTTTCCTCAGAATGATGTTTTTATAAATGCATGAAATAGAATATGTAGGCTTATAAAGAAAATCAATTATATTGAAATACAATATATTGTATATATACAATATATACAATACCAAAATATTTTTTATACTCTGCCATCTTGGCTCCCCCCCCCCAATATTTAAAAAAAATCAATTACCCCAGGTTAAAACTCTCTACATATAATTAGTTTGCCTACAGGTTTCCCTTTTTCAGGGAATTTTCTCATACCCTGTGTCCAAGGTAGGTCAGTTGTACTGGCAGTTGACACAGCTGGCTAGTGCATGGGCTGAATCACATTCTTTGCTGTCTTCTATTTCTTACTTCATATCTGCTCAACTTGTAGGTGCATCCTGAAAGGACTGGAGAATGGGAGTAGCCTGTTTCATTTGCTTCAGTTATAGATCAAATATACTGTCAGCCTTGTTATGGGGAATTATTTATTTTTAATTAGGAGAATTGGGATCAGAAAAGATGGATTGGAAAAATTATATGACATACACATAAAAGTAGAAAGAGAATGGTGGCAGGAAGATCATCTGGAAGGATAGTGCAGGAGAGGGCCACAATGAGGGACTAAACTGCATTAGATGAAGTGGAAAGGAGAAAATAGTATTCCAGGAGGTAGAATAATAGTTGATTGGATGTGGTGAATGAGAGAAAGATTTAGGCAATGATGACTCACCCATTACATGCTAAGAAAGCCATCTTTTTTTTCTGAATACACAGTGTTACAGCCTTTATATGTTAGAGGAACATTATGTAATGAAATGCTTGCAGGGAACCGAAATCATCCAGAACACCCCAACTTTCTTAACCCAGTTCTGTGAACATTTTAGACATTTTTATTTTAACTACAAAGTAGAGTTTCTGTAAACTCTATTCTAGAGTTCTGTGAATTCTAAAGTAAGACTAATGTCATTACCTCCAAGTTGATATTAGTTCCTCCTCATCAAAAAGTGTAGAGATTTTTTTTCATAATAGTGAAATTCCTTCCCTTACCTCTCCCTTCCTCCCTACCAGATTGCTACCCAAGGATAAAGCTAAATCAATGAGTCTTTAATCCTAAAATTATATAATAGTTCACCTTCAGATGTGTTTACTTTTAATATCCAGAGGACACAACTAGCTTAGAACAATGGCATTTAATAAAATGCAATAGTAAGAAAATAGCAACAAAATATCTCTCCCATAAACTTTGGGTGTACTCTCCTGCAAAATATTTTTCTTCACCCGGGATTAGTGGAGAGAGTGGATACAGAGCACAAGCAGAGAGGTATGAAAATAGTGAACCTGTGTGACCAGTTCATGGGGAGGTGGGGCCAAGGCAAGTGTCAGGAGGGGAGACTGATGCCTTCAAGTTGCTTCTACTGACACTGATTTTTTTTTAAGTTTCTGAGGATTAGTGCTTTGCTGAACAATGCTCAAATGTAGTCTATACTACCTTCAGTTTCTGACTCATTAGGGCATCACTGTGTTATTTTAGTCAACTCTTTAAAAAAAATCAGACATGTTAGTCTCATCATCAGATTTTGTAGTAGTTGCTCAGTTCAGTTGTGTTTGACTTTTTGTGACTGTGAACTATATATACTGTCATTGGGGTTTTCTTGGCAATGATAATTAGGATATTTTGCAGTTTCCCTTTCCAGTGGACCATCAGAAGCCTCCCCTATTTTACTCCCTCAGACCTTGGCTCTAAGGCCTACCATCTTCCGAGTGAGAGAGATTCTCTGCCTCAGATGAGGAACTCTTTGTTTTTGCTTTTTGGAGGGGGGAATGCAGAGCAGTTGGGGTTAAGTGACTTACCCAAGATCAAAGGGCTAGTAAGTGTTAAGTGTCTGAGGCCGAATTTTAACTCAGGGCCTCCTGACTCTAGGGCTGGTGCTCAATTCACTGGCTCCCCAGGATGAGGAACTCTTTAGAACCAAAGAGCATAGTTGTACTAGCAAGCCAATATTCAAAGGCTTAGCCTTTTATTTCAACAACCCTTCTTGGTAGGGAGCTTGATATCCCTCCAGTTAAAGACTTCACCCTATCTTATGGTGACTTTTCAATAAACTTTGCATATTTTATCACTGCAGGCTAGGTTGTAAACCAGATAACACTCATTAGCCTAATTATCAAATATCTATGGGCTTTTGGGTCCTCTGGTTTTTTAAACTTTCATCTCTGCAGTTTATACATGTAGGCAGAGAGGGAGCATTCTTGGGGCAAACATAATAATGATGATAGTAACTAACATTTAAAGTTTGCAGAATGTTTTACATGGCATTTTATTCTCACATCAACTTGGTTAAGTAGGTGGTATTATAAGGCAGCTAGGTGGTGTAGTGTATAGTGCTAGTTCTGGAGTCGGAAGGACCTGAGTTCAAATGTGACCTCAGACACTTACTAGTTGTGTTCCTCTGGGTAAGTCACTTAACCCTGTTTTTCTCAATTTCTTTCATTTGTAAAATGAACTGGAGAAGGACATGACAAGCCACTCCAGTATCTTTGCCAAGAAAGTCCTCCAAAAAATCACGAAGAATTGGACACAATGGAAGAAGACTAAGAAACAACAAAAATTTTTCTCTCCATTTTGGAAACTGAGCCTGAGGGATTAAGTGATGTAACCATGGTCCCATAGCTAGTAAGTATCTGAGGAAGCCTTCTAATTCAGGCTTTTCCCATTCTAAGTATAGAATTCTATCTCTTACACCAAGCTGTCTCTCATGTACATTAGTGTGCATATATTTATAATACACACATCTTTGCTTATCTGAACTTTAGTATGTATCTAATTACAAAAAAATATTGTAGTAAATTTTCTTAACTTCTGTTTTTGGTTCCTGCTTTTCTGCTTTTGGTATTAGTACTGTAACATTTTGATTTCTCATCCTCAAGAAGTATTAAAAACATAAAATAAAAACTATGTATATTACCAAGTTCTGTCTTAAGACAATAGATTTCATGTAAAACTTTATTTTCTTCCTTTTGACTTAAACTTAGAGCTTTTGCAATGGGGGAAAATTCAGACTTTCCCTTCAAATTCTGTGTTTCTCTTTTGATGTGACCACCAGTTTATGACAGTAATAACTACATCAGATAGGACATTTTATTATAGCATTTTAACATATTAAACTTGTAACCATGTTATTTTTTCTTCGAGTAAATATATGTGGAAGACAGTATGGATTTAGGGAGAAGGGAGGTCTTCCCTCATAGTCTCATCCCTGCTCATTTATTATGCCATAATAGCAAGTGACATTAACACAGAACTTTTATAGTTCACAAAGTATATTCTATCTATTACTTCTTGTAATCTCTGTGGCAACCCCATTAGGCAGTTCGAGAAAGTTAAAGATTTAAAAGTTTTTTATATTTGGCAATTAAGAGATTATTGGTGACTTTAGAGAGACTGGTTTCAGTTGAATAATGAAGTTGGAACTTAGGTTATAAAGGGTTTAGAATGGAGAATCAGTGGAAGCAGCAAGTAAAGATGGTTTTCTCAAAGGGTTAGCAAAGAAGGAGGGAAAAGCTGTAGTACTGTAGTTAGCATAAATGGTAGGATCAAATGAGGCTTTTTTAAGAATAGGGGGAATTGGTATGTATTTGTACAAGTCACAGAAGGTACCAATGTATAGGCAGAGTTTGATGGTTAAAGAGACAGTAGTGATGACAGGGGGAATTCTCTTAGAGAAGACAGGATGGGATGATGAAGGATGCTTTTAGAGGAATGTGCCTTGGCAAGGCAAAGGATTTTCTCTTCATGAGAGACAGGGTTGAAGAAGGAGATAGTAGAGGAAGGCCTGAGTGATGAGAGTTGAGGGAATAGGAAAAAGATGGAGCTCTCATCAATTGACCTCAGTTTTATTCTGTGAAGTATAAGATGAAGCTCTAGGGAAGGGATGTCACGATGGGTTTGAGGAAGAATGATAAGGTTTGGAATAGCCTTTGTGGTGAATTGCAGAGATGATTGTTGAGGAGTTTTAACAGGATTGCCTTGCTTCAGTCAGGACCCAGTTAAGATAATGTAACATAAATTTATAGTGGCCTGAGTCACCATAGTTTAACTAGGTAGAAATGAGAATTTAATAACTAATTGGACAAGTAGGTCGAGTTGGAGTGTGAAGTTGAGAATGATGCTAAAGTTGTGGACCTTGTTGTAAGTATGAAATTTACTTAACAGTAGTAAGAAAGTTTGGGAAAAATGTTTTGTGAGGAAAAGATAATTTCTGAGTTAGACGTGTTCAGTTTGAGATGCCAATGAAACCTACTTGCTAAAACATCCATTAGGTAAGTCCATTTTTTTTCTCCTAGTGAACAGGGATTCCTACCAGACTGTGAGATTCCTTAATGCCTTGTGTTCAGTATGGGCTGTTTTATCTCATTATAATTATGCAAGTTTCCATCAAGCTTCCTTCTGATGAATTTTCTATCACAAGACCAAGTAGATCTAAGTAAAATAGGGAAATATTTAATTAGGAGAGAATAGTAAAGTAAATAGATAAAAACTAAGCAATTGTTTGATTCTCTGCGTCCTTCCATACTGGAAGGGATATAACCTCCTCATTCACTAGTGTGAAAGAGATTGATGTCCTGCGAAACTCAAGCCTTGAGGTGAGGGATTGTGATATTGCTGGCACACCTCTTTCTCTTTGTAGCCGGCTCTCCTTCACAACTCTGCAGCTTCACTTCTTCACTGGCATGGTCCCAGAACTCTCTTTGCTTTTCCCCATTCATCTCATTCCTCCAAAACCCTCATTCTCTTTGGTGAAGTTCTCTGCCTATAAAGTTGCCATTCGTAGATCTTCTTGAGGTTCTGCTGCTGTCTGTTGAAACTGTTTGGTACTATGGGAGCTTCTTTCTTGGTTTAGGGGTAGGAGTGTTACTACTTAATGTCTTGTGAGAACAGCCTAGGCCAACATGCCTGAGGGACTAATCAACATTTTTCAGTTCTTTTGTTAGTGGGACGTATGCCACTTCTAGAAGACACGCAAAAAGGGTCTTAAGATGATTGTCAAGACCCTGCTTATTCATCAGTCTTCTTTCCCCAACAAGATAAGGCCCTATATGCTGCTATGTGCACTTCTTCCAGGGCATGCTATATTCCCCTCCCTCCATCCCCAACTGAGAACCATTCTTCCTGCTGTGTCTATAATTAGGGATTGTAATACTTTACTTCTTTTCTTTTGACTTTTTACTCTGTTATTTCTCCACATCCAACTCTGTCATCTTAATTGGATAGGCTCATACTTAATAAGATATTTTTCCTAAATATCAAACAGGATATTAGCAACAGGGAAAAGAGTGAACCAATATTGTTGACTTTTGTTCTGAATTTCCACCACAACAAAAAGTACCTTTGTTGTCCTTATACTTGTTACCAATGTGGAAGATACTCCTTAGATGTGAACTTGCTAAAGAGGCAACCACCTAGCATTCTCTTTAGTTCCACTGTCATCTCAGGCCTTGAAAATTATGGGTACAACATGAAATCTCACCATAAGGGAATTGAGTTGGGGTTGCAAGAGATAATTACCTTTTCAACTTGACTGGCACTTTCTGAATAATACATGCAAACATCACAAGGTAAAGTCTAGATTCTTTTCATCTTTTCTTTTGTAGTTACCTCCCTTCATATTTCTCTAACTGTGGAGCCATATGTATGTTCAACAGAGACTGGTACTATGCCAAAACTCCATTGTCTCTTTCTAGAAAGTTGGGCCCACAAACTTTCAGAAACTTGTCATTGTCTTAGAAGCTGTCTCATTTCTCTTCAGGTAACTGGGATTTACAAAATACAGAATTTCATAATTGGAATGGACCCCACTGGAAATCTACTCCAACACATACTTGAAAAAGAATTTCTCTTCATACCTGACAAGTGTTCTAGTGTCTGTGTGCGGACCAATGAAAGGTTTGCATTGCTTTCTATTTCTAAGGCATCCTATTCCACTTAAAGACAACTTGAATCATTAGGAAACTCTTTCCTAACATCAAATCTAAGTTTAATTTTTTTGTGACTTTCACTCATTGCTCTGCCTTCTGAGGCCCAACAAAGTCAAATCTATCTTCTCTGTGACAACCTTTCATATACTTGAAGACAACTGTCAAATCTTCCCTGAATCTTCTCTTCTCTGGGCTAATTTTCAGTTCCTTCAATGACTCCTCACATAAGCTTGGCCCGAGGCTGTTCACCATCTTGCTTACCCTTGTTAGCTCTCCTTTTCACATAAATCTCCTTTATAAAATGTCTATCTTTTTTTCCCTTAAACCAAGGTCTATTTATACGTTTATACTCATTTTTTGATTATTAAGAATACATAGCCCCACGGTTCCTTTCAAAATGTGAATGGTGATAGGGCTCCAAGTTAGTCCAGTGTTGCTTGTGATTTAACTTCTTGTAGAGTTTATTTCTTGAAGATTTAAAAGACTGTTCATTAAGGCTGTCAGTACATTTAAAATATTTACAGTAAAGTTGTCTGGTATTTGAGAGATTTATACTTTTTGCTTTAGACTGCAGTTTAACATATAAGCTTTTCAGCATATGAGGCAATTTGTCATATACAAGGTTGGCAAAATCAGTTTTACAACTTTGGATCTCTTGATAGAGTAAATAAACTTTGCTTACTGAGTTTGGGAGCACTTTTTATTAGTTAATATTAAAACATCCTTCATATGTTAAGTGTAGTGTGGTTAAAAGGAGATACTAATGTAGAGGCACACTTAGTACCTTAGATTATAATAAATGTTTCAGTAATGTAATAGAGAACTATTCAGATAATAAATAACCCTAAACTCAATAATCCATCACATTTGAATTTTAAAAATATGGACATATATGAGTTTTGACATTTATTTTTGCAAAGCACTTTTTCTTTTCCATTAATAATGATACAGTAAGCCAGATAAATTGGCTATTCCAATGCAGCCAACTCACATCTAACATATATTCACATGGCTAAACATGGCCTCATATCTTTTTGATGTGGTAGCATGATTTAAAGGACTCCAGCTTGAAGTTTTAAGCACTTATCAGTAAATTCTAACAGCTTTTCCTTGTTACATAAAACAGAACATCCCTGTGGGGCCTGTAAACTTCCTATCTAAATTACAAACCTATGAGCCCATGGCTATTCATCTCTAGTAATCATTATAAAAGAAGAAAGAGGAGAAATAACTGTTGGTGTCGTATCAGACTCACTTTGATATTTCTATTTCTGGTGGCATTGTCAGAGAAATAGTGTAGTTGAATGAATAAAGAGCCAGGAGGGCTGACACCTACTAGCTTTATGACTCTGGGCAGTCTAAATCTCAATGCTCTAGGGGATTTTCTAAGACTAATTATTGCAGAGAAGATATTGGCCTGTATTGGTAGAGAACATTTTCTCACCCGGGAGTTCTGTATATCAGTGAGAACTCAGGTCCAGTCCCTGTTCCTGTTTCTGCTGTCTTACATCAGCTGACTTTCCATATTTTAAATCCTGCCTTAATCTTTGAGATTTTCTACATCCCTCAAGTCTTTTCTGATTTCCTAGAACCAAATTTATAGCTGATGCTTTAAACAAATGTTTTATTGATACTCTTTATATCACTGTCACTTTCAATGAGTCCTCACCCCTTGTCCCTGTAGTCTTCTCATAACAAAACAAGTACAGTTTATTTTATTTTTTCGTTTAAGTCAGTGCATGGCCATGTCTGAAGATTCATGCCTCATTCTGCACCTGTGGTATACCACCTCTTCTCTAAGAAGCAAGAGAAATATGTTTCACCTTCAGTTTTCTGATGTCACCATTGAACACTGAATTAATCAGAGTTCTAAAATCTTTGGATGTTTTCCTTTGATTTGTAATGTAAATTCTTCTGGTTCTGTTTACTTAGCATCAGTACATGCAAATTTTCTCTGCTTTCTTCACATTAATGTTATTTTTTTGACAGTGTACTAATAATTACATTACTATACCACCATTTTTTTTTCAGAAATTACCCAATCAGTAAGTACTTATTTTTCAGTTTCTGTTATAAAAAAGTGCTACTATCAGTATTTTTGTTTATGTGGAATATAGCCTAACAACTGTGCTGAATGAGGGCATTAAAAATTGATGTTATCCAACATCAACTGGGCCCTCCCTGTAGCAAGGGAGTCTTTTTATTCCTCCCTAATTGATTCCTTATCTCATTCCAGTTAAAGCTAATCCAAAGCTTTTCTTTTCACCTCCTTGCTCCCCTGCTTCCCCTTCTTTTCTCTTTTCCAAAAGAGGAACTTGACTCAATTTACTTAGGAATTTATGACACTTCACTTTGAACTTCTTCTCCCATTCTATTAATTTCAAGACCCTCAACATCATCTGACACTCTCTCTGCCTTTCCCTAGTTTCTCTACCAAAGAGGTTATCTTTTTTTTTCTTTTTGGAGAGCAATTGGGGTTCAGTGACTTGCCCAAGGTCACACTGCTAGTAAGTGTTAAGTGTCTGAGGCCGAATTTGAACTCAGGTCCTCCTAACTCCGGGGCTGGTGCTCTATTCACTGTGCCTGCGCCACCTAGCTGCCCCCAAAGAGGTTATCTTAACTTTTTCTTGGTCATCCTCTCCTGTCTTCTACAGTAGATTGCATCCTCAATCATTCTCTGTTTCTTCTTACCCCCTCTCTCTCATACCCTAGTCCCAGCAGCCCCTCCCTTTGATTGGATGCACCCCAAATCTCCTTTTAAAGAGGGCACCCAACTTAGCTTTAATGCCTTCAAAATGGGAAACCTTTCTATTCATCCTGTAATCCCCACCTCTAGTTTCATCTTTCTCATAAGTATTGTCTTCCCCCATTAGAATGTAAGTGTTCCTGAGGACAGAGCCTTTTTTTTTAACCTTGTATTTGTATTCCTAGAGCTTAGTATGGTACTTGGAATGTGGTAAGCACTTAATAAAAGCTTGCTTAACTGGGTAAAAGTATAATTTGGTTCCCCTTTTTTGTATTTGCAAATGGTTTTCCAAAATATTAATCTGTTGTTTGCTCTGACCATTCCAGCTTGATAGAAATCCTCCATTTCTGTTAATTAAAATATTCTGATGCTAAATATAGCTTGTAGAATCAGGCAGATCTCTCCCAGTCCCTGTATCCCTGCTTTGGTGCTATTCATGTCTCAAAGTAACATTAGTCAGGAGACTTCATTTCTCCTCCTTGCTTTGAAAATGATAGCATAACAGTGGGTAAATTTAAATCTAGCTGTAATGAAGATAGTTATCACCTAGATAATGAGGTAATGAATAGTCATGTAAATATGATATTTGTATTGTACATCATTAATATTATATTTTTCCTAATTTAAAAATGTGCTAATCCACATTTTTCACTGTGTAGTGTGTGTTGATGTCATTTATGTAGAAGTTGGTAGGATTTTTGAAATCTTATAAATATATTCTGATAATATCAGAATTACTATGACATGTATTTATTATTGCTAGAATACCTGACACTGAAATTGTATCTATAAAGGAAAAGGTTGAAAGATATCTGGTTTGCGCCTGCTCTGTAAAGCAAGAGGGAATGGAGGACAGTAGGTAGAGTATTGGATTTGGAGTCAGGGAACTGGGTTCTTTGAATCCTGTCCACTTTGGCTTTAGGTGAGTCACTGGAGAGCTCTGAGAAATTCAGGTGTTTTTTTTTCTTTTAAATTCTTTTAAAGTTAGAGGGTTGGACGAAATGACCTTTAAAGTACTTTCTAGCTTTCAATATATGAGTATCAGCAGCAGCAGCAACAACTAACATTTATAAAACATGCCAAGGTTTACACATTGCTTTTTAAGTATTGGTCAGCTAGGTTGTGCAGTGGATAGTGTCTGACTTAGAGTCAGAAGGACTCATCATTTTTAGTTCAAACCTGACTTCAGACATTTACTAGCTGTGTGATCCTGGGAAAGTCACTTAACCCTGTTTGCCTCAGTTTTCTCATCTATAAAATGATCTGCAGAAGGAAATGGCAAACCATTCCAGTCAGTATCTTTGCCAAGAAAACCCTAAATGGGGTGATAGAGAGTTGAACATGATTGAAATGACTGAACAACAGTAAAATTGTAAGTATTATCTTATTTTTTAACTGTACAACAATCCTAGGTTGTAGGTGCTATAATTATTTCCATTTTAGAAAAACTTAGATATATAGGTTAAATGACTTGTCCAATCTATCTGAAACAAGAATGTATCTGAGGAAGGATTTGAAGTTGGGTCTTTCCTTACTAAGGGTCCAGTGCTCCACTGTGCATACCCACTGTAGATACATATCTCCTGTACATAATAATAATAGTAATAATAAACATATGCAATTTGTAAGAAGTAAAATGACATTTAGTAATTATATATTATGTACATGTAGTAAATAAATATATACACATATAAAATATGTGTAAAGCAAGGAGTAAGGAATATGATACTTAGTAATTATACATATATACAGCAAGTATATGTAATTTGTGTAAAGTAAGGAGTAAAGAATGCTAATATTTAATAATAATTTATAGATTTTATCTTTGGACAGAAAAGTGAACAGGATTTTAATTTCTATTTATTTTAATATAGCTTCAAAGTATTTTGGTACTTAAATATATGAGTCTTAATATGAGTAGTCATGATTATTTTGTAGTATTCTGCCTGTATCTGTAACCCTTGAACCTGAGGGCACAGACTTGTCTGCAAGTCTGGTCTCACTTTACATCATTCTTAGGCATAGAAAATGAAAAGTCAGTAGTGCATCACCAGAGAGTCTTGCTTCTCATTCTCATCTGACCTTTGTGTATCAATTCTACAATAATTAGTTCCCCATAATCAGTACCTAAACTAAAAAGTTGGTATAGAATTTTAGAGCTAAGAATACATCCATAAACTTGAAGATGTTTGTATGAAGGATCAATATCATAATATTTTCCATTTTAAAATTTTATGTTGACTGATTTTGTTCCTTTATCCTTTAAAGTTCTATTGAAGAAACTTCCAAATTTTATGTTGTAATTTGTGCTATTTGAGCTTTATTAGAGTTATGGTGAGATAATCAGTTTTATATTGGATTATTGATTATTTGCCTGAGCATTTTGTGTGTTGTAGCTACAATATATAGAAAAGAGGTACAGAGATTAGTTGTCACAAAATTTATTTAAATCCTGCTTGAGCTTTTCCTTTTTTGTTTGTTCCTAAGCATGTGTTGACTTGATAGCTTCTTAGCTAAATGTCTGAACATGAAAGAGGCTCAATTCCTCTTTCTTCTTTGTAATATTTCTCTTGGTTAGAAGCAGCAGATTCTCCCTTATGCCCATTAGCATGAAATCCTGTAGTTAACTTGAAATTCCTACATGGTTAGCTTAAGTTCCTTCTATGTTGTGCTGTTGATACATAGTGGGCTTGGCTTACTGGCTTTCTCCTTCCTGGTTTTTCTTGCTGCTATTACCTGTTCCTCTGTTTCTTGTTCTCTCTCATCACGCAGTGACTGTGAAGGACATAGCTTTCTTCCCTTCCCTTGCTTTTTAGAAATAGCTCAGAACCCTTAACTCAAAAACCTTAGGTTTTTAAAAGAGAGTTTAAATGTTAAGGGGAAAATATAATAATAGAATATAAGTATTATATTCTAGGCATATAATGATGTTAAGAGTCAGTGGTCATGTAAAATACCTCATGTTAATACCTTGAAGAAATTGTGTCTTTCCCTTTTTTAGCTACTTTCCCTTTACTGAGTGACCTTTCACTTTCTCCAGGTGTTCTCCTTGGATAGAGTGAATCCATCTTTGAAGAGAACCAGGACCAACCTGCTAAAGTGGTTTGCATCTCAGCCATTGCTGCTCCATTTCCCATAACCTTCAAAATTAATATGGAATCCTAAAGCTTGAGTCAGACCTCATATTTTATGAGCCCCCCTGCTTCAGGCTTGCCTCACAGGCTTCAACCTTACTTTACTCTAATTTTTTCTGACCACATACTCAAAACTACTAATTCTTTTGGGAATGTCTTCTGCCCCTTACCCTCTTTCTGGAGCCCCTGATGTTCTCTCTTCTTATCTTCTTGACCCATTTTCTTTTCCCAAGTCTGATTGGAGCATCTATGTCTACTATTGATATTTGTGTTACTTCTGCATCTATTGGCCTAGACTATGGCGCTGAGAGCATAGACAAGGCCTATCTATCATTGGTTATTATCAATTTTTGGTTTATACCTATTATTGATTGACTATCTTTTCCTTCCTTGGTCTGGTTTTGTTCATGTTGCTTTTAGTATGACCTTCTTTTCTAGACTGCTGAACATTCTGATCTATATAAGAAGAGATTTTGTTTCATTCCTGCTCTCCTTTATTTGACTGAACTTATAGGATAAGTTTCTGCTAGCTTCAGTGTACACCCAATTGGCCCTGGTCACTTGCATTCAGATTTACTGGTAAAAAAAAATTGCTTTAATTGATAGGGCATATCAATGAACTGTTCCTTGATCTATATATAAGGCTGGTATCATAGAGTAAATGTAAGAAGCAATATAATCAGCCAGAGAAATTCATGGAATAATAATAATAATGATTAGAAAAGGGAAAGGAAGAAACATTTATATAGTACCTGTTATATGCCAGACATTATGCTAAGTACTTTTACAAGTATTTAACTCATTTGAAATTCCCAACAACTTGAGAGGTAGATGCTATTGTTATCCCCAATTTATGTTGAGGAATATAAGGCAAACAGGTTAAGTGACTTGCCCAGAGTCATATAGGTAGTAAGATTCTGAAGTTAGATTTGAATTCAGGTCTCTCTGACTCCAGGTCCAATGCTATATTCACTGGCCTGGAAATCAGGAAGATCTAGGTTCTTAACATGGTACTTAACACATGATAGGAACTTAGTAAATCCTTATTGACCAATTGGTTCAAGTTCCACCTTTGATCCCTACTGTGACTATGTGTTCCTGGGAGAGTTAGCGAACCTCTTAGTGCTCTAGGCAGCTCTCTAAGAATCTCTCAAGCAATGTGCTGATGTATATGTAATGTTGGCAATTCTCTTGACCTAGAGGAATGGGACCCTTGTGAGATGTGTATCTGTCAGCAGGGGTAGGATAACTGTAACTCAAAAATAGGAGGCCAAGAAACATGGTGGCAGCGATAGCAGCGGTGGCGGCTCTGGCCTGGGTGAGCTGAGGTGTCTCAAGGAGGGGACTGAGCCCCGGGAGGCACAACGACATAGCAAGGGAGCAAGGCCTCGTAGCTGGGATACGGTGACAGCAGCCCACACACCATGTTTGGGAAGAAGAAGAAGAGGCTGGAGATCTCCGCCCCATCCAACTTGGAGCACCGTGTGCACACAGGCTTGGACCAGCAGGAGCAGAAGTTCACCAGGCTGCCTCAGCAGTGGCAAGGGCTCATTGAGGAGTCAGTCGGGCGGCCTAAGCCCCTCATTGACCCTGCCTGCATCACCGCCATCCAGCATGGGGCCCTGAAGACCATCGTTCGGGGGAGCAAGGGCTCGAAGGATGGGGCCCTCACGTTGCTGTTGGATGAGTTTGAGAACATGTCTGTAACCCTGCTCCAACTCCCTTTGTGGGGATAGCCCTCCCCCACCCCTGCTGGGTCCTCCAGCCCCACCTCATGCCCCACCTCACCAAGAGAATGGGCTCATTGAGGCCGAGGGGATGGAGGGGTCATGCCTGGGCCCAGGAGAAGGGACACCTGGAGTCTGGCGGCAGGGGTCCCTCAGAGGGTCGGAGTCGAGTAGCTGGGAGCAAAGACCATGGTGGTGGCGGTGAGGCTAAGTGGGATGGGACAGAGAAGAGGCCCAAGTCATCAGGGAAGGGAGCCTCGGGCCACCCAGGGAGCCCCCAGCCACCCTGGGACAAACGACCCCTGTTGGGGCCTGACGTCTGGACCCCATGGCCCCCAGGTCCAGGAGGTGGGGCGAAGTCATCAGCCGGCAGGCCATTTAACACTTACCCGCGTGCTGACTCGGACCACCCCCCAAGGGGCACAGGGCCCCAGGGAGAGCCCCATAATCCTGCCCCTAACGGTCCCTCCTGCAGGAGGTCTCCCTCCACACTCCTCTGCCAAGCCGCTGCCCCGTACTGCCCGGGGACCAGAGCCTGCCCCTGCCCCAGGGACCCTGAGCCCACATGCTTCAGAACCCCAGCTGGTCTCTCGTGTGCTCCCCTCTCCTTTGGCCCAGCTGGCCATGCCCCCATCTGGCCTCCGCTCGCCCCAGAGGGTGTCCCATGAGCAGTTTCAAGCTGCGTTGCAGCTTGTGGTGGACCCAGGCGACCCCTGGTCATACGTAGACAACTTCATCAAGATTGGTGAGGGCTCCACGGGCATCGTGTGTATTGCCACGGTCCGAAGCAGCAGCAAGCTGGTTGCTGTGAAGAAGATGGACCTTCAGAAGCAGCAGTGGCGAGAGCTGCTGTTCAATGAGGTGTTCATCATGCGAGATTACCAGCACAAGAATGTGGTGGAGATGTACAACAGCTACCTGGTTGGGGATGAGCTCTGGGTGGTCATGGAGTTCCTGGAAGGGGGAGCCCTCACAGACATTGTCACTCACACTGTGCTCCATACCCAGGGCGTGATCTACCGTGACATTGAAAGTGACTCAATCCTGCTGACCCACGATGGGCAGGTGAAGCTCTCTGACTTTGGCTTCTGCGCCCAGGTGAACAAGGAAGTGCCCAGAAGGAAGTCCTTGGTGGGCACTCTCTACTGGATGGCTCCCAAGCTCATCTCCTGCCTGCCCTATGGGCCTGAGGTGGATATGTGGTCCCTAGGAGTTATTTCAATGAGTCACCCTTGAAAGCCATGAAGATGATCCGAGACAACCTGCTCCCTAAGCTAAAAACCTGCACAAGGTTTCCCCCTCTCTGAAGGGCTTCTTGGATTGCCTGCTGGTTTGGGACCCGGCGCAGAGAACCACAGCCAGTGAACTGTTGAAGCACCCATTCCTGGGCAAGGCGGGCCCCCCAGCCAGCATTGTCCCCCTCATGCGCCAGAATCACATGAGATGTGACTGGGCCCCCACCCCCACCCTTCCCCTAACCAAAGAAGCACCTCAGAGGGAGCTGCCCCCAGCCTGGGAGACAGAGTCCTCTGCACCTGAAGCAGGGGAGAAGATCAAGGGATCACCCCAGCCCTGGCTTCCCCTCTTTCATTTGCTCGGTGCCTCCTGGCAGGTGGACCCCTAACTGGATGGACTTGGTCTGGTCATTCCATGGCCCCTTCAGACCCTTCTGGGGAACTCAACTACTGAGTTTCAGTTTGGATTTTTTGATGTTTTTAAAATAACAAGTTGGGAGCAAGGGGGGCATCAAGGCTCTCCTTTTGGAGTGGAGACCCCACCCCCACCTCTGCCTCAATTGGGGGATGATTGGCTTGACACTGGAAATCTGCAGGCTAGGGGAGCATCCCCCTGGCCCAGGCAGAGGAGTACTTAGGCTCCTGCCAGCTCACCCTGCAAGAGAGGGCTGTTTGGGGTGGGCATGTGCGGACAGAAGAGCCACGCGGCCTCAGCTCATGGCAGTGTCTTCTGTGTGTTTCTTAGGTCACTGTCTTGTATGTCTGTACATGTTTGCAAGGATCTTTGGACTTTGCCTGTGTCTCTGGGGCTTTTGTGTGTGCATGTCTGTCTGGCTGGTGTGAACCTATGTTGACATGCTCAGTGTGTGAAAAGCTGTTTTCTTTTCCCACTTCCAAGCCAGTTGGGAGGCCGATCGGGAATGTCTGCCTGCCTCTCCTTCTGCTGATGTCTGATTACTGGCAGGTTTAGGGAGCCTCTCTCCTCTGGCCTCTGCTGAGAATACTACTGTGCTCCTATGGGACCCTCTTTTTTTTTTTTAAAAAGAACTATTTATATTGTCATTCATAACCTATGGCCCTGGCTCCATGGGGGGTCCTCCAGGAGCCAGGGCCCTATATTTGGGAAGCCATGCTGCAGGCCTGGTCCCCCAGTTAGTTTTACAAGTAAAATGTTTTCCTTCATTTCTGAGAAAAAAAAAAAAACAGGAAGCCAAACTGAAAGGAAAGAAATTTATTAGTATACTAAGAAGACTGATAGCAGCAAGAGTGTGGATTTGGTTTTTAAACATTTCAGGAATGTTTAGAGTACACAGTCAGTCACCAGCATTCTGTAGCAACTTATAATAGATAAAGAATTTCACAGGAGAGGGGTTGTGTAGAGAAAGGGGGTATCATTGAAGGGATCAAATGGGAATATTTGGAATACAACTGGCAGGATTTATTATTAGAAAAAAAACCATTTCTCAGTCAAGGACTGAAGACAAGAGGAACTCAACAAATAATTTTGCAATTGTTAAAAATGTCCATTTGGACAAAACTGCAAATGTCTCTCATCCAAGGACAACAAATACTTGTTGCAGTATTGAATGAGACCATCTGCATTACAGTGTCCTTGCTTTGGCTCTGTGTGTGTGTTTGTGTATGTGTTTTGTTTTGTTTATTACTATGCCACTAAGTAGTTGAGGGGTTACTGTCCATCAAAAGGTTGAGAAAGTGATTGTGGTTCCTGTTGCTCCCCCTTCCCACCTTGGGAGAGAGAATTCTTAAAGAGGAATAAGCAAGATACTATAGTAATTAGGTTAGGGGAAAGATAGATACCTTCTAGCTGAGAGGTAGTTTATGGAGGAAATCTTCATGGAGAAGCTGGCATTTGGATAGGACCTTGAAGGATAAGTTGAATAGATTCAGGTAGTGCAGTGGATAGATGGCTGGGCCTATGGTCAGAAAAACTCAAGTTCAGTTATGACCTTGTACTCTTATTAGCTGTGTGACCTCAGCAAGTTATTTAACCTCTATTTACTTCAGTTTCTTCAACTGTAAAATGAGGATAAAAATAGCACTTACTCCCAGTGTTTTTGTAAGGATCAGATGAGTACCATATTTTTAAAGAACTTGGCACAGTGCCTGGCACATAGTAGGTACTATATAAATATTATTACTATATCAAACACTGATGCATTTGGAAAAGGTAGCCTAATTTTACAGCAAATTCACAAAGATATGAAAACTCAGAATATGATCAAGGATGTGCTATATTGTTTGGTTTGTCTGGAGTACTGAGTAAATGGAAGACTTAGCTGTGTGAGATAAGTCTGCATATGTAGTCTGGAGTGAGATTGTGGAGAACCTTGAATGTAAATCTAGGCACCTTGGATTTAATCTAATTCATTCAGTAAACATTTATTAAGTGCCTACTATGTTTGGGGCACTGTGCTAAAGGCTGAAGATACAAAGAGAAGGGAAAGATAGGCCCTGCCCTGAAGGTGCTTACAATCTAATGGATGAGACAGTATACAAACAGATATATACAATGCAAACTGCATGAGGGATAAAAGGGAAATAAAAGAGGGAAAGCACTGGAAATAAAAGGAACTATTGAAGGCTTCCTATAGAAGGTCAGCTTTTAGTTGGGACTTAAAGGAGTCCAGGGAAGTCAGTAGTTGGAGAGGAGGAGGGGAGGAAGAGTGTTCTACACATGGGGGACAGCCAGAGAAAACGCTCGGAACGGAGAGATGTCTAATTCTTGGAATAGCTGGAGGCCAGTGTCACTGGATGGCAGTATACCTGTTGGGGAGTAAGGTGTAAGAAGACTGGAAGGATAGGAGGAGGCTAGGTTGTGAAGGGCTATGAATGCCAAACAAAGCATTGTGTATTTCCTTCTACTACCAATAGGAAGTTGCTCAAATTTATTGGGTAAGGAGTTGACGTGATTGGACTTGTCACTTGGAAAGTCACTGTAGTGGCTGAGTGGAGGTTGGATTGGAGTAGGAAGAAACTTGAGGCATATAGACCCATCAGCAGGCTATTGCAGTAAACAAGGCATGAGGTTATGAAGGCCTAAATTAGTGGTGGAAGTGTCAGAGGAGAGAAGGGGGTGTGTTTAAGAGATGCTGCAAAGGTGAATTGACAGGCTGGGGCCACAGATTGAATAGGAGGGGTGAGAGATAGTAAGGAATCCGGGATGACTCCTCAGTTGAGAGGACCTAGGAATATAGTCTTGTTCTCTACAATAATAGGGGAGGGTAGGCAGTGGGGAGATTTTAGGGGAAAAGATAATGAGTTCTGTTGTGAACATACTGAGTTTAAGATGGCTACTGGAACTCCACTCCAAGATGTTTGTAAGTCATGGAGATGTGAGATTGTAGGTCAGCAGAGAAACTGGGGCAGGAAAGGGAGATTTGAGAATCGTCAGCATAGAGTGATAATGAAATCTATGAGAGCTGATGGAATCATTGAGTACAGAAGTGTACAGGGAGAAAAAGAGGGCCCAGGACGGAATTCTGAGAGAAGCCTTTGGTTGGAGAGTGTGATATGGAGGATGATCCAGCAAAGAAGACAGAGTGGGAGTGGTCAGATAAGTAGGAGAAAAACCAGGAGAGAGAAGAGAGGATCAAGGAAGGGAGAGTGATCAGCAACAGCTAAGACCCTGGTTGTTCATCCTTCATTCTCGAAGGGGACCAATAACATCAGGAGGGTATCTTGTTTTGCAGATGAGTTGGATTCAAGTGAGGCAGAGCTGCTTAAGGTCATCAGGCTCACTCTGTTCCCCAGAATCATCAGAGTGCAGTGGCAAGAGATAGGTCAGGATGAGTGGTGAAGGCTCCGGCTGCAGTGGGAGACCTTGACCTTTTTATATACTAAGGCCTTTCCCAGGTCTCACTTTGTCTGAGGCAGTACCCATTCAGTAATTAAAGGCTAGATAGAGATTGAGGCAAAAGATGGCTCAGTTTGCCTTCATAAAAGAATCAGTTTGGGAGGGGAAGACTCTCAGAGTTTCTGTTCAGAACAAGAAACGCTTGCTATTTACAGTCACTGTGAGGGATTGCTTGAGCAAGTAGAAGGTTAGTGTTGGTAAGGAGTAAGGGTACTTTATAATGTGAAACAGGAGTGAAGGAGGAGACAGTGATGGAAGGCATTTGAGTGAAGGGAGGTGAGGAAAAGGGGAGAAGAGGGAGTTGATGATGAATGGTCCCATTTTTTTCTGTAAAATATGAGGCAAAATTCAGAACTGAGAGAGTGGGGAGAGGTTGAACCCTGAGAGGTTTGAGGAGGAATGAAGAGGTTTAGAGGAACTGTTGTGGAGAATAGGATAGTGAGGTGATTAAAGGAGGTAGAGTAGAATTGCCTAGCAGCAGTGAGGGCCCAGTTAATGTTTTATGTTACATAAATTTGTAGTTGACCCAGTAAGAACAGTTGTTTAATTTTCTCCACCTTCATTCAGCAGCATTTGTATGGGTGTGAAGGTGACAAATTATGGGGAGTGATCCAAGCTGAAGCTTGGCTGGGTATAATGAGTGATAAGGGAAAAGGGGCTGGTGATTCTAAAGAGGAGTTGTACAATGGAGAGTTGAATTGGTTCACCAAGGAGTCAAGAAGAGAAGAAAAGAGCCATCACTGCAAGCCTGGGAGAGAATTGAGGGGTCAAAGAATTGAAAGTTACAATGAGGATGAAGAGTGATGTGAGGGAAGGAAGAGGGAGAGGTGAAAAGCCTTATTGTGGGCTTTCATAGAAGTGATAATTGTAGGATAAGGAGATTCTTGAAGATGGAGGTGATACATATGATTGTGGTGGCAACATCAAGGGTATGATCATTTTTGTCTGTGGCTCAAGTGGGGTGGAGGAGTAGCTCAAAAGGTGAGGAGGCTGAGGTATGAGTGGCTAGAGTATTTGAGGGAGACTCAGTATATGTTTTGAAGTCCTCTAGTATTTGGGCAGGAAACAAAGGCAGGTATTGAACTCATTGAAGAAGGAAGAGGAGTGACCTGGGAGGGGATCTGTAGACCACAGCTGCCAGGACTTTCATTGGGTGGTAGCTACGAATACCTCTCAAAGGAAGAGAGATTGCTGAGTGATAGCTGCTCAATGTGAGTTAAGCTATTGTGATAAAGTAAAAGTTAATAGGAAATTAGAGCCTGCATTAGGAATCAAGAGACGTGGATTCATGATTGAGTGTGTATACACTGTGTGTGTATCCATGTGCCTTTTTCTCCTTGCTAGATTATAAATTCTTTTGACACCAACCTGTGTCTGCATTCATCTTTGTATTCTTAGTACTTAGTACTGTAGCCTGTTAAGTAGTAGGTACGTTAATAAGTTTGTTGGGTTTAATCGAATTATATAATTTTTCCTTTTTGTTCTTTTAGTTTTAATTATGTGTATTGGACTCAAGAAGGGGAAAGTTGTTCTCTTTCAGTTACCATGTGTTTGTTTAAGGAAACAGCAACTCATGGGAAATGGTTACAGATTTTAGCCTATCCCTCCTTTAGAAATGAGAGCTGTGCCCAAAAAGTATTGCTGCTTTGATGAAAGTTTTTGTTTTCCCAACTGTTGCCCTTTAGCACCTCTGTAGGATGAGGGTGTTTCTAAATACTTGAATCATGCGGGATATTGTTATTTTTACTGGTAACTTCCAGATATACCAGTTCTGTGTATTTATTTCTCTCATTGCAGTCTTTTTGGAATGCGCTTGTCTTGTATCCGTTTTTCTTTTTAAAGCCTGGCAGTCTGTTCAGCTTGCTTCCTATAATTGTCTTTAAAATAAGATGAGAATTTTCTAAGCCTTTCAATTATTTTATTCTACATTGAGTACTGTAGAAAGGTTTCTTTTCTTTTTTCTTTTCTTTTTGCTTCCTCTTCTTCTTCCCCTTTAACCTTCTTGAGTTATAAGAGCATGTTGTCTAAAGAGAGCATTTAAAATTTCAGAATGTATTTTTAAAATACCAGTTTAAAATGCAGGTAAATCTTTGTCAGGTACAAAGTACTATACAGGTAATGAGAATTCTTCTGTTTGATTTTTATAGTGTGCCAAGAATGAATGGATTTGAACACTTGAATTGTCTTTCAAGGTTGTGTGTTGTGTGTGGCATTGACAAAATTATTCATGTTTACATGCTCTTGTGAGCACATCCAGGCAGTTTTCTAGTTTATGATTATTCCTTACATAGTTACAAAATATTAAAATTGGAAGGAGTTCTTGGGGGTCATGCAGTACACCTAACTTAACTAAGGTAGCTGTTGATACTATTCCTTAACCAAGAGTCTACACAACTCACCATAAATACTAGAAATGCTTCTTTCCTGATAATTCTGGGTATATTTGAGATTTTTTGGTCTTTTCTTACTTGCAGCTGATCTTCTCTCTCTACTTGCTTGATTACTATAGATAGAGCCTTGGGACTTGTACCCCCTACTTTGGGGGTGGGTAGGTGGTTTATGAGGAGCAAAGTAACCTGTTTTCATTGAAGCCTTTGGAGTTCTATAAAGGGAAGATGTGATTCCAGTAACTCAAATTGAAACTTAGCACTTTGTCATATAAAAATTATAATATCAATTATAATATCTACAATATAGTTACATAAATGAGCTCTCCTGAGCTAGCCTCAGGACTACCTATGAATATTAGGGTTCTAAGGTAGCTGATTTAGAATTTCAGAATGTACTTTTTTGGCAGCCTGCATTTGACTTTTTAAAAATCTTAATTTTATTTTAACCTTTTTATATAACTAATTTCTGAGTATGCTTTCTGCCCCTTCCCCTATCCATCAATATATCCTTTATAACAAAAAAATAAAAGATAAAGATAAAAAAAAATTCAGTAAAACTAACCAAACCATCACCTGAATTTGACAATATAGGCGCCTCTCTCTCATATATTATGTCTGTGTGTGTATCATATACACAGTATATTCCCATACTTATTGCCCCCTACTTTTACAAAGAATGGAGAGAGGTGCATTTTCTTAACTTTTCCAGAATCAAGTTTGACCATTATAATTATATAGTATTCAAGGTTTTTTTTTTTGTGTGGGGGTGGGAGTTCTCTGTTTGCATTGTTGTATATCTCTGTGTGTATATATGTATATACATACATATAAATATATGGATCTGTTTATTGCCACTTTTTATAAGTTTGTCTATATTCTCATTGTTCTCAGGATTAATCATATTCATTGTCTTTTATGATGAAGAAATGTTCCATTCCATTCATGTACTACAATTTGGTCATCTCAAAATGATGAGTATCTACTTTGTTTTCAGTTCTTTGCTGTCACAAAAGAAATGCTATGAATATATTGGAATTTATAGGACTGTTTGTTATTCTTTTTCCTTGGGTTCTATGCTATGATAATTTTAATAACTTTTTTTTAGCGCAATTCTGAGTTGCACTCTAAAGTAGATAGGCCAATTGACAGCTCCCCCATGCACCTATCCATGTGCCCATCCTGATGACATTCCTCCAATTTTGACTATTCACATCTTTTGTTATCTTTTACTGGGCACGTGGTAAAATGTCAGAGTTGTTTTGCTTTGCATTCATCTTATTATTAATGATTTGGAGCAATCTTTTATGTATTTTTAAATAATTGATAACTCATGCGAAGCTTTTATGCATATAACTTGACTGCTTATCTTTTGGGAAATGGTACTTGGTCTTAAATATCTGTATTAATTACTAATATATCATGATTATATGACCTTTAATTGCTTCTAACTTTTTCAGTTAAGAAATGGCCTCATAACTGTGAAAGTTGTTTAATCTGGTTCTCTTTATTTTTTTCCTTTTGGAGGGCAATTGGGGTTAATAATTTAATTAATTCAAACTGTCTATGCTGTATATAACCTGTACAGCTCAGAAGTATAGTTATAAATGGAGTTCAGTTGTAACTCCCTGTCCCATTTGATCATCATCCCTTACTAGTCTCTGCAGATGTATAAGAAGAAAAAAGAGAGATGGATCCTGTGAAGGAAAGCATAAAAAAAGGGGGGGGGGAATGAGAGAAGCCTTCATTTTCTCAAACTCCTGTCAACTTCCTCTTTCTCAATTTTAAAAAATAAATTGTATAATATTAGTATTAGTTTAAAGCTTGACAGATTTTCCTTTGAATCCATCAGAACCATACATTTCCTTACCTTACCCCCTTTGGTGTTTACAGGGGAAGGCCAAGGAAAAGAATAATCATTCATATAGTGATTACTGTATGCCAGGCACTGTGGTAAATGCTTTTCAGATATCTCATTTGTGATAATTTATAGCTAGTTCTATCCCCCCCCACCATTGGATTATTTAAGACTTCTATTTAGTCTTCTACTTGAGTATTTTATATTTTTGAAAATATTTCTCTATTTCTTTTTGTCTTTTTAGTTTTATTAATCTATAATTTCGCATCATAGGTTAGGTTGGGGTTAAATGACTTGCCCAAGGTCACATGGCTAGGCTTTGTGTTAAGTGTTTGAGGCCGGATTTGAACTCAGGTCCTCCTGACTCCAGGGCCAGTGCTCTACTCACTGTGCTACCAACAGTACTCCTGATTTTCTTTATTTGATTTTTCTATCTTCTTCTTTTAGTCATGAAATGAGATAAAAGTTTATCAATTTTATCGATCTTTTCAAAAGAATCAGCTTTTAGTTTTGTCATTTTTTTTGTTGTTGTTTTCAGTTTATTCCTTAATTTTGTATATTTCTTCCTTTGTATTTATTTTAGATTTGCTCATCTATTGGCTTTCTATTTTTTTTGTTAAAAAAAAGCATATTCACTTCATTAATCATTTCCTTTTCTGTTTTATTGATTTATGTTTGTAGAGATATAATTTTCTCCTGAACAGTGTTTTAGCTGAATCCCCCAAAATTTGGTATGCTTTTCATTATAATTTTCTTTAACATAATTATTAATTGATTCTTTGATTTAGTTTTTACCCAATCATTAGTTAGGATTTAATTGTTAATTTTTCATCTGTGTCTGTAATTTTAGTTTGTTTTCTCTGAATAGATTACTATTTTCTTTGATTGTTTTAGGGTCTTCAAGGAATGTGTATACTGTTTCTGCCTTTTTGACATTTATTTATGCCATTTCTGTGTGTCCTCATTTATGGTCAATTTGAAAAAAAAAGTTTGATGTGGTATAGAGAAATGCATATATTCTTTAATATATATTTTTTCTAGATATTCTATTGTGCTGTGTATTTATGCGTATTGTTTGTATAAATATATATATATTCTTTACACCCTTTAGGAGATGGAAAATGTCTTTTAGCTCTAGTTCCCCTCCCCACAGCAGTTCGATTCTTAGTTTTTCTTTTGTTTATATTTCTGTTAGATTTGTCCAAAACAGAGAGAGGGAGAGGGACATTGAAGTCTCCTGGCATTGTTGTATTAATATCCATTTCTTCTTGTAATTCAGTTAAATTTTTTCTTGTGAATTTAGGTGCTAAGACATTTGGAGCATTTGAGCTTTGGAGCTTAATATTCATATATTATCTATATTTCCTTTCATTATAATATTATTTCCTTGTTTATCTTTATATGTTATTCATCTTTACTTTTGCTTTGTCTAATAGCATGACTATAACTTGTAACTTTTTGGATTGACCTGATATATAGTATATTGTTTCCAACCCTTCATTCTATTCTGTGTATGGTTTTATTTTTTTGTGTGTGTGTGTTGTACATGTAAGCTGAAGATTGTGAGGTTTTGTTTTTTTATTTATTCTGTCACTTCTTTTTAATTTTATTGGATTGTTTAATCTATTCACATTTAAATTAAAAAAAAATTGGTTTATATTGGGCTTTTTTTCCCTTAACTAAGGTTTTTTTCCCTCTCCTTTTTCTGCATTTTAAAAAGTTAAAATTTTCCCCCTTTCCTTCTGTAAACACAGTAAAATGTCTTTTCAGTTTTATCTTAACTTAGCTTTAGTTTTTCCCCTCATTCTCACTACCTTCCTGTTTGTTGAACCTTTTTTAGTTCCAGATATTTGCTAAACTTATTAGAACCTTTTATGTAGCAATATGATTTTCCCTTTATCCCCTTTCAGTTAAGTAGTCAAATAAAATCCTGTCATTTTTTTCCCTTTCAGCTTGTTTTATGTTACTTTAAAATTTTAATTTTCTTTTCATTTTCCTAAAAAATAATTTTCTGTTCTCATTTTTTCATTATTTCTCTTCCCCTTCTGTCTGTTCTAGAATTCTATTCTCTGATTCATAGCTGTTGTACTTATTTATTCCATTTTTAGGCTCTTTATTATTCAAGCAATTAGTGTACCTTATATTCACAAATACAGATTCCCATAGTAGTTAGAGAGTATCACCCCATGACAGGAATTTTACTATGTTTATCATTCTGTAGTCCATTACCTTCTCCTTTAACATTTGTTCTCCATTTGCCATGGAATGTACCCTTTGGGTCCATGTCACATGTCATGTGGATTCTTTCTATATGCAGAGATTTGAGACAGTTTTCTTGTGACATTTTTCATGCTGTGGTATTTTTAGAAATTTCACATACTTCTGGGAGACCTATAATACCCAGGTTGTCCCTCTGGGTCTTTTCTTTGTCATGGATATATTTTGCTTGCATGTAGATCAGTTTTTTTTTTTTTCAAACATAAGTGCTTTTAGCTTGTCTTCTTCCTGATTGTTCTTTACTTCTCTGTATTCACAGTCCTAATCAGGTATTCTCTCTTTTGTTCATTTGATGAGGTTTGCCAGTGTAGGTTCAAGTTTTTCTATTCTGCCAATTTTTTCTGCTGTGCTTTTAAATTCTCCTTTCATAATTCTTATTTCTCTTTTAAACCATTTAGGAGCACGTATCCATGCTTTCTTGGGAATCCAGAATATCTTATGCTTTGTCAGATGTGGATTCATTTTCCTTTGTTTCACAGAATTCATAGTTTTCTGGACTCATTATACTGATCTAAATGTCACTTTGCCTTCTGATATTAATATCTTTCCTGTTAGTTTATCTGCATGTATTTAATTAAGGTCTTAAACTGAGATTTCTTGCTATTGAGATCTTTAGTAATGTCTTTTCCCCTTAATTCTCCTACTGCTCACTTTCTGACTCCTTTCCATTTGCGATTTAGCTAGAGCTGAATCTCAAAGCTGTGTCAACCCTTCCCATGTTGGGCAATTCAGGTTTCATTGGCTTCAGTTTATGCCACAAGTGACTTCTTGGGAAAAACAGAACTGTTAGCTTGCTGCTGCTGGTCCCCTTTTCCTCAGTCATGGTGAAATGTTGCACACATGTCCTGTCCCAATTCCCTCTGTTCCTTAGTTCCCTAGCTGAATTAGACTGCTGCCACCCTGCAGTTCCAGCCAAAAATGACTTCTGCTTCCTGTTTGTCCATAGCATGGGGTGGTGCCAGTGGAGGTATTGGCAAAGGATGGGACACAGTTGAGTTCTCTTGTGAGTTTATAGGTTGTAAATTGGATTGATTATGGTGGCTGGTGAGGTTAGGGGTACTCAGTAAGCATGTTAGGGGTTAGGAAGTTGTTGTTAATTTATAATTTTTTTTTCTTTGGCCCTGAAATTGCTTCATCTCTTGCATATATAATCCCTATTTTGGAGAGGTCATGAGGATCACAGAAATTATCTATTCCTTAATCCCTATTCCCTTTTGCAATGCTCAGTTGAAAAGACATCATACTACTAGTTTCATTCATTTGTAATGGTTCATGCCTTTATTTCTCTTAAGGTTTTCATTGCTCATGGAAAGCATGGATAACCATTTGTGTTTCATTTACTTTTTCCCTTTTCTTTCTTCTTCCATTTCCTACATGTTCCTTTTGAAATAGGGGATCATATTGAATATTGTTTAAGATGAGCTGTTACAGGTTGTATTGTATAGGAGTTCCATTGGCAAAACTGGTTGTGTTGTGTTTAACCTTCATTCTCGAAGAGGACCATGACATCAGGGAAATGATTACATGACTTGAAGTTGAATTGGATTTGAGTGAGGGATGGCTGTATGCAAGGTCACCAGCCTCACTTTCACCTCCAGAGCCATCTGGGGCCAGTGGCCAGATATTCCTCAGGATGACTGGAGATCACCCAGGATGCATTGGGAGACTCTGGTCTTTATAGGCTAAGGTCTTTTCAGGTCATCACTTTGAGTGAGGTAATGCCATTCAGTGAATAGGCCTTTTTAAGAAGTTAATCAAGGGAGTGGCTCACAGTTCAAGTCAATAATAGAATTAATAGTATCAGTACTATTTCACTAAAATAAATATCCAAAATATTCAACCACAAAATAGCATTAAAAAAAACATGCTAAGACTCAGGCCACTCTTTTAATATCAGATCTTTTTTCTATCATGAATAAAATTGAGAATGTTATCATCACTCAGTTTCAAGAACATTGGCTTGTTGAGTTAGAGAATACAGTTTCAAATTCTGTCTCTCTCTATTAGGAATATGGGGCCTTCTGCAAATCTGTTATCTCATTTGTCAAATGAGGAAGCTGGATTAAATGGCTTTTGAGATCTGTTCCAGCTCTACATTAGTGATCCTATCATCCTATGATTCCAAAATTGATTGTGATATAAACCTTGTAAACTGTATTATGCTTTGATAGTTTCCTTTTGCTGCAGTTCATATTGATTTTTGTACCATTTTTTACGTGTTAATATTTTGAAGCTGAGAGAGAGTTTGTTTCAAGTCAGTTTTGTGCTGGCAAGTTGCTTTTCTACCAAGGCATAACTAGGAGTTTTTAGTTATTGTACCGGAATACTCAGTAGTTATAGAACAAATTTTCTTTTGCTTTGATTTCATATGTAAATATAGTGCTGCATCATAATCAGCAAAGTACAGATTGTCTTTCCTTAAGAACATTCATGAAAGTAGTTGACAAAAGCTATCAGTCTTTTTAATATAAACATAGGTATGACTGCTGATAACTGTTATTGCATCCAGTATCAATAAATCTTTTTATTACATAGTTCTGGAATGGTAGTTGATGTTTTATTTTACTTTGCTAAATTATTTTATGATTTTTTTTCATTTTTCATAAAATCATTAAAAGTTTCTTCCTTAATAGAACAACAGTGATAAGTTCCACTACTGCCATCATTGAGTTAGATATTAAAAAGTGAGAGAGATGTATACCTGCCAAAGGTGTTTGCTACTGTCGTGGAGTATGTTCAAAGAAGACTCAAAATGGAAAAGGGATTTCCTTTAGGTTAACCTTAACTAAACTATTAACCTGGAGTCTAGGAAACCCTGGAAGACATAGATAGATTTTAGCAGGTCCTTGAATTTAGATAAGGAAAAATTTCTTCTTTATTTTCTAATGTAAGAATGAAATTTAGAATTTCTTTCAGTTATGAATTGTAGGTAACAAACTTTGTTCTGAGAATGAGTACTTAGATTTCACCAGACTGTCAAAAAGGGGTCTATGACAACAAAAAAGTTTACAAGCCTATGCTATAATGGTGAGGGTCTCTAGATGTTCCTATTTGCACAGTACTATATTAATTGCATCAAGTCCTGAACCAGTGCAGAACCTTCTAAATAAGATGTATAATCACTCTGCAAGCCCTTCTAGCAGTGTCCAGAAACAAGCAATGCAAATTTTGTGGTTACCAGTCATAACTGGGTGACTAGGTAACCATAAATGCTAAGCTTTGCCTACAATCGCTGATCTATATCATAATCTATTATTGTATTTGTTAAAACTTTCCTGAAAGAGGGAAAATAAAGACAGAAAGAAAGGAAGAAAGAATAGGAGAGAAAACGATATAAAGATATAGGATAGGATAAATAAAGTATCTATGTATCATTAAGCCTGTCTCTTTATTGGGGGAAAATGTATAAAAATCCTAATGTGGAAAAAGCTAGGAAATATGGTTGTAAAAAGCATTTAAACTTAGCATATGGATGCTAAAAATTATTTTTGTTGATTATTATACTGCTTGCATTACCTAGTAAGCTAGCTCAGGGTAGGGGAATTGGATTTAAACCAGTCTTTAATAAAAATGCTTGGTAAAATATATGCTGGCTTTGAAGATCACCTTAGCTATAAATGCTAATGCCATTATCCTGATTTCTCTTGATCACTCTGAAGGAGTCAATTGAAACTTAACATATTGAAGGGTAAACTCATGGTCCACCTTATCCTCTTGACTTCTCTTTTCTATTTAATGATATTCTTATTTTTTTTTTTTGTTTCAGATCTTCAGTCTTTTTTAACCTTTCCTCTTTTCCTCCCCAACCTTTTCTCTCTCCCTTCTGCCCCCCCCCATTTACTCTGCCTTTGTGTATTCACCAGTCACCAAATCCTTTAGATTCTTCTTTGTAAATCTCGCTCATACTTGCCATTTTCTTTCTGTTCCTGTTGCCACCACTCTAGTTTCCTCACTGTCACCCAGTTTTCCTCTTTGAATTTTTGTTCCATTAATTAATTTTACTAGATTGTCTTCCCATTCCTTTCAGTCATTCAACCCCTTCTCATCCTTACAAATAAAACAGAAATTAGAAGTCTCTTGTGAAAACTTCCCTGACTCTAACTTAAGACTGAAATGATCTCCTTTTAAAATTTGTGTTCACAGTTGTGTGGATAGATTATGAGCTCCTTGAGGAAAGGATCGTGATTTGCCCTTTTGGGGGGGGGGGTATCCTCAACACTTAGCACAGTGCCTGACCTGTGATATATCCTTAGTGAACCCTTATTAACTGACTGAATAATTTACCTGGTAATTACTACATGCTATCTTGTGGTATCTTCCATTATTGTATTCAGTAATTCAATTGTTAAGCTTCTGCTGTGTGTGTGGAGTTAACTACTTAATTGCTACTTAAATTGTGCATTGTTAAGTAGCTTTTTGTTAATCATATCTGGTATCTCTAATTAAACTATATGTTTCCTAAAGGAAACAATTATTTCTTCTTTGTTGCCCCTACCCATGTATACATATAGCTCTTAGCCCCAGATCTTTGAATTGAGCAAATACTTAATAAATGGGTGTTGATTTGACTGACACATACCTAAGATGTGTTGAAGTCACAAGATAACTCAGAATTAAGGTCTGGTAATATGGACTCATTACAAAACTGAGAGTATTTAAACAAGAATAAGAAGTAGAACTTTATGAATAGAGGATAGGCTGGTTTGAAAAAACAGCAATGTCATATGCAAAAAATGATCTTGGCATTTTTTTGACTACTCTTTTTTCCGTAGTTTCTATTTTCCAGGAGCTACTCTGTTTGTCTAACTCATAGATACTAATGAGATTATCACCTATATGTATATTTGTTTATATACATATATGTAATACAATTAATTTTTAAAATGATTACAGACGTTTGGGGTTTTACAATTAGAATTATAGATGGAGAGCAGAGAGGGACTTTGGAGGCTATGTATTCCAACCCTTTTATTTGACAGATTAGGACATTGAGACCTAGAGGAGTTAGGTTACTTGCCCAAGGTCCTGTAGAGAGTAAGTAGTAGAGTGATGATTTGAACCTAGCTCTTCTTACTCTACATTAAGTACTCTTGCCACTGCACCACACTGCATCCAAAATAGAAAACTTGTTTGTGCACTTTAAAAAAGCATATAAAAATGAAGAGGAATGGAAATTCTGATGTCTATTTTAGGTTCACTTTAAATGGGGTTACATGTTGTCTCTTTTAATTTTCTTTATGGAGGTGTCTTTCAGTCACAGTTTAAGAATGGAAAATTACAATCTGGTCTTCTTAACCTATCCTTTGAGCAACCCTTAAACTGATTAAAAGAGCCATTTCAGCTTTTCAGACTTAGTACCTGACATTGTTCTTGACATACAACAGGCATCCCATAAAGGTTTGAATGATTGATTGATAGGTTGACATTTTGAATGGAAAGAATAGAAGTAACTCAATACGATGTGGACATTCCTCATTGAACTGGAGAACTATAGTCAAATAACAAATTTTGGAAAAGTGGCAAAAATGAATTAACTTTATTTCATTTAAGACATTTGTCTTTTGAGGGACCCAAAAGTTTTCATTTTCATTTACCTCCTGCTTCACACATGCTTAGTTCTATGATCCACCAAAAGTCAGTTTATGCAAAAAAGCCAGTGTATGCAGGGTTGTATTTGTAACAGATTTATTATCATTATCATCACCACCACCACCACCACCACCACACCATCATTGTTGTTATTGTTTGGTTGAGATCCCTAATTTTGGTGGTAACTCTGCAAACAGAAAATTTATCTGTAACTTATAGTCTTGGAGCCTGGAACTGTAAGAAATCAAGTGACTTGCCCATAGTCACATAGTCAACATGTTTAAGAGTCTAGGCTTGGAACCCAGGTCTTCCAAAGCTGATCCTCCAGTTGCTGAACTATGCAGCCTCTCTCTTATTGCTTTTTTGGCAGAAGTTTATTTCCCACTTAGGAAATGTTACAACAATCTAGAAAGTATGATGTTTGAAACATTTTGCCTTTTATTCAAAATAACATTCCTCTTTTCTACACTGATATTTTTCCTTTTCTAGGTAGAAATTTGTGAGGCAGTCAGAGAGAAAACAATGGATTTCATAGTCAGGGAACCAATGATTGAGTCATGGGTTTTTCCACTTATGTGTCATCTTGGGCAAAGCATTTAACCTTTCTGTATTTTACTTACCCTTATCTAGAAAATAAAAGACTTGTATCAGTTAATCTTTAAGATCCTCTACAAATCTGAATAACATTATATCTGGCATATATAGTAAGTTCTCAGTAAATGGCTTTATCTAAATCCTGTTTTGCTAGTTACATTTTGGAAGCTAAGGCATCATCATTTCATTGAAACTCAAACTACTCTTTGTCCCTTAAAATAGCATCACATGAACAAGAATCATTGATGATTCTTTCTCTGTTAAGCTTTTTTTTTAATCCTTTCTCCCAATATTTAGATGAGTTATGTCTGTATTAGAGGAAAGGGCCTGGTCCTGGGGTTTCATTTATATAGGGAACTCCTTAGTTAAGAAATTCTCTCTGCCAGTGCTGTTTATTACCTTCTCTGTAATTTTTATAATCTTAGAGACTTAGATATCAGGAAGTGGTTGAGTGACTTGTCTAGAGACACATCACACATGTGTCAGAGATGGAACCTGAACCTGGTTTTCTGTTTTTGAGGCCAACTTTCTATCTACTTTTCCATGAACTCTCTCTCTTGTCTGCATTATTTAAATAAATAACAGCATAATGAATATTTCTCCCGTGTTGAGGCTTTGGCTTCCCTGCTGAGATGGACAGTTAGGCTGATGACTTTTAGCAGTGTGATTTCCATGACTGAAACCTTAATGATAGCAATTACGGTAAAGAATAGAATAAACATTCAGTGTTCTGACTTTCTTCCCATTTCCCACTGTAAAGTAGACTGCTCAGTTCTTTTTCTCTATTTAAGAAAAACAAACACAAAACACCATCAACTGTTATTGAAAGAGATTTCCTAGGAATTAAGAATTCTTCTGTATCAGGCCCATTTTTAATATACGTGTTTTGTTTTGGGCAGGTCAGAATATATCAGCTTTCTTCACAACTACACATGGTATTGTATAGGATTGCATTTTCATTCCTTTTGGTCAGTAGAGTCACTTTGTTTTTTCTCCTACAAGGATAGCAAAAAAAAAAAAGGCCTGAAATAATTTGTTTTTTATTTTGTGATTTGCCAAGAAGTACTTACTTTTAAGCAAAGGTTGGATGAAAATTCATTTGAACAGCAGCCCCATTACCCTACCCAAGTGAAAAGTTGGATAATGAAGACTCCCATGGTTCCATTCCAGTTTATTTCTTACTACATTGACATCTTTTAAAGGACTTAAAAGTGTACAGGTTTGAGTGTGGATTTTGTATGGTAGATAGACTTTTGCCTGGGCAAAGTCTTGTAATGTTTTCCCCAAGACAGCTGATCTTTTGAAAGTACCTTCCTCAACCTAGTTGAGCCAGTCCCTCTTGGCTCCCAAGTATGAAGGGATGGAAAACCTTTATCTTTCCCATTTATATTCTGTTTGAAACTTTGGTAGAAGGGAAAATAGCTTCATGTTACTGGAAATCAATGCAGCTACTTGAAACTAGCTACTTGTAGCTTTTATATAGTGCTTTGAGATTTGTAAAGCACTTTACTTATAAAAACATTTGTTACCTCATTCAGTTCTCACAACAGCCCCAGAGATAGGTGCTATTATCTCCATTTTATAGATTGCATTCTAGTTCCCTTGCTGATAGCTAATTTATTTTTCCCTTGTGAAGATGCTAGTTTTGGTTTTAACAGTTAACAAGCAAAGAATACCTTCCTTTGGAAAATTATACTGCTTATTGCTTAAATTTATCAGGAGAATCACAAATATCTTTCCCAATGATTAAAATGAAATAGTCATTCTAATAGAAGTCTGAAGGTATATTTAGTCATAACATTTGAAAACATACTATATTTACATGTGGCAACTTTTATGGACTGCATATTACTTGATTTGTGACTAGTATTTGGTTTAAGGTTCTTTTTTCTTTCTTTCATTGTTATGACCTACCTGATCTAAATGCAGAAAATGGAAGACTTTCCCAGCTGTTGGAAACAGTTTGGTAGTATTGAGTTATATACATGTTAAATGCATGCTCACAATATGTGAATTCTTTGCTATTGCACTGTGTACACATGGGGTTTATGAGATCAATTTTCAGTGTACTTTAGCTTTTTTATTGATTGTTTTGGTGAGTCTTTGTCTATCTTCTATTACACAGCACTCTCTGACTTCTTATTTCTAGATCTCTCTTTGAAATCAGTGGGAGTTGCACCCTTTTGATTTCTGCAGGGGTCAGAGGAGGAAAATTTAATTGGCCACATGCTAGTTCTGTGGCAGTATAAATGAAGATACCACTTTATTAGTCCTTAGTTTAAATTAGTAGATTTTACTTTTAGTGAAGGTACTTTTAACCTTTTCATCTTAGAATCAAAACAAAATCCTTAGTTTCTTCAAGTCTCTGATTTGTTTGGCTTTTTACTGACCAAAATAATGTAAATAGAATGGTTACAAAGTAGAGCATAGTTGAAGTATATCAGACTTTTTATTACAGATTCGTTCCCCATCCACTTACTCCTTTTATATTTCAATATGTTTAAAAGAGTTCAAGAGGACAGTTATTTCCTTTGGCTTTGTTTGTAGACCCACTGATTTAAATGAAAGTTACCTCTTTCCCCAAGGGAAGAATTTGGCATCATAAGAATCACATTTGATTGGTCACTGTAATATGTCAAATTTGCAGACTAAAATAATATGTTGCATTGGTGGAGGTAAAAAACCTTAAGACTTCCACTTTTGATGATATCATTGTCATCTCTGTAAAAAGGTAGATAGTTGTTTTTGCAGAAAACTGGGTCCATCTTTTCTTCTATTTTTGTTATTATCTTAACTGGAAACTCTAAAGATAAATTTTAAAAATTGAGTCTACAGCAGATTAGTTCCTAAAATAAAGATGGCTGACTTTTTCCTCCATTGGTCCACTTAAGATAGAGAAGAAAATAAGCAGCTTAGATATATGATGGAGTATTTAACAAGTGTTTCCTACAAAATGGTAAAGGTAATGTCCTCTGAATGTCTCATGTGAGGAAGGTAGTTGGGGCTATTAAAAGTTTAAGTCTTCTTTTCATGGCCTGTTGGACTTGAAGGTATACAGGTTTGAGTGTATACTTTGGAAGGATAGAATTTTGCATGGAAAAGGTCCTATAATACTCATCATACCACAGCTGATCATTTGAAAATCATCTTCCCCAACAAAGTGAACCAAATTCTCTTCTTCCCAAGTGTGATGGGTTGAAAAATACTTCTATTTCCCATTTGGATTCACTGAACCTTTGGTTCAAGTAAAAATAGCTTCATGGAACTGGAAATCAGTATAGCTGCCATCGACACAAGTTTTCTATATTGCTTGGAAAAAAAATGGTGAAGAAGTGAAGGGAAGAAAGGTAACAAAATTGAAGAACAGTTCTGTTGGCTTGGAAAATAATTGAGTGCACACATAATAGCCTCATCTCTGTCATACACTTGTTTGTGACATGTGACCAGAATTTTATTAGGTCATAATGGGATCTAGTGACATTGGACCAGAAGAGTGATAGAGAAGGATAGAATATAATTTTCAAAAATCTGAATTTTGTAATTTTATAACCTAAATGTATTTTTAAAAGAATATTGATTTTTGGAGATGAAATCTGATTATTTTGATTTAGAATTCAAATGATTAGATCTTTAACTTTTAAAATATTTCTGTGGAAATGAAAGGTATCAAAATGACAAACTGATACAATTTATCATTGAATTTTTATGTCTCCACTTAAATATACAGATCATTGATATCAATTTTTTAAACAATTACAATTAGAGCAACAGGAACATTTTAAATAACATTTCCTGGACATTGTCAGATTTTTAACTTAAAAGGATAGAATATGAGAACATTCTTGAATTTTAAGCAGTTAGAGAAGAACCATAGGATCATAGAGCAAAACTGGAAAGGAATCTTAGCAGTCCAGTTTCTTTTTATGGATAATGGAATTGAACAAATTATAGTAATCAATGTAGTGGAATATTTTTGTACCACAAGAAATGATGAATATGAAGAACATAGTAAAGCATGTCTAGGCATATAAAATGATACAAAAGAAAGGACTCAGAACTAGAAAAACAATATATACACTGGGACAACTGCGTAAATGGAAAGAAAACCAAAAGGTGAATAGAGGGTGGTGCAGGGCACTGGCCCTGGAGTCAGGAGGACCTGAGTTCAGATCTGGTCTCAGACACTTAACACAAAAAACTAGCCATGTGGCCTTGTGCAAGTCACAACCCCATCTGCCCTCCAAAAAAAAGTGGAAAAAAAAAAAAAAGAAAAGAAGGAAGTAGATGGCATAGCAGATAAAAGCCCTGGATCTGAAGTTAGGAAGATTTAAGTTCAGGTCTGGCCTCAAACACTCTTAGCTGTGTAACCCTTATATCACTTCACCTATGTTTGCCTCAGTTTCTTCATCAGTAAAAATGAACAATCAGTCATAATAGTACGTGTGGTTTAGTCTTTTCAGTCATGTCTGACTTCATGAAACCATTTGGGTTTTTCTTGGCAAAGATACAGGAGTGGTTTGTCATTTCCTTCTCCAGGTCACTTTGCAGATGAAATAACAGGGTTAAGTGACTTGCTCAAGGTCACACAGCTAGTAAGTGTCTGAGGTCACATTTGAATTCAGGAAGATGAGTCTTCATGATTCCAGGCTTAATGCTCTATGCGCTGTGGTGCCACCTAGCTGTCCCATCATAGCACCTCCCAGTATTGTTGGGAACATAAAATGAGGCAAGGGGCTCCATTGTTGTGCTTTGTACTTAGTTGGTGCTTAATATATGATTATCTAAATTATAATGATAAAATTTAACCTGAAGAAGAGAGAAGTTGCACCTGCTTTCCATCTTCATAGAAATGGAAGAAGTATGGGTATAACCTGTTAGATACGCTGTCAGATTGAGTTGATATCTTGGTTAGTTTTGCTGAATTGTTTTTCCCCCCCTTTTATCATTTACTATGGGGGTTGGCCTTCTGGTTAGTAATGGAAAAACAAACAATAGACTGGATATGTGATTTCATTCTTGTAGGGAACTCTGGATCAGGAAAGTATCTTAATCATGTAGGTTAGCACCTTCTCTATAATTTATAATCTTAAAGAGTTTCCTTGAGGCACTGGGAGGTTAAATGATTTACCCCTAAAATCACACAGCTAAGTAATAATAAGTCCAATTCTAGAATTTTGAACTCCACGTTGAACTGCAGCACTCTACCAGAGTGCTCTCATTCTACTTTTTTTTTTTCATTTTTTTTTTTAAAGCAATCGGGGTTAAGTAACTTGCTCAAGGTTACAGTTATTTCTGGGTGTGGTGCTGAGTGTCTGAGTCCGGGATTTGATCTCCAGGTCTTCTCAACACTGGAGCCGGTGCTCTTACTTGCTGTGCTACCTGGCCGCCCCTCTCATTCTACTTTTGAAAAGCTTTAATGAATCAATATTTATTAAGCACATACCATGTGCCAGAAACTCTGCTAAGTGTTATGCTTTACTTGTTTAAGGGTTTTCCTTACCTCAAGGATTAATTTACCTCTTTGCAACTTTTACCTTTAGTTCCTAATTTTGTTCTCTGGGTCAAGTGCAACAAATCTACTTGAATATAGATAATGACCTCTTTCCCAGGTAAAATATCCTCAATTGCTTCAGGCAGTTTTAATATGGCATTATGTCCAGGGCCTCTACCATGTTTGTTGCCCTTCTGTCCATACAGCTTACCAGAGTGTTTGCTAACATGTGTAATTCCAAACTGAACATGGTGATGCCCATGTAATTTATCTAGGGTAGAATAAGGTACTGATTCCTTATTACTCCTGGTTGTTATACCACTTTTAAAATAGCCTACAATTATATTCCATATTTTTGAGTGATATATCACACCACTGATCTTTCAGGCCAGTAAAACCATCAGATCTTTTAAAGGTAATCTCTGTTGGCTGGCCACACCTCTCATTTTGTACTTAGAAAGTTGATGTTGTGAACTTGTGTGGGATTTTACTTTTATTCCCATTAAATTTAACATTTTTAGATTCATCCCTTCGTTCTAGGTTTTTAAATATATTTTAGATGTTGATTTTTTCATCTAACATATCACTCTAAAGGTTGTCATTGACATGTTACATAAACATATAAGCCATATCTTTCTTAAAAGCCAGCTAACTTTTGGCCTTGCCTACTGCCCTGCATTTGAATGTTGTTTGTTATGGGAGCATCAAATATGATATCCATATCAGTAGAAAGGAGAAGATTGGATCATATGATTTCTTAGGTCATTTCCCTCTCCAAAAGACTGATTTTATGAGTGTAATTCTCATCCTCTTACCAGCAATGGGTTCCACATTACTATTTATGATAATTAGGAAAGGGTTAAAATGAATTTTGTATTTTATTAAATAAATTTTATTAAAACTTCATGGTGGCAAAATTTCAAGAGATACTTATCTAAGAAAGTTCAAGTTCTTCCTATACATTTATTTACATGTTTTATTTGGGATCAGAAGACAATGGCCCTAAAATTTCTAGAGCCATTGGGCAAGTAACTTTACATTTTTGTGATTCAGTTTCATTAGTTACAGAATGAATAGATTGGACTATATGGTGGTATGATTTCCTTCCCAGATCTTAACATTCAGTGACTTGATAATATAAATAGTGAAACTGCTTTGTAAGAGGAGAATAGCAGTATTTAAGTTGACTTTGTTACATTTCCATATTATATGTTTAAACACAACAATAACATTCTGGCACATATAACTTTTAAAAACCCATGTAGAATTTTTATCTCAGCATGTACCCTTTATAGTAAACCTGTGTGATATATGTAGTAAAGAGTTACCATATCTCAATCTTAGAGGTAAGAAAACTGTAATAGGGGCGGCCAGGTGGCTCAGCCAGTAAGAGCACCGGCTCCAGTGTTGGGATGACCTGGAGATCGAATCCCGGGCTCAGACACTCAGCACCACACCCAAAAATAACTGGCCGTGTAACCTTGAGCAAGCTACTTAACCCGGATTGCTTAAAAAAAAAAAAACTGTAATAGGTACATGGCCACATGTCTAAGCAAGAGTCAGTAGAAGAATTTGGCACCAGGTCTTTCCCTCTGTTGTCTAGATATTCTTTTAATTATACTACATTACATCTCTAAATTAATTAAAGAAAATATACCCTGGTGAAATTCTATAAAACTTAATTAAAGAGGTTTTTTTTTTTTCCTTCAATAACTTAGAAAGGGAAGTGGTACTCATTAAAAATCAATAGGGAGAAATTGAAGAGAGGAGAGGATAGAGGAAATGATCTTTTGGCGAAGATAGGAGAGAATGGCATCAAGAATATATATACAGTAGTTGACCCTGGGGCAAGAGAAAGTCAACTTAGAGGAAAGGGGGATGATGTTGGTAGATGTGAGATCAGGAGAAGGGGAAGAAGAGGGAGGTCATGGTCAACTCTTTTTTCAGTGAAATGTTAGGCAAGGTCTTTACTTGAGAGGATTGGGGAAGGAGGTATTGTGGGAGACTTCAGGGGAGGTGAGCTGGAACAGCTCATGAAAGAGCTGCTCTGGTGAGGATACAGAATCAATTAGAAAGGAATAGAGAGGTTGCCTTACTGCAGTGAAGGCTCAATTATATGATCATTCCTCTATATAAATAAGATGAATAGAGCAGTAGATTGTGGTAGTGATTGGGGGCGTGTTTCAGGAATCCAGGAACCCCAATAACCAGAGTCCCTTGGTGGGCAGTCTGGAATGAATTCACAGGCTCAAGCATTGTCTGAGTGATGGTGGTAAAAGTTTATTCTTACGCTGCTTTACAGCTGGTAGGAGTTCTGAGGGAAACTGCAACCTTAAAGAGTTACAGTTAAAGTTTATAAAGGATAACCATAGTAAATCAGACGTCAGTTATGCTAACTAGGTGAGTCAGGGTGGGGATTAGGGAAGAGTTAAGGAGTGGTTAGTTCTTAAAGGAACATGCACTTTTAATACCTACTGTGCAGGAGTATTGCCCAGAATTCACTGGGAAGTAGCCCAAGGGGGGGGGGTGGAATGTCTGGTGATGTGGTTTTATGCTTGAAACATCACTAAGTCAGCTAGTGGTCAGGGATGACTGGGAAATGCCCAGTCTGCTACCCATCAATGTCGTGTTTGATAAGATAGATGCTAGGAGCCCAAGCTAACAAGGGATTCAGGATGTGTATAATGGGCCAGGGAGTTACTTATAGATAGTCTAGTGAAGGATTCATAGGTGCAGCTGGTTATTATACCAAGGGGAGATAAACATTTGACTGGGACCTGATCATGAATGGTTGCTAGACAGAGTACTGGCAGGGGGGAAGGGGCAGAGACAATGCTCTGAGGTTGGGGAGATTTGAGGCTAGGGAGAAATATGATTTTACAAACTGAGACCCGAGCTCAGGCACCTAAGCACCCCATCAGTAGTTGAGTCAATCAAGAATAGGAAAGCTGGGAAGATCGTGGAGTAGAAACAGGATTTCTGTGGGGCTTCGGCTTCCACCTCCTCCAATTTATATAAAAAATGACTCTAGACAAACTTTGGAGCTACAGAACCCACAAAATGCAGAGAGAAGATAACCTCCCACTGAAGACAGTCCAGCAGGCTAACAGGAAGGGGCCAGTGCAGCACTCTGGGAGCCTAGCCCAACCCCGATAGAGCCCAAGGTTTTAGCCGTAGGGAAGGCAGCCTGACCAGCTGCCGGCTGCAGGGACTTCAGATCACTAGCAGCCGTGGCAGTTTCCAGAATTATCAACCCATAGATGCCAAAGACAAAGTGAGAGGTAAGTTTGTGGGAACAGGGAATTTGGGAGTATGGTCCAGCCTTTGCCCCTGGGGCAAGAAGCAGTTGAGGTGCTGTGGACCTGCAGCCACTACCACGTGGCTGCTTCAGAGCTCCTGGTCTACAGAGTGTAGGGGGACCAAGCAACCAGGCTGAGGGGTATTCACTCTTGCTTTAACCTGCTTGGACCTGGATCACTGCCTGGGGTAGAGGTCCTGGGATGCATGATCAGTTTGCAGAGAGCATGTGGAGGCTTCAAAGAGGGCAGCCAACTAATAACTTGAGCAGCTGAGAAAACCCCAGCAATTGGGACAAAGCTCCCCTTTCTGTAGCAAAGTTCCACTGAGGCAAAAAGTGCAAAAGTCAAGTAATTGAGTGGCAACATGAGCAAGCAAAGGAAGCAAAGCAAACAGAAGAACCTGACATTAGACTCCTATTTTGGGGACAAAAAGAATCAAAGCATGAAACAGGAGGAAGACATCGAAGTCAGAACTCCTGCACCAAAAGCTTCCAAGAAAAATACAAGCTGGTTACAGGCCATAGAGGAGCTTAAAAAGGATTTTGAAAACCAAATAAGAGAAGTGGAGGAAAAATTGGGAAGAGAAATGAGAACTTTGCAAGAAAATTATGAAGAGATTCAATAACCTGACTGAAGAAAATAACACCTTAAAAATAGACTAACTCAAATGGCAAAAGACTCTCAAAAAGCTAATGAAAAGAAAAATGCCTTAAAAAAGCTGAATTGGCCTTATGGAAAAAGAATCTCAAAATCACAGTGAAGAGATACAAGAAGCAAGAGAAGCATGAGAAGGTAAACAGGGAAAAGAAATCATAAGGAACTTATCAAAGTTGAACTATTTACATTCCTACCTGGAAAAAAAACGATAATTGTAACTGATGAAACTTTTCTCAGTATGAGAATAGTTGAAGGGAATAGAAATTTATTATATATATATATATATATATATATATGTATATGTGTATATATATGTATATGTCTATATAGGAGGGTATATGGGTATATGAATACATATGTGAGTGTGTGTATATATTTGTATATATACATAGACAGAGGGCACAGTACCAATTGAATAGGAAGGGATGATACTTAAAAGCTGAAATTAAGAGGTGAAAGAGGAATACAATGAGAGGAGATGGGGAGATACAGAATGTGGTAAATTATCTCATATAGAAGAGGCAAGGGAAAACTGTTACAACGGAGGGAAAGAACAGGAAGGCAAAAGGGAATGAGTCAACCTTATTCTCATTGAATTTGGCTTAGGGAGGGAATGACATACACACTAAATAGGGTATCTCACCCTACAGGAGAGTAGGGGGGAAGGGGATGAGAGGGGGGATAATGGAAGGGAGGACAGGCTAGCGGGGAGGGAAGTTGGAAGCACCAACTTTTGAAAAGGGACAGGATCAAAGTAGAGAATAGAATAAGTGGGAGGTGGGATAGGATGGAGGGAAATATAATCAGTCTTTCATAATATATCCACTATGGAAATGTTTTGCATAGCTACACATGTACAACCTATATTGAATTGCTTCTCTTCCCAGTGAGGGTGGGTGATGAGGGAGGAAGGGAAAGAATCTGGAATCCAAAGTTTTAAAATCAAATGTTTAAAATATATATTATTATTATTATTTTACATGTAACTGGGAAATTATATGTACAGGCACTGGGGCATAGAGATCCACTGTGCCCTACTGGAAAGTTGGAGGGGGCATGGGGGAAGATATGGGAGAGAGCAGATTGGGGGAGGGAATATTCAGTGGGATCGCTATTTTGGGGTGGTGGGTAGGGAAAAATCGGGGAAAATTTGTAACTCAAAATCTTGTGGAAATGAATGATGTAAACTAAAAAATGACAAAGAAAATTGGGGAAAAAAGAATAGGAAAGCTGGGGCATTTGAGGGAAAATCACTTATATGTTAGTAAAGCATATTAACAATCTCCTTTTCAGTTATCTAGTAATATTAAGAAAGGAGGGGAAGGAGGGGGAGAAGGAAGAAAAAAAGGAAAAAAAGAAACAAAGATAATTTTATTATATATTTAAAAGGAATAGCAAGTTGTACATAATAGATTTACAGTTTCATGTACAATCACATTTCTTTTATACCGTGTTATGGAAATGCTTGTTTTATTCCATAAATTAAAAATAAATACATGTTTCAAAAAGAAATATATTCTTCTCTAATCTAAAAGCCCTTTCCAGATTTTCCCCTTTAGCGAATCATGTAGAAGATCATCAATAAAGGCTAAAGTGTCTAAAAATGAATTTAGGGTGGAAACTAAACTATGAAGAAATTAACCTTCTTTAACCTCTGGTTTGGTTAAGAACATTCCCTTCCCCATCTTCTGAAGTGTGGAAGTGATTAGCCTGTGAAATATCCAAGGGAAATATGTCCTTTTTTATTCTGTAAAGGAGTAATCTCAGGGATGGAAATCCTTTCAGTGCTTGAGAGAACTGGTTAAGGGAAGGAATTGAATAGTTGTAATTGAAGATTAATTGACGTTTGTTAGTTACTAGTGTTCTCAAATGTTAACCCCAAACTGTATTTTAATATATTATGACTTTTCCTTGTTCAAGATTCCTATAAATGTTATTTCATATTGTTTTGGTAGTGTTATGAGGTGGAGGAAGTTTGGACATTTCTCTAAGTTAGAAATACTTGAATTATAAGGTTAAAATAAAATTTTAAAATGTCTCTTACAGAATTGTGGCTAAAACATTGTCATATTTATATTTTTTCCTTCAGCAGTGTAAAAATGCCTTAGTTTGAGGCTAGGACTTGGAATGTAGAGGAAGACTATGAGCCAGACAATGAAGTCACTTGCAAAAGAGGGGAAAATGTCCAGGGTGTTGGATGATATTGACCACCAGAATCTGGATTGGATAATAAATTTGGATATCATATCTCAGTGAATGCCAGAATTTGGAAGGCGTGAAATATGAAGAGGTCTAAGATGAAAGGAGTTTAGTAATTATAGAATGTCAATCCCAGAGGATGAAGCAGAATAGAATCCAGGCAGTGGATTGGGAGGAGCTCCATTGATGAGGGCAGGCAATTAGAAAGCTCTGGAGGTCCTGACTCTTCAACTGCCATGCCTCCCAACAGGTGCTGTTTTATTGTTCCTAGGTGTCTAGACTCAGAGGTAGAATCACAGGATCTACAAAGATCTCAACATGTAATATAATTAATAACTGATTCCAAGAATAAAACAATATAAACTTCTAGGTCTGTACCTTAAAGAGATCATAAAAATGACAAAAGGACCTACATGTATAAAAATATTTATAGCAACTTTTTTTTGTGGTGGCTAAGAATTTGAAATTGAGGGGATGCCCATCAATTGGGGAATAGCTGAACAAGTCATGGTATAGGAATATAATGGAATACTATTGTTTCATAAGAAATGATGAGCAGGTGAACTTCAGGAAAACCTGGAAAGACTTACATGAACTGATGCTCAGTGAAGTGAGCAGAACCAGGAAAACACTGTACAGAGTAACAGCAACATGCATTATGACCAACTTTGATAGACTTAGCTCTTTTCAGCAACACAAGAATCTAAGATAATTCTAAAAGTCTCATGATGGAAAATGTTATACACATCCCAAGAAAGAACTATGGAGTCTGAATGCAGATAGAAGCATATTATTTTATTTTATTTTATCTTATTTTTGTTTCTTCTTTCTCATGGTTTTCCCTTTGGTTCTCATTCTTTACAAAATAACAACTCTGGAAGGCAAGCGTAATTATTATCCCCATTTTACTGATAAGGAAACTAAGATCAAGTGACATGCTTAGGGTCACACAGCTAGTAAGTATCCGAAGCTAGACTTCGTTCTCATATCTTCCTAACTGCAAGTCTAGTGCTTTCACTCTGTCTGCTCCCTATGGTAAACTACGTAGTGTAGACTATACCATCAATACAAGACAACAGCATGGTATGGCTGTTCAATAGCTTAGTGCCTTATGATGAATACTGTCAAGAATGTAGGATGTGCCCCGATTTACCTTTGAGTATTCTGTTCAATTCTGGGTACACACTAAAGGAAAAACATTGACTAAGGAGGGTGTCTAGAGGAGGATGACCAGAATGTGAAGGGTCTTGAGTTCATGCTAGACAGGAATTTATTGATAGGAAGGAATATTCCTGGGAAAAGGAAGTCTTAAAGCTAATCATGGTATCTGTGTTTAAATATTTTAAGGGCTTTCATGTGGAGGAGGAATTTTTTCCACTTGGCTAGAAGTAGAAGTAAATAGGTAGAAATTACAGAGAGGCAGATTTAGGCTTGATTTAATGAATTATTCTATAAAAATTATAGTTATGCAATGGATTTCCATGAAGGAGGTACAAGGTTTATTTATCTGTACATTCATTTCTTCATTTATTTTGTTTTTCCTTATTGAAAATGTCTTTGTGGGGGCGGCCAGGTAGCACAGCAAGTAAGAGCACCGGCTCCAGTGTTGAGAAGACCTGGAGATCGAATCCCGGGCTCAGACACTTAGCACCCACCCAGAAACACCTGGCCGTGTAACCTTGAGCAAGTTACTTAACCCCAATTGCTTAGGGGCGGCCAGGTGGCTCAGCGAGTAAGAGCACCGGTTCCAGTGTTGGGATGATCTGGAGATCCAATCCCGGGCTCAGGCGCTCAGCACCACACCCAGAAATAACTGGCTGTGTAACCTTGAGCAAGTTACTTAATGCCAATTGCTTAAAAAAAAAAAATGTCTTTGTGCAGGGTATGAACTTACTGAAATGTAGAACAGATTCATGGATGTGTAGGGGCTGAATTTATTCATCTCTGAGGTCCCTGCTAACGATGATATTCTCTGGTAGACAACATTTTAACTTAATTGAGCTATTTGTGCAACATAAAACTTTATTCTTTAAAAGTATTTTGTAATTCAGACTTTTAAGACCCTAGGTTAACTTTCATCGAAGACTGCAATTTAGAAGGAACCTCAGAGATCATCTCCTCCAACTTATTATACTCCAGTCCTAAATCCTTTCAATAATAGCCCCAAGAAGTGGCCATCTGCTGTCTATTTGATCACTTTCAGTGACTAAAAACTCATTGTATCCAAGTAGTCCATTCAAATATTTGAATAGTTCTAATTGTTAAGAAGTTTATTCTAATGTTAAGCTAAAATCTACTCTCCCCTAATTTCTTCTTAGTGGTTTGCCTCTCCAGCCCTGTAATGTTAATGGGATATAAGATCTCTGCCCATGTTTCAAGTGGAAGATGAGACTCTTGGTAGCTGTTAAGGAGCCTCTTGACTTTGAAAAACCCAGATGTTGGTGCTTCTCTCTCTGGTAACTATGTATGTATTGCCTTGGTCATATAATTAGATCTGTCTGTTGATGTGTGCTAATTTCTCAGACAATTGGAAGCCCTCTCTGTTGGTCATTATTTCTCTGCTTGTACTTTCTCTATATTATTTGTTTGGATTTTCTCTGAAGTTCAGGGTGCTGACTTTTCCCATGAACTAATGAATGTAATTAAAAGAAGATTGTTGACACCATTTTGAGCAGTTTTTCCTAGTAAAGAAGATAAAAGAAAGTACACTAGCGGCTGTCCTGGGTATGCCAGTGTGATTGTCACTACAAGCCCGAGTACAATAATTGTAGCCTCTCTTACTCAAGTTAACCCTTAACATATTCCAGGGTTGCTGTGATATCTTCTCCTTTTTAGGATAAATACCTTCAGTCCCTTGAGGAGGAGGAGTAACAAATATAAAAATAGTATTTATGTGGGGCTTTAAGCTTTGAAAGAGCTTATTAATTATTATTCATATCTTTGATCCTCGCAAAAGGAAGTAGAAAATTTCATTTTCCTTATTTTACCTGTAAGGAGAGTGATACTGAGACAATAAGAGATTCGCCCAAGATCATACAGCTAGAAAGTGTCAGAGGTAGGATTTGAACCTAGGTCTCCTTGATGGCCAGTCCAGCCCTTTATCAATAAGACCATGCTGTCTCCAATGTCTTTGAATTATTGACATGGGGGGGGTGGGTTGTCTTAATAAATATAGGGAAAATTTGTGATTTTTTTTCCTTCAACTAGTTGGAATAGAAGTAATCCAAAGAATAAAAAAAAGTTTTACACCTTACTTAAAATCATAGAATATTAGAGCTGAAAGGAGTATTAGATGTCATGTAGTGCAATGATCTCATTTTACAGATAAGTAAATTAAGGTCTTAGAGATTTAAATGACTTGACCAAGTCTCACATCTCGCTGGCTGAAGAGCCAATTCCCTGACTGCTACACCAAACTTAGATAACTGAGTGGGTATGTGTGATTTCCTGACTAAGAACTATTCTTAGGAAATGCCTCTATAACGAAATCAGGTAAACATCAATCTCTAATAATTTATAGCTTCTTCTTTGCATGGATCTTATTATCTTTTGGAATGGTGTTTGCATGGTTTGACTGTTGGGCTGTAACCTTTGTGCTCTGATGATTGCATTGCCTTGTAGCACATGGCTTGGCTTTTGGGTTTCTCCCAGGATTTAAATGAAACTAAATGACTTTTGGGAAAATGGAACTTCAACTTTTGTTCTCATTACTAACAATAACTCTGTCTACAGAAAAAAGCCTTCCATTGTTTGCATAGAATTGATTTTTGAAGGAAAAAAAAGAAACAGTCACTCCTGCCACAACTTTATGTCTACTAGTGTATGTTCTCCCCATGGCTACATCAAGATTAAAGATATTCTAATTAAAAACCATTTAAAAACCCCTAAGATTTCATCCTATTGTTGCCTTGACAAGGTCTAATTATTTCTCTGTGGTTTACTCTTGTTTTGGGTGAGCTATTTTCGTTGGCCATAATTCTTAACCAAAAAGAAAAAAAAAATCTCTGCAAAGTTATTAGGTGGATTTTCTGCTTATTTAGTCTTTTAAGCATGTCCACAAACAAATGGACAAAGTGAAAATGTTTTATACCTTAGTGTTTTCATTGGCTTCTAGCTATATTTTCCCCTTTAAGTTCATCCTGAACTTCTAACTTTATTATTTCTGTTAAGGGTACAACCAGCCTTCTAGTCACCTAGGTTTGAAACCTCAGGGACAGTCTCACACACACACACACACACACACACACACACACACACACACACACACACACTCTCTCTCTCTCTCTCTCTCTCTCTCCCTTTCTGCCTCCATCTCTGTCTCTTGTCTCTTTGTCTTTGTATCTGTTTCTCCCTCTCTCTCTCTGTCTTTCTGTCTGTCTCTGTCTCTCTGTCTCTCATTCTCTCTCTCTCTGGTTCTCTCTCCATCTCTCTCTGTCTCTTTCTCTCTGTCTCTCTGTGTCTCTCCCTCCCTCCAAATCCTGTAAGTTTTATCTGGACAAAATCTATTCCCTTCTCTTCATGTATGTAATCCCTGCCTGAGGACCTTTCAAGTGTCCACTGGACTATCAGAATAACCTTCTAGTTTGTCTCTTTGCCTTAATTCTTTCTACTCTTACACATACTCTCACAACCCTTCTTATTCACATTTTGCCAAATTGGAATTCCACAGGAAAAGCTTTGGCAATGTCACTCTCCTACTCAATAAACTGTAGTGGTTCCCTATTACCTTTAAGATTACATGCAACTGGGAAATAAGATATACAGTGACTGGGGTATAGAAATCCATCTTGCCCTACCAGAAAATTGTCGAGGGGGAGGATGGGAGAGGATATAAGAAAGAATAGGTTGGGGGAAGGGGTATTCAGTAGGTTTGCTGTTTTGGGGTGGGTGGCGGAGAGATGGGGACTTCCCTTCCCATTAAGGAAAGCTTGTTTAGGGGATGCTTGCTTGTAGAAAGGCTTTCATATCTTTTGCTAATTTCTAATTAGGCATGGAGTCAGAGGGTTGTGATGCCTTTTGGCTCTGAGAAGTGTATATATACTCTGAGTTGGTATTATGCTTTTGGGGCTCACTTATGAGAAAGATCTTGTGATTCCCTGGTGGAGATTCTGAGTGGCCTTATGTTCAGAGCTCCCTGACTGCCCAGATGTAAAGGCTCTCTCCATCCAGGGATGTATGTAAAGCATATAGCAATATTGCTTTTATTCAGGCAGTTAGAGCCCTATCTGTTGGTCTTCATTTCTGTCCTATTTTCTCTGCAGTTCAGGGTGCTGACTTTTCCCCTAAACTAGTGAATATAATTAAATAAGATTGTTGACCCGTTGAACAGCAATCTTTCCTAGTAAAGCAGATCTAAGAACCTGTGCTAGCAGCCATCCTGGGTATGCCAATGTGGTTGCTGCTACAGTACTTTATTCCCTCAATAATTCTATACTTTTCTGTGTATATGCTGTATCTGCTTATATGTGTAAAATGTCTCTCCTCCCTCCCCCAAACTGGAGATTATAAACTCCTTAAAGACTCAAGGACTGTTTCATTTTTGCTTTTGCATTTTCAACAACTAACAGTGTCTGCCTCAAGCTACACATGTAATACTTGTTGAATTGTGTTTGAAAGAACTTTTCAAGAGTTCTGACCACTTTGTGAAATGTAATTATGAGATCACCATTTACTTTTCATTTCTGAAAAATGAAAACTCAATAATTTGAGTGTACTCTCACATACTTCAGAGTAACTTGGAAATCTAAGCAAATCTCTTCTCATATGCAAATTAAGCAATATCCTGGTATAGCTCAGGAATGAATGTTAGATTCCATAGATGTGAAATGGAAACTTTTAACAACAAAGTATTAAAAGAAGAAAGTGAAGTGGCTCTCACGGTCTCATAATGTACATTTTAATGGTGTTAAAGAAAATGTGCACTACATAGCCTTTATCTCATTCACATCTGGGGGAGGGTATTTCCTGCATTGTTTTTTTTTTTTTGTGCATTTTTTTGTAGTGACCATTTAGTTTACTGTATTCTTAAGCTGTCTCTTAACTTCCCTTGGAGACCTGCCTCAACAACTGAACAACTGAATACATCTTTTATCCCTTTTTGCTGGTGCTACATGATGGGTTCCAGTCCTTAGTTTTCACCCAGCCTGTTAACTTGCTATCATCATATGATGGTTGAACTGAACTAATAGAAGACATATTTAGATAATTTGACTAACTGAATTAATTTACTTGTTATTTCTCAAGTAAATTTTAAAAGATAAATGTGAACAATGTCAAATGATATTAACTTTAGTAGCATAACTAAGGTTCAAGTTTACATGTATGATTTGCAAATATTTTTTTTACCAAAGTTGTTATAATTATAGTGACATGCTTTTTAAATGTTGCTAGTATATTTTGGACTGTAGTTTCTAAACCAATTTTAATTATGTTGATAAAAATGTCAGAAGTATTTCCTACAAGAAAAACTCAGTGCAATAATGAATTTATTTCTGACAGTATTCATCAAATTACATTTTCCTATGGTAAAGCATTATGGCATTTTAAATAATTTACTGCAAGTTTATAATTGTTGATTAGGTTTAATACATTTTTATATTGTTAATCATCTTCCTGTTTCTGCTAAACTGTGCATTTTTCTTAAGCTGGGAAGTATGTAAGTAGCATGTTAAATTAAATGAAGTTCTCCATAGCCAGATAGTCTTTTAAATAATAAGGAAAATGATGAGAAAATTTGGAAGCTATTCCTAATGGATAGAATACCTAATATGGCTTATGAGCTTATGAGCATTTATTGTGTTGTGCTGCCATAAAAAAAAAAATCTCTGTTAATGGCAATAAGGAAATGGATGAATAACCAACTCAGACTTGCATATGCACATTACATGCTGACAGCTGCTCTGGACATAGTAACAGAGACTGAATTTTTTGGCATTAGCTTTTCTCCTTAAATAGGACCTCTATGTGAGACAGATAAGAAGGCTGATTTGTTATCTTACAATACTTTTGTTTCCAGTTTTGTCCCTGGATATAGGGCGTATTCAAGTTGCCATTTTTATTAGAGTACATTTTTAGAGTGTCAAATTTACTAATTTTATTTACTTATCTGTTTAATAACTTGCCACTAGCTAATATATTTTTTTCCATGGTGGGTTAGCACGCCATATAATTTTGTGTAGTGGTTCCCAGCATTTCTGAATATGAGGACTGACAGCTTTGTGTAGGGCCACAAAGACAAAAATGAAATAATTTGTGTTTCCAGGGAGCTTAAATTTTCTCAGGAGAAATTGCAGATATACATATAAGTATATACAAAATAGAGGGTAATTTTGGGTGGAAGCAGTATTGTGTGGGGATATCAGTAAAAACATCATTTAGGAGGTAGTCTTTGAAAGAATCTAGAGACTCTTAAGAGGTGGAGATGAGGAGAGAGTGCATTTCAGGCCCTGGGGAGAAACTGTGGTTAGAGGTCAGAGATGGAGTATCTTGTGTTACATTAAAAAAGACCCATTTAATTGTTCTACAGGGTATGTGAAAGGAAGAAACATAAAAAACCTTGAAATGGTCTTGGGAGCCAGGTTAGGAATGGTTTATCTGTCAAAGAGAGGTTATATTTGATTCTAGCAGTCAAAGGAAGCCACTTGAACTTCAGGTGAGTGGGGGTGGGGCTGTCAGACCTTTGCATTAGAACTATCCCTTCAGCTGTGTGGAGACATTTGTGTTTTATCCAAGGGAAGTTAAGGAGTCATTAAGTATTTTGCCCTGTATGGCAAGGTTATTTCTGTGTTTTAGCACTATTAGTTGGGGAGCTGTGTGAAGGAGCAGCTGTAAAAAGGGAGAGACAGAACCTAGAACAAATTAGGAGGCTAACATAGTGCTGTGCTCCCTGTGAAATAATTCTGTGATCATATTATAATCTTCAGTTTTGAGGTGAGAAAACCAAGACTCAGAAGTTGGCTTGCCCTGGAAGAGGGCCTGAACAAGTGTGGAGGCAGTACAGCAAGACTTGGCAAACTGCTTGTATATGGTGGGTAAGGGAAACAGAAGAGCTCGGAATGACTTCAACATTGGGAACTCTGCCAACTGGAAGAATGGTGGTACCCTTAAAATAAGGGCAGAAAAAAGAATATGACCAATTAAATAATGGCTACCATGAATAATGCGAAAAAAAAATCGATTCAAGAAAGGTGCCCCCCCCCAACCTGAATAAGATGAAAAATGTATTGCATATTTTCTTCAACATCATTAAAATGTACATTATAAGTTTGTAAGGGCCACTTCAGTTTCTTCTTCTTTTTTTTTAATCCCATTCCATATCTATGAAATTATAACTTGGGAAGGATGAAAAAGGGATGAATTTTAAAGGGAAATATGAGTTCTGTTCTGCATATGTTGAGTTTGTGATGCCTGCTGGACATCCTAGTAGAGATGTCCAAGCTAGTAGTGGAACTCAGGAGAGGGAGAAGCATTGGGTATAAAGATTTGGGGGGGGGGGGGGGGAACGAAATGATTGGGAATTATTTATGTGAAAATAATTAAATCTATGAAAGCTGATGAGATTATCAAGGGAGAGAGAGTATAGTATAAAGAGAGATGTCACAGAACAGAAAAAGTTTGGCGGGACTCCCACACAGAATAGATGAGATCAAAAAGATGATTAAACAAAGGAGACTAAGAAGAAATGTTTTTTTATGAACAAAAGATTTATAAATATATGAAAAAAGCTAGTAATGAGAGGTGAATAATTCTTCCAGACTTCAAACAATATTACAAAGTAGCAATCATCAGAATTATTTGGTACTAGTTAAAATTAAAAAAAAAATAGTTCATTGGAACAGATTAGAAAAGAAAGAATAAGAAATAATTGAACTAAATAACCCAATGTTTGATTAATCTGAAAACATAAATTACTTGGGAAAGAACTCCCTGTTTCCTAAATGCTGGGAAAACTGGATAGAATTTATGAAAAGACCAACATCTTAACCATATATAGTCTGCAAAAGTTCAAAATAGATACATCATGAATATAAAAGGCCATATCATAAAAATAGAGAAACAGACAAATTCTTAACCAAAAAAAGGTTGACAAAAGAAAGAAATAGACATGGCTCATGACATTAAATTTTAAAAGCTTTTGCACAAGCATAATTCATCTAGGATATGAACATTGTTGACTAGGATTTAAAAGACATAGAATTAAAAGACATAGAAAATGACTAGCACTGTGTGTGTGTATGTGTATGTGTGTGTACATATGTACATACATACTCAGGGAGATAAGTCTTCCTGATTTCAGGACTGCCACTTTGTCCACTGCTGTACCTTGCTGGCCGTGTGTGGTTTAATGGTACACATTTCTGTTTGAGTTTGACACCACTGCACCACACCACCAGATTAGTTTTCTTTATGAATACATCTGGTCTTGTCATTCAACTGTTCAAAGTCCTGTAGCAGCCTGTCGAGCCAGCTAGGTGGATCAGCGGACAGACTGTCAGGCCTGGAGTCAGGAAGACTCATCTTGGTGAGTTCAAATCTGGGCAAGTCACTTCACCCTGTTTGCCTCAGTTTCCTCATCTGTAAAATCGTCTGGTGAAGGAAATGGCAAACCATTCCAGTATCTTTGACAAGAAAACCCCAAATGGGGTCACAAAGAGTTGACACCACTGAGAAATGACACAATAAAAACAATAAACTATAGGTAGCACAGTGTTGGGCCTGGAGACTCATCTTGCTGAATTCAAATCTGGTCTCAGATATTTACTAGCTGTGTGTCCCTGGGCAAGTCATTTAACCTTGTTTGCCTCAGTCTGCTCATCTGTAAAAGGAGCTGGAGAAGGAAATGGCAAAGCGCTCCTGTATCTTTGCCAAGGAAACCCTAAATGTGGTCATGAAGAGTAGATGTGATTGAAATGACTGAACAAAACCAATAAAACATACATAAGGATCCCTGTGGGCTGTATATTGGCTTACTTTTAAAATGAAATATCATCAATATTTTATCATTTTTATTTATTGGTTAAATGTTTCCAAATTATATTTCAGTTTGGTTTGGCCAATACTGAAGAGCGTTGTGGGTTCATGCTCCTTTTGAGCTGTGTCCACCATAGCCCTGGGGGGATATGCATGATGGTGGACAGATAATGGATAGTCTTGGCAGGAATCATTAATTAATGAGCCTAAGATGTTAGAGTGGAAAGGAACATTAGAAATCATTGAGACCAATCCCTTTATTTTACAGATAAGGAAACTGAAGGTCAGGGAGGGGAAAGTAACCTGCCCAGGTATTAAATGTGGTGGTAGTCATGAGAATGTGACATAAACAGTAGGAAAGTATGGTGTCTTATTGGAACAGGTGTCTCAAATGCAGCATTGAATCTCCTGACGTTCATCAGACCTGATGAATAATATCACTTCTGGTGATTTGGTTGATGATGCTACTTAGAAAGAATTACTAGTGATTAGGAAGTCCTGAATAATTCAATTCTGTTCATTAAACATTTATTTTATTGTTTATTGTTATATTCAATATTATTTTTATTATTTATATCACCTACAATTTGCCAGACAGTGCTGAGCCTTGGGGATACAAAGAAAGGCCCTGTGCTAAGGGAGCTTACATTCTACTGGGAACTAAGTTTGTGGCAAGGACATGTCATTATTGAAATATATTTTAATGACAAGAAATAGACCAATAAGGAAGGATTCGTTATGCAAGCAGTAACAGTGGGAATTTTTGAGGTGGAAATGACCCATCCTGTCTTTGAATTTCTGAAGAAGAAGAAAAAGAAACCTGGGCATTGACTGATCCACCTCTTGACTTTTTAGGAGAACAGTTTTCCAATTATTCAAAGAAAGGATAGGTAGAACCCCAAGCACTAAAATTATGTAGGACATTCAGTCCAGGAGAGATGGGAAGTTCTCAAAAATGAGTCTGTGGACATAAAAGGAAAATTTTCTTAAAAATTGGAAAGGGGGGAGTTGTTTTTAACATTCAACTTAAACTTCAAAGATGTGTATAGACGATTCAGTCAAGCTTGTGTAGTGGAGGGTGAATGCAAAAATGGCATGGTCCTGTGAAAAAAATTTGCTTAAATTCAGAATGAGTCAATATTGGTAATCTAGTGACAATGCTGTTAGGTAGAATCAGAACTGTTTAAATGACAAATTTCATGTCAATTTGGAGAAAGGTATCTATTGGATTACCTGGGGTGGGGGTAGGAGGAGGTCTCTGTATGGGTGTATGTTAATGTTATTTTTTTTTTTGATGACTTGAAGGCATCAAGTTAAAAAAAGATTTTATTAATTTCTTTTGTTGTTATACAGTTATGTCTGTCTCCTCATAACCCCATTTGAGTTTTCTTAAAAGAGGTACTAGAATGGTTTGTCATTTCCTTCTCCAGTTCGTTTTTTAGGTGAGGAAATGGAGGCAGACAGGGTTAAGTGATTTGCTGAGGACTTAGGAAGATGAGTCTTCCTTACTCATGGCCAGACACTCTATCCCAGTTTTTGGATGAGACAAATTTGGCACAAAGACACTTAATTCCAATAGATTAGAAGATAGGGTTGCATATATCAAGATGAACTTAAGTATGGGTAGATGCAAGATCCTCCACATGGCTTCAAAATAGAAACTTCTCAACCACAACATTGGCAATGAACAGCCAGAAAATAGTTTATCCTAAAAAGATCTAGGGGTTTTAATGGATTTGAAAGTTCAGTGTAACCGGAGTAATATTATAGACAGCTAAAAAAGTTAAAGCTTTGATTCCAGTGAGGGAATTCCGTGTCAAGAATGAAAGCATTAACCACATCCCTCTTCTCTGACTTGCTGAGGCCACTTGTGGAGTATTTATTTCAACTGTAGCTTCCACATTAGTAAAAGAATATTTATAAGATGAGTTCTAGAGAGAAGGACAACATAGAAAATAAAGGGCTTTTTTGTTCATGCCAAATGAGGATAAACTGAAGGAAATGAAGATTACTGAACACCAACAGGAGCAGATTTAGAGCAAGGGAAATGCTATCTTGATAGTTCAAGAATTTTGAGGACCCTTTTGTAGAAGAGAGATCAGTCTTCTTTTTGGAACCAAAGGACAGAAATGGGAGCAATGAACAGAAGTTGTAGAGAGACAGATTTAAGGAGAAACTTCCTAACAACTAGAGGTATTGAAGAGTGGGATAAGTTACTTTGGGAAGTAACAGGTTCACTCTCAGGTTTGCCATTGCAGGCTAGATGACTACTTTTGGGGAGGTTCTAGAAATACTCATTCAGGCTTGAGCTGTGCTTGGTGGCTTCTGGGGTCACTTTTAATTCTTGTGAGACTTTGATTACATAATTTGAAGAGTGGTAAATGCCTCTGTTTTTTAAAAAAGGAGAGGGTGGAATCTTTAAACTATAGGCTAAATAAAGGGTTCAACCTTTTTTTTTTTTTTTTTTGCAAAATTCTGGAACATACTATTCAATAGTGATTTGCTAAGAGTATGTATGGTTTCATCCAAGAAGATGCTGTGCCAGAACTTGGGAAACATGTCCATTTTTGAATACTGTTATTGAACTGGTTATCCAGGAGGATGCCATAGCATAGTACAATGGAATTTCACCTAGGCATTTGATGAAATCTTCATGGACAAGATGGAGAAATGTGAGAGGATGATAGAGGTCAGGTGGGTTTGAAATTAGTTGAATGATCACACCTCAAGATTAAAGAATTTATATCATTCTTAAAGGAGGTTTCTAGTGGTTGCTGTTCATCGTTTTTCAAAGAGGACCAATAACATCAGGAGGTGATGTCTAGACTTGCAAGTGAATTGGATTTAAGTGGGAGCAGAGCTGTGCAGTCATCAGGCTCCCTCTATTCAGAGTTTTCGGAGTCCAGTGGCAAGACATAGGTCAAGATGACTAGTGATGGCCTAGGATGCAGTGGGAGACCTTGGTCTTTTTAAGCTAAGGTCTTTCCCAGGTCTCATTGTGTCTGAGTCAATGCCTATTCAGTAATTAAAGGCTAGGTAAGAATTGAGGTGAAAGATGACCTAATTTACCTTCTGTACTTGTCTCTTCAACAACATTTTTATCAATGACTTTGAAAGAAGTGATATATCACATATTTAACAAATTTGCAAATGACAGAAATGTGGGAGGCATATTTACTTCATTGCATGAAAGATTTCAGATTTAAATGATATTGACAGCATAAAGTAATGGTTCAGATCTAGAAAGATGAAATTTAATAGGGAAAAATGTAAAACTATATACTACTTGAGTTAAAAAAATTTACTGTGAGGGTAGATACAATGTGCAAAAGACTTAAGTTTGTGGATTATAATATTAGTACTCAATATAAGTCTCAGTATGAATAAAAAGTGTTACATGGGAGTCAAAAATTCATGTCATCTTAGGTTGTTTTAATAGAAGCATGATGCCCAGAATAAAGAGACAGGAATCCTAGTGGACTATGCTTTGGTGTGCTCAGAGAGGATTCAAGGTTTAGAGAAAAGACTGCTGGACTCAAAGTTAAAAGAACCACTCTCAATTTCTGCCTCTGACATTTAGCAGCTATTTGACCATTAGCAAGGCACTTGACAAGACCCTGAATCTCTTTTCTCCTCTGTGAAATGGAGATAACTGAAGTGCCTTTCTCATAGAGTTATTGTGAGGATCAAATGAGATGCTGTATATAAAGTACTTTATAAATCTTAAAGTGCTTTGTAAAGGTCAGCTCTCATTATTCACTTCCTGCTACCACATTTTAGGAAGACTGTTGTGCAACCAGAGAAGGGCAACTATAAGAATGAGAGGGTGGGCAGTTATTCCATTCAAAGTACTATGGGATTTTAGTCTATAAATGAGAAGATTTAGAGAGAAAATGGATTCATTTTATTCAAATTCATCTGAAAGATGGTTATGTGGAAGAAAATTTAGACAATCTCTCTAAGATTATAAATAAATATATTCTAGTATATACATGGTTGTTTGCATATCTCTTCTTCTCTTATTAGACTATAGGCACATTGAGGGCAGAGACTTTTTGGGGAGAGGGAGGGCTTTCTTTGTATTCCCAGAATTTAGAATAATGCCTGCTATGTTGGCGGAACTTAATAATAAATGCTTATTGACTTAACTTGACTTCCTAATTTCCCCCAGAATACAGAATGAGGAGCAAATGGGCAAAGGTTTTAGAGAGTGGATTTAGAGTCTATGTAAAGAAAAATTTCCTACTTCCTACTTCCCGTGTGGGACAGTTAAAGACCCTTGCCCAAATTAAACTGAAAGGCTTCTTAAGGTAGAAAGTAGAAGAGTTTATTATGATCTCACAAGAAAAGGTGTCCCCAATCTGACAAAGGGCCAGGAGGAAGAAGCACTCTACAAAAGGCAAAGACATGATTATAAAACCCTAACCTGGGAATTCCACACCCTCTCAATGGTCCCACCTTACCATTGATTGGTAAGGCAAGCTCACAATCTTATTAATACCAACCAATCGGCACAAAGCAATCTCAATTCATTACTATAATTATTACTAATGAGGCTCTAATTTTGTTAGATAACATATATAATACATGGAGTTCATCAAGCGCAGTAACAACCTGTATCAGCAATGCCATATTCACAATGCCTATAGAGATTACAAATATGCTGATATAATTATCCATTACAAAATACGTCATGTTTGCCATATGAGGAAATAAACTAGAAAATTTATTAAGATACCAAAAGACTGAGTCCCAAAACCAGAAAGTGAAAGCCATCAGAGTAGTTATGATATTGGCACAGGTAGATAAAGTAGAAAGCACCCACATTTTCAAGCCTTTAAAACAGAACAGGCTACCTCAGGCAAAGGTCCTCCTCTCCCCATGCACAGCAACCACCCAGCGTCCTGGAAGCGCGCTCCCAGCAGCTCCGGCCCCTGGCAGTCCTCAGCAGGAGTCCTTAGCAGAAAGTCCTTAGCAGTCCTAACTCAAAAAGGGCTTCGCGCTGCCACTGCCTCTGCTGCTGCCGCTGCTGTTGCCACCACCGCCAGCCACCGCAGGAACACTAGCTTGGCTTCCGCTTCCTCTTGCTCCACCCCTTCCTGCTACGTCAGCAAGTCCAACGGGGCATGGAAGATCTTTAAATCCCATAACCCTTACATTCGGTCCCAAGATCTTTCATGTCCCTTACTTGGCAAAAATACAGTAAGAATGACTGGTATCAACAAAATTTCACAACAATATAACAAGAATAGCACACAATAAACACAGAAAACCATATTTTAGGGTGGGGCTTGAGCACAAGCTCCCCATCATTCCCCCACCCCAAACAAATGGGGCCCCAAAATCTTGTGGTAAGGGGTGAAGATCTCTTCTTCTATGGCTACTTGCTGCTGAAATCGGATGTAGAGCTGTCCCTGTCCTAAGGGGTACCATTTGAGAGGTCAGTTCTTAATATGCTTGATGCCAGGTCCAAGGGTGACACATCACAGTTGCAGACAGGGGGTGACATCCAGCTTAAGCTATCAGGCATCTATAGATGGAGGGTACCAAGCCTGTGGAAACAAATCTAACAAACAAGGTGAACAAACAAAAAATCAAGAAAAAGCAAAGAGACAAGATTGTAAGGCCAAGGATCCTGGAGGGGTGGAATGTGATAGTAATAGCAATTAAAGATTCCCCTGTATTGGCTTGGTTTTCAAATTGATTGTGTTAAAACCCAGAGCTTGTTAATCCCACCTGTGGGATGGACTTTTTGATGTGAAAAGAAAGTCCTGAACTGGGAGGAGCTGGTGGCATAGATTTGGAGAGACAAGAGAGAGAGGTGGAAGATCTTTTTGGAAGCAGCACCTCGTGGAGAGA
>NW_027185784.1:4477834-4482213 GCF_028583685.1 Petaurus breviceps papuanus | reverse complement strand
TCTCTCCACGAGGTGCTGCTTCCAAAAAGATCTTCCACCTCTCTCTCGTGTTTCTCCAAATCTACATCACCAGCTCCTCCCAATTCAGGACTTTCTTTTCACATCAACAAGCCCATCCCACAGGTGGGATTAACAAACTCTGGGTTTTAACACAATCAATTTGAAAACCAAGCCAATACAGGGGAATCTTTAATTGCCATTACTATCACAGTAGGCCATAAATTCCACTTGCTATGCAAGTCTTTATTTCTCAGTGGTATTTTTTCCCTTTAGTTTAACTGGTACATTAGAGGGAGAAGGACTTTGATCAAACTATACTTTGCCAATAATAAGGACTTTGTTCAGAAGGAAGCCCAGAGAAAAATGTATGTCTTTAAACTGATTTTTAAAATTCAAGGGAAAAAAATATTTCTGAGGTCCTACTGTCTTAATCCCTTCTGTCTATGACCAGAAGAAATCTTTCAAGTATACTGGGACAAATTCAGTGACGATTCCATTCAGAACCTTTCAAGTTACACTTATTATGCCTTGTTCAGTGTAGGAAGCTTTCATGAAGAGAATGCCTAGTTACTCCTTACAGAGGTTCTTAATACATGAGAATTTCTTTCGTAATAAATGTTGAGTAACTTACTAGCCATGTGACCTTGGGTAAGTCACTTTACCCCAATTGCCTTGCCTTTCCCCCTCCAAATAAATAAATAAATGTTTCATAGAAAAACCAAACTGATTATAGGTTTTGCATTAAATTAAAGACTTCTATTTCCACAAATATGCTAGAGAGGAATAGAATAGAATAATACATAGAAATTATAAATTGTACTACCCTTCTTTTGCCTTTTATGAACAAATTTTCTTTCCAAGTTTGGAATATCTCTAACTAAATCTCCTGAGGTTGGTATCTTAAAAAGAAAATGCCAAAATGAATCAGTAGGTAGTATGTTTTTTTGGGTTCCAGAGTCCTTCAAGGCCAATTCTTTCTAGGATGGCTTTGGTGCTTGTTCAATAAGTGAGTTACTGTGACTGCTCAGAAATATTGTGTGGCCTGCAAATACCTTTTGGTATAGACAGATTTCAGTTCATAAGTAAATAGTTCATTTATGACTTTTAAAAATTAGACAGTAGAAATTGAGAACAAAGCTATTTAGAAGAGCATTTCTCAGCTGCTGGTTCCAGATCTGCTGTTCCAGTCTGTAACAGATTTTTATTGATTTGAGAACAAGGGTCCTTACCAATTTTTAAAAATACATTTTTAGCAATAATTTCTATGTCTTACATCATAGTTATCCCAAATATCTGCCCCCCTGTCCCTCTCTAAAAGCCAACCCATATAACAAATAGTATTTTTAAAAGAAAAAAAAAACCTTATCTATTCATTGAAAAGTTTTGAAAATACGTCGGTAGGTACGTGTGGATCTCATACCTCCATGAAGAGGTGGGTTGAGAGGTGTCTTCCCATCTCTCTTAATTCAAGTCCTGCTTTATAATTTTGTTACATTCACTTCCTGAATGCCTGCACTTGCAAGCCTAAGACAGGATATTTTAGAGACACTTTGTAGAACAGATATTCATAATGCTTAAATCTTTTATTTTTGTCTCTCTAAGGGGCTGTATTTAAAGAAAAAATTAAAGCAAAAATGATTACTAAAGATAATGAGGAAATATTGAGAGTACTTTAAGCATTTTAATCTCCTGACTCTGATGACTTATTCCCCAAAGTACTGAAAGAATCCATGGATATGATTGTTGAACTGTTGTCAGTATCTCAAGAACTGAAGTGAAGCAAAGAACACTGTTACAAGACTGATATATAATATTAATTATTCATATTGGGATTGCAGGCCATTTAAAAGTCACCAGGTCTTTTTATATATGAAATGTAGTCTAGCCATATCTACCCCTACATTTGTATAACAGTTTTTTAAATGCAAAACTTAGATTTGTCTTTATTCAGTTTTATTATATTAGATTCATCCCATTTGTTATCTTTTGAAGTTTTGAATTTATTATCCAACATATTAGCCTGTTTTTCCATTGTTGTATCACTTGATACAGAAAGAAAGCTTGATAAACAACTTATGTATGTTTCATAAAAGTCTTGGAGGAACAAGTGAGAATTCAAGACCACATCCAGGGTCTTGTGGCCCTCTCCTAGAGACTTGCTCTCTAGGTTAATGTCATTTTGTTAGTTGATCTTTGTGGTCATCCAGATAATTCTTAATCTGCCTAATTATTCTCTTCTCTAGTCTATATCTTCTTTGCAAGGATCTCAAGAGCACATTTAATCAAAAGACTATCTGAAATAAAGGTATACAGCACTATGTCTATATATACCTGATCTTATCCTACAAACTACTGGAAGAAGAGGAGGAAGGAAATGAAATTAGTCTGGTATAACCTGTTCTTGATGAAGTCATTAATGATTCAGCAAATACTGCTTTTCTTTTTATGTGCCTATAGACTGATTAAATTCAGCAAATCTTTTTTTTAAGTACGTATTTTGTACAACACACTCATATGAGGAATTGTAAAATTTTGATAGAAATCAAAGTTTAGCTCACTGGCATAAAGGTTAAAGAATCTACCCACTTGTTTTGGAAATTTGAGATGTTTGCATTTATATTAGCCATTTTCCACCTCTCTTGTTCTTTGTAATCTTTCAAAGATCACTGTCAGTGGCTCAGTAATTATATCCACATTTTTTTACAGTATTATGGAAGGCAATTTACCTGCCTCTGTTGATGTTAGTTCTTTTTTCATCTTGGGCAGCAAGGTGCCAGAGTAGATAGGGTGCTTGGTCTGGAGTAAGAAGACTCATCTTCCAGTCTGTTCTCAGAAACTTAACTAGCTGTGTAACCCTGAGCAAGTCACTTAACACCATTTGCCTCAGTTCATCTGTAAAATAGGGAGACACTGGAGAAGGAAGTGGCTAACCACTCCAATATCTCTGCCAGGAAAACCCCAAATGGAGTTATGAAGAGTCGGATATGTAAACATGGGCTCCGTAATTATTGTACTAATCAATTAAATATGTTAGAGCTTCCCTTTTCACAGAGAAACCAGATAATGGAGTAGCAGAACTAGCTAATTGGGAGGAATTTTGATGCCCAGGGCTGCTTCACATACCAGTGATCCTTTGTGAAGCAAACTTTAGCTGACCTCAGAGATGCCTACAACTGCTGAAACCAGCCTTGGCCAGCTCAGAGAGAAAAGCAAACATCCTGGTTGCAACAAATACCCTGCTTTCTGATTTATTGTATTTACAGACATCTTCTCCCTAGACCTCCACTCCCCCCCTTCCCAATTTATCATGTTTCTCTCTTAATCCTGACAGTGAAAAGTATAAATACCTCACCTTTTAAAACTCCTCCTCGAACAGATATGGACATTGTCTCACCCTTCCAGCTTGCAAGCTTCTTCTCAGGCAATAACATATCATATGGTATGGTACCATGTATATATGTATATATACAATATATACATGTACTATATATACACATACTGTGTGTGTGTGTAAGTGTCATCTCTGTAAACTGTGATTGAACTCTAGCTCATTCCAGGTCCCCCTTTTAATCCTGGAGTTTCTTCCATTTTAGCAGTTCATATTCATAGTGATGTGGTTAAGGGTGCTTAGTGCCTGAGACCCCAGAATACCAACACGTCGGGTCCTGCCAAATGAATTCAACTCAAATCTTCTCTCAGTCAAAGGAAAGCAAAGTTAATTAAAAGTTTGCTTGTATTGGACACAATAAGTCTGTGCTAGAAATCTCTGTGGTGCTCTCACACATTTCGGTGTGAGATAGGGTCTTATACACAGAAGGTTGTGGGAGGAATCTAGAGGAGTTTGGGGAGGGTCTTCAGAAGGGGTTAATGAGGTCCATGAGTGATTAAGGGTGGGAAGTTTCGGAGGCCTGGAGACTACAGACCATGGTGGGCTAGGCCAGTTCAAGGGTGGATTGATATTTTGATAGGCTCAAGGGTGGGAAGTAGATGGACAGTGGAGGGCTAGCTAGTAACAGAGGTCTGGGCCCAGCCACATTGTAAGGTTTATGGCCTCATGCAAATACCTCATCCAATGGGATGATTTAATCAGAGTTCAAGGGGGGGTTCCCAGAGCCTGTACCTCATCATTAGGGGTACCATAATTTGTCTAGCCTTTCCCCAGTTGATGAGCACCATCACTTGTTTGTAGCTCTTTGCCACCATAAAAAAGTGCTGCTATAAATATTCTTGTACACACTAGGCCTTTGCCTTTCTTTGATCTCTTTGGGCAGAAGGAGAGTGGATAGAGAAGTAGGAGTCTGTTTCATCTCTCATCTTACTGTGGCCCTCTTCCATTGCTGGAGAAATAGCTGTGCACACCTCTATCCTCATTTACGGTG
>NW_027185784.1:4314714-4477824 GCF_028583685.1 Petaurus breviceps papuanus | reverse complement strand
AGCTGTGCACACCTCTATCCTCATTTACGGTAATAGTACTGTGGCCCGCTTCACTGCAAGAATAATGACTTCTTAATTCAGTCTAAGATTGCTTTAGCTAATTTGCTGATTTATAACAGTTGCCAGTATTGACTTATTCTGAACTTGTAGTTCACTAACACACCCATATTGTTTTAAGGTGAATTGTTCTCTAGCTATACTTCACCCCTATTGTCTTCCGTGAAGATAACTTTTTGAATTAAAGTGTCAGACCTTACTTATAGTAAGGTTTAGTTCTCCTGAATTTGGTCCTTTTGTATTTGACTCAATGCATTTGTCCATCAAGACTTGAACTTGTTTCCAGAAAATCTGTAAATTTGATGAGTATTCCATTTATGTCTTTTATCTGAGTCTTTCATAAGAATGCTAAACCAATCAGGACCACAGATCCCAGAGACACTCCACTGGAGAATGATGGAATATAGAATCTGGGAACCCCCTTTAACTCTCTGAATCTTCCCACTGCATCTGGTTTTCACCAGAGGCCAAAAGCCTTGCATTGTTAATATGAGTGAATTTCTCTTACCCTTAACCTAGCCTAGCCCTCCATTGTCTGTTATCTCTAGGTAGCCTTCAGTTACCTCCCACCCTTGATCCTATAAAAATATCTATGACCAAATCTGTTCCCCTTAAACTAGCCTAGCCCTCCATTGTCTGTTAGCTCTGGACTGCCTCTGGCTGTTTCCCACACTTGATCCCATCAAATTCCTATTCTCTTAGTGCATGGAGTCTGATTCCAATTCCATCAAGGTCCTCCTAAGATTCCTCTTCAAGACCCTCCCTAGACGCCTTCTCCCATACTACTAGACCAAACCCTAGATTGCTCCCACAGTCTTTCTGTATATAAGATCCATCTTGCCTCCATGAAATAGCTCAATAAATCTAGCTCAGACTCAGTCTATGTCAGATTGTTCTTGTCAATACAAGTGTCACAAATGCTTAGGCTCCTTAAGAGTCTACACAATATGGTGAATCTTTAATAAACTTTGCTTTACTTTGACTGAGAAGACTTAAGTATCAGGGGTCTCAGGAACCACTAATCCCCAAACCTCAACAGAATCCACATCCATTCATTCAATTCTGAATGCATCTAATGATTATCTAGATTTTTTTCTCTCCATCTTTCACATAAAAATAGCTTGGGAGATTGCTAAATGTTTCGTCAAAATCTAATGCTTGGGATTTATTCTTCCAAACCCCCCTCCCACTCACACTGGCAGCTGCTGTATCTCTAGTGTTCTAGGGCACCTTGAAAGATTTTTGAAGGCTCATAGCTCATGAGCCCTTGCTGGTGTCATCAACCCCTCTCCCCTTACCTGCCTCCCCCCCCCCAACTTTATAATTATCAGACAGCTAAACCTAATACGGTTTTGGAAAGAAATGTTTAGTGGGGTAATATAATAAAAGCAGTTGCTGTTAAACAACCCTCCAAAAGTCTTTTGACATTCTCCTGTAAGTATATAGAAAATGTAGTTGAGGATGTTGCCTCTGCTTATCACTCATCAGGATGTGGACACCTATGTATCATCACACTTGAGAATGATAATCATTTAAGAGCAGGTATGCCCTTCTTTGTTCTCCTAGTAAACAGCTGAGAATGCTTCTTCCTGTGTCAACAACTACAGGGCCACAAGAGGCACTTTAACCCAAGACCCTATCTTGAATAATGGGATTTTTCTTATGTTAATAGTAAAGGATACACAGATATCCTGGGTTGTATTTTCAATTGCTAAAAAGTGTTTAAAGCTTGTCATTCTTTTACCAAATAAGGTATAAAGAAAATAAGGGGAGGGGCCCTGAAATGTGGGGAATGGGAGATACAAGCAGGGTGGTGGTTCAGGTGTTCTGGATAGGCTATAAACCCTGTGGTACCCAATCCATGGGGAATTTAAATTAGCTAAATTAGGGGAGGGAAATTTGAATGGGGGGGGGAGGGATAAGGATAAAAACTGTGTATTTGTCTTAAATGGGTATGCCTACTTGTGGTTCACACATTCTTGGAACTTTAAATAAAAGTTCTTCCAGAATAAGTGCAGGAGAAAGTGGGCACAAACTTGCCACCCCATGTGATAAAGAGGTGACTCATGGTTCCTGGAAGTCTTTTTGCTGATGTCCTCAATATGCTCCCATTAAGGCATCCTGTAGGTTTTCTCCTGTGCTTCTGTCATTTCAAGTGATCTCATGCCTGTCCTCACCTTCTAATGTAGACACTGCCTCTCCTTGCTCAGATCTCTTAATCCAGCTAGCTCAGTGGTTTTATATAATCCCGTCTGAGCCTGGCCATATCCCTCAGTCATTTCATTATCTTCCATGCAATATCACTTCAGGTCATCCAGTGAGATTCAAAGACATCCAAGCTGATCAAGGATTTTTCACACTTAGTCTAAATACTGTGACTAATTGATGATTGATTCACTGGAAGAGTCCAAGCCTTGTTAATCAGAGTTTAATCATATGTGTTCTCATTTGGTTACATTTCAGGGTATAGCATCTTGTTACTTACATTAAGTGAAGAGGAAAGTCAACCTAGGTTGACTTTCATGTTTATACTGATAATTATATTTAGAATTCTTTTATTCTACTAGTTCATTAATCTAGTTTAAAAAAATTAGAGCAGGATGACCTGTGCTTGGTAATGCAATACTAGATTACTCTAATCACTGCTTCCTTTTCTAGAAGTTGACTAACCAAACCTTTTATGATCTAAAATTTTGATGGTAATGGAAGTCATGTTCATTGGCTTAGAGTTTGAAGACTTCATTCTCTTTCCTGTTTGGAACTGAGATACTAGCCATTTGGCAGTCCTGTAAAATCTCACCTATTCGATGTGATTTTTGGAATTTTACTGGCAGTGACTCAGTAATCATATTTATGAATTCTTTCTAGACCTGTGGACATAGTTCACATAAGCTCAGTGACTTGGACTCAATGAAGGCAAGACCATGCTTTCTTATTATTCATTGAGCAATCCAATTCAAGAAGCAATTATTAGGTATCTACAATGTGTCAGATTTTGTTCCAGGCACTAGAGATACAAAGGTCAAACAAGACCAGCCATTGTGTTCAAGGAGTTAGTTTTCTATTCTCCCTTTATTTGTGTAAACTCGGATAAATGACTTTTCGTCTTTGGGCCTCAGTGTCATCATCTGTAAAATGAAAGGATTGGACTGGGGTCCCGTCTGGCTCTCAGTCCATGATTCTATACAGTGAACTCTGTGCTTCTGGGTCATCATAGAGGGTTAGGGGTACTGAAAACTCCTTGCTCTGTACCAAGTGTGGATCAGGTTCAGTCCTGGGCTAATCCACCTCTGATGAGATCCTTTAGCTTCCCTTTGTTAGAATTCATTGGCTCATTTAGTCCTCCTCCCTACCTCCCTGGGGGCATTTTACCTGTGGTTCCTCTGTGTGTGTGTGGGGGGGGGGGGGGAGGGTGCAGCAAAAAGAGGGAAATAAAAGGCACTAAGTGAATCAGATATGGAGCAGGTAATTTGTTTTATGTTTTAAACATAAGACTCATGCTCAAGCATTTAGCATTTTAACTTTATAAACTCATCAGAACACAAAGCAGTTTGCAGTGCTGCTAATTAGCAGGCACTTTACATTTCACTTGGGCCTTGCACTATCTGAGCAACTCCCATGTCAGCTTGTAAAACAGCCTGTCCAATAATCATCTTTTCTGTGACCGCTATCTCAGATGCGGAACTTTCACTTTCCCCTGAGTGTTGGTTGATCACCTACTCAGGAAAGGAGATACAAAGTAAAAGAGACTAGGTGCAGGCTCACCCAGTTGAGTCCCTGCTCTTGGCGGGCAAGCTGTGATGAGTACCATACCCTTGCAAGGGAGCCTCAAAACAAAGGACAGAGTGTTTGCCATAATAAAGAGGTGATGCTACCAGGTGAGCCAGAAACTGTCTTCTTTTCATTGACAAAACACACTGGCTTCTTCATTGTCCTAGGGCAGGAAAGAGGGGCAAGAAACATTTATTCAGGGCTTTGCATGACATACAAAAACCCAAATGCTTTTCATTGCCAGATCACTGCCTGGCCAGAGGCAGGCTATAAACCACCTATGTGCACAATGGCAGCTCTGAGCATGTTGCATGGGGTGGGGATGGGGGGTGATTGGTTGTTCCAGCTATCCCAGTATGAGGATCATGGTCATTCATGCCAAGCAGTCATCCTGTCCCTTCTTTACTTGGCTTCTCTTGTTTTCTCCAGTATAATTTTTAAAAATCCTTTTTCATTCTTAACTTTATTCACTGGCTTCAGCTCGTTCTGAGGGTTCATGCCACTGTTTTTATAGGAACATGTCCTACTTTTATATCTGAAGGGTACTAGCCATTTAAGGATGTGTTGTTTTTCATAGGGAGCAGCTTGGTGCCAAAAGGGGCAGAAAAGTAATTTCACATAGAGAAAAAGAATTATATCAACTGACAAAGGATGTAAAGTATTGCCTCTTCTAGGGGTGAATAGTTTGTTGTCTGAAAAAAGTAGGAAAATAAATTTGGTTTAATAAAAACTGCTAAAATCTCTGCATAAAGAAAGGGTTTTCAGATACGCTGTTAGTAGTAGTAGCAAAAGAGACAAAAATTGAACTGACATAAAGGCTCAAATTACCTTGGAAAGGCTATAGCGTGGTGCTTCTTATGTATGTGAACAACATGACACGAAGGGCAGAGAAATAACTTATTTATTGCAGTGTATAAAATGTGAGTATTAAAAGCAGTCTCAGACTATTTAAATGGATGAAAAAATGGTTGAGCGTGCAGGGCATTATGGCTTCTTAGCCATTTACATATAACTGTTTTCAGACTTAAGATGATCAAATTGATGAAATAAAAATTATATAATTGCGTAGAGACTATGAATGTTTAAATAAGGACTGCTGATTTCATAAGTAATATTTGGAGAACTTTTGACCTCATAAGTGAAAAGTAAGCTTACTATAAGGTTCTTGATTTAAGCCATTGAAAGTAAAGTGTGTGGTTAATTTGAAAATATGATTTGCGTGACTTCACATGCATAATGGGTATCATTTTGTTTGTCTCCTTTTTATTCTTTTTGGAGGGGGAAGGCAGGGCAATTGGGAATTGTTTGCCTTAATGGTAGGAGAGGAGGTTGAGGGAGAGAATTTGAAACTCAAAATTTAAAAATGAATGTTAAAACAAATAAATAAAAAAGTATGTGGGTGAAGCATGATGGACCTGGTAAGTGAGGATTGAAGAAAGGGGACTGGAATGGGGTGGGGTGGGGTGGGGGGAGGTTAGAAAGGCCAGCTCCACAGAGCTTTGTGAAAAAGTATATTTTTGACTGAAGGCTTTAACTTTGAGATTCCTTAATTGCTTGGGGAAGGTCTTAGTCCTTGGGTCAGAGCTTTATTGTCAGCTCTTGCCCTTCACTGTCAAGTAGAATTTGAGTACTGTAGTTACTTCTCAGAAGTACATGTTGCTTTCTGCTGCTACCTCTGGCTTGAGAGGGAAAATCAGAGCTTCAACGACAGAGTTTGTAGCTAGTTTGATGAGAACTCTGTGCTGCAAGCTGATTTGTTACCAATTCAACGATCAGTTCATTGTACCTGTGATTGAAGAGTTGGCTAAGCTTGTCTGCTTTGTGCAGAGAATAAATCTGAACTGCTTTGCTATGAGCTCTCTTTGCTTCAGTGTGATTAGATGATACAGCATCTTTTTGAGTAAAGAACTGGCCATGCTTGTAAGTATATAGCCCAGAGAGAACCAGTGTGATGAACTTTACAGATATAGGCTTAAGAGAATTTGAATATAGTTGCATGATGATGGTGAAGTCATGTTGAAGCTAGTTAGCCAGCCAAAGAGGCAGTGAATTGTTCATGCTCCACGGAAGGAATGATGTGGGAGAATGCCACAAACCTATTATATGTTCAATCTAAGCTTTTGACTATCTGTTTTACATATCTTTTAAAAAATCTAAGTTGTTTGCTGAATTGCTTGTGCATCTAAATTCCTGTCTTTAGTCAACTACACTTTTCATCCCCAAAGGAAATTTAAACAACAACAACAACAAATCTTAAGATTTTCACTCATGAGACTTTCTTATTATCCCCTTTGGAGTACCTTCCCTTACAGAACTGTGTAAAATGTTCTTGTTCTACTCACTTCACTCAGCATCACTTCGTGTAAGTCCAGGTTTTTCTGAAGTCCCCCTGCTCTTCATTTCTTATAGAAAAATAGTATTCCATTACATTCATATGCCATAACTTGTTCAGCCATTCCCCAATTGATGGGCATCCCTTCAATTTCCAATTCTTGGCCTCCACAAAAAGAGCTGCTATAAATATTTTTGTACATATGGGTCTTTTTCCCATTTTTATGATCTCTTTGGGATACAGACCTAGTAGAGGTATTGCTGTATCAAAGGGTATACACAGTTCTATAGTCCTTTGGGCATAGTTTCAGATTATACCCGTTTCGACTTTTTCCATTGGATCTCTATGCCTCAGTGCCTGTATATCTTATTTCTTAATTACATGTAAGATAGTATTAATAATAGTGTATGTATATATATACATATATATATATACACACACACACATATATATATATTTGAATATTTGATTTTAAAACTTTCAATTGCAGATTCATTCCCTTCCCCCCTGCCACCCACCCTCACTGGGAAGACAAGCAGTTCAGTATAGGTTGTACATGTGTGGCTAATGCAAAACAATAACGTAGTAGATATATTGTAAAAGACTGACTATATTTCCCTCCCTCCTATCCCACCTCCCACTTGTTCTATTCTCTACTTTGATCCTTTCCCTTTTCAAAAGTGGGTGCTTCCAACTTCCCTCCCCCTCACCCCTTCCCCCCCTCCTGGAAGGTGAGATCCCCTATTTAGTGTGTATTTCACTCCCTCCTCAAGCCAGATTCAATGGGAATAAGGTTGACCCATTCCCCTTTGCCTTCCTATTCTTCCCCTCCATTATAACCATTTTCCCTTGCCTCTTCTGTATGAGATAGTTTGCCCCAATCTGTGTCTCCCCATCTCCTCTCTCTCACCTCTTAATTTCACCTTTTAAGCATCATCCCTTCCTATTAAGTTGGTCCTGTGACCTCTATCTATGTATACCTGTAAACATATATACACACATTCACATATGTATCCATATGCCCATATACCCTCATATATAGACATATTTCCAATCCCTTTAACTACTGAGAAAAGTTTCATAAAATACAATTATTTTTTTTTCCATGTAGGAATGTTAATAGTTCAACTTTGATAAGTTCCTTATGATTTCTTTTCCCTGTTTACCTTCTCATGCTTCTCTTGCTTCTTGTATCTGAATGTCAAATTTTCTATTCAACTATGGTTTTTTCAGCAAGAATGCTTGAAAGTCCTCTATTCCACTGAATGACCAAATTTTCCCCTGAAACATGATACTCATTTTTGCTGGGTAGGTGACTCTTGGTTTTAGTCCCAGCTCCCTTGACCTCCGGAATATCACATTCCAAGCCCCTTGATCCCTCAGTGTAGAAGCTGCCAGATCCTGGGTTATTCTGATTGTGTATCCACAATATTCAAATTGTTTCTTCCTGGCTGCTTGTAATATTCTCTCCTTAATCTGGGAATTCCGGAACCTGGCTATAATATTTCTAGGAGTTTTCTTTTTGGGATCTTTTTCAGGAGGTGATCGGTGGATTCTTTCAACTTCTATTTTGCCCTCTGGCACTAAAACATCAGGGCACTTTTCTTTGAGAACTTCCTGGAGGATGCTTTCTAGGTTCTTACTTTGGTCATGGCTTTCAGGTAGTCCAATAATTTTTAAGTTATCTCTCCTGGATCTATTTTCCAGGTCAGTGGTTTTTCCTATGAGATATTTCACATTGCCTTCTATTCTTTCATTTGTTTAGATCTGTTTAACAGTATCTTGATTTCTCATAAAGTCATTAGCTTCCATTTTCTCCAATCTAATTCTGAAGCAATGATTCTCCTCATTGAGCTTTTGAGATTCTTTTTCCATCTGGCAAATTCGACTTTTTAGGGCATTCTTCTCCTCATTGCCTTTTTGAGCCTCCTTTGCCATTTGAGTCAGTCTGTTTTTTAAGGTATTATTTTCTTCAGTCAGTCTGTTGACTCTCATTTCATAATTTTCTTGCATTGTTCTCACTTCTCTTCCCAATTTTTCCTCCACTTCTCTTATCTGCTTCTTAAGGTCCTCTATGGCCTGTAACCAGCTTGTATTTTTCCTTTGAAGCTTTTGGTGCAGGAGTTCTGACTTCACTGTTTTCCTCCTGTTCCATGCCTTGCTCCTTCTTGTCCCCAAAATAGGAGTATAAAGTTGGAATCTTCTGTCTGCATTGCTTCCTTTGCCTGCTCATTTTGCCACTCAATTATTTGAGTTTTGGGCTTTTTGCCACAGTAGGACTCTGCCACTAGACAGGGGAGTTTTCGTCCCAAACGCTAGGGTTTTCTCAGTTGCCGGAAGTATTAGATGGGTGCCCTCTCTGAGGTCTCCACACGCTCTGGCAAGCTGGACACACACCCCAGGACCTCCACCCTAGACTGCAATCCAGATCCAAGTAGGTTAAAGCAAGAGCGATTACTCCTCAGACTGGTGCTTGGTCCCCCTACACTCTGTAGGCCAGGAGCTGAAGCAGCCACGTGGTGCTGGCTGGCTGTGCCGGCGTCTTAGCAGTTTCTCTCCCAGGGGGTAAAAACCATGCACTCCCACTTACTGGGTCCCAAAGTCCAGACTGCACTGGCCTCTCACCTTGTCCTTTGCATCTATGTATTGATAAATCTGGAAATGGCCACAGCTGCTGCTGATCTGGAGTCCCTCTGGCAGGCGGCTGGTCAGGCCCGCCCTGGGGCTAAAGCCTTGGCGTGGGGCTGGGCTCGGCTCCCAGAGGGCTGTGCTGGCTGAATCCTGCAGGCCTGCAGGGCTGTCCTCAGCTGGAGGTTAGCTTCTTTGTGTCATTTTGTGGGTTCTGCAGCTCCAAAGTTTGTTTAGAGTCCCCTTTTTACATGGATTGGGGAAGGTCGTGCTTCTACTCCGCCATCTTGGCTCCACCCCGGTTGTAAAAATTCTTTCCCAGGTTTATGCTTCCCTTCTAATCTTAGTTACATTGGCTTTGTTTGTGCAAAAACTATTCAATTTAATGTAATCAAAATAATCCATTTTGCATTTCATAATATTCTCTATCTCTTGTTTGGTCATAAATTTTTCTGTTCTCCATAAATCTGATGGGTAAACTATTACTTGCTCTCTCAGTTTGCTTAGAGTATCAGCCTTCATATCTAAATTGTGTACCTGTTTTGACTTTATGTTGGTATAGGGTATAAGATGTTGGTCTATGCCTAGTTTCTACTATACTGTTTTCCAGTTTTCTTAGCAGTTTTTGTCAAATAGTGAATTCTTATCCCAGAAGCTAGAGTCTGGGTTTATCAAACAGTAGATTACCATAGTCATTGACTACTGTGTCTTGTGCACCTAACCTATTCCACTGATCACCATTCTATTTCTTAGCCAGTACCAAGTGATTTTGATGATTGCTGCTTTAAAATACAACTTAAAATCTGGTATTGCTAAGTAACCTTCCCTTGCATTTCTTTTCATTAATTTCCTTGATGTCCTTGACCATTTTTCTTCCAGATGCATTTTATTATTTTTTCTAACTCTATGAAATAATTTTTGGTAATTTAGTTGGTATGGCACTGAATAAGTAAATTAATTTAAGCAGAATTGTCATTTTTATTTTGTATAAACTTTTAAATATTATGTGTATATGTTGCATTCTCTCCTCCCCTAGTAGATTGTAAACTCTTTGAGGGCATATTTTTAAAAAAATTTTTTGCCTGTTTTCCTAGAGCCTAACCTAATTTTATAACTAACTGGTTTTTGAATATCACTCTTAAGAAACATAGCTATTTTGCTTTTTTATTTTTCCCTGTTCTTCACGGAGTGTAATGGTTTAGGGCTGAATACATAGACTTATATAGCTCAGGCAATATGGAAGAGGCTAGAGTTTACTATCTTTGCCTCTACAGATGACATTAATTAGGTGTTTTTGTCAGAAAAAACACATACTTTCTTTGTTCTCACATTAGAGTCTTTAGTCCAGAAACTAAAATAGCTTTTTTAGAATAAAACTTAATTGCATTTTTAAAAAACCTAGTCAATCTGTTGCTGGTAGCTTTAATTTATTGGGTATCCTTACTATGAATTCAAGGAATAGTATAGGTTATAGAGATATGTTCTCACATTCTAAGAACTAACTCTTTTCTGGTGATGTAGAAATAGAAAATGTATTAGTATGGCTTCAAAAAGACACTGGTTCCCTCAAGGACTTAACCCATGAAAAAAATTCATTAGCTCCCTGCTCTGCCTCGCTCCCCTGCTCTTTCTGGATCCTATACCAGCTTCCTACTAAGGAAAGAGACCATTTAAAATACTGAGCAATTTACCCTTGAACCCAGTCAGTGTCTGATGCCCTAAGAACACTGAAGACTGGGTGTAAGAGATGGGTATTACTGGGGGAACAGCTCTTCTTGAGTTACCTTTTTTTTTTTTTTTTTTGCTTTTTGGAGGGCAGTTGGAGTTAAGTGGCTTGCCCAAAGTCACATGGCTAGTAAGTATGTCAAGTGTCTGAGGCTGGATTTGAACTCGGGTCCTCCCGACTCCAGGGCCAGTGCTCTGTTTACTCTGCCACCTAGGACAATAGGGGAAAAAATAGTATAAATGAGATCAACAGGTGTTAATCCAGGCACATAAGGAAGCAACAGTAGAAACCGTTTAAAATTGAGAAATGGAAAAATCTACCAATACTTAATGAGTAGAGTGAAGGAGAGCATGGTGGATTTGTTTTTGTTTTTGTTTTTCTCATGGTGGAGGAACTCATTTTGAAACTCCTTCATGCTATTGGAGGGTTTGAATGTTGATCTTGAGGTACTAGGTGATCTTTATTTTGGAGCTGCCTTCTCTGAGCTTTATCATTTTCTTTGATGATCATAGGTTAACATCCCCAGACCAACAGTAGGGCTTGTGATATTTTGTATTGGTATCTTAGTCATGCTTGTACATTTTCCTGAGTATAAGGAAATAATAGACTGTTCCAAAATATGTAATGCAATGTTCCTCAATAATTTGGGGAGTCTTAAGATAATATTTTTACATGTGGGACATGGTATATTACCTTTTTATTATAGTTTGTAGCTATTTAAAGTAGAATATTTTCTAGACTGTATTTATCCAACCTCAGTGCCATAGTAATTGATTTCCTTCTCTGTGTAGTGAAGTGCATGGTTTAGCAATGCATTTTACATGATGAAAAGTCATGTTTCAATTGGCAAACATTTAGTCTGCTTTTATTTTGCTGTTCCTTCCTTTTTCAGTATTCAATGTAAGAAAGCAAAATGTGATGTGGAAGAATTGGTCCACATTTTTATAGACCAATTTAGCCATTTAACTTGATTCCTTCAAGGCATCAAATATTGAATCAAAATGTATTTCTTCCACCAGTGATGATTTTGAAAGAAATAAAAATATTAAATGCATATTAATTAAAGTGGTTCTTAGTAACTATGTAAACTATACAATTGAAATAAAGAAATAATTTGGCTATTTATATGATTAATCATTCCTAGCGACTGATAATTTCTGGTACTTAAAAGTTAATGTATGAATATATGTTTGAAATAATTAGTGATTATGGTTCATAATTAGATTGAGTTCATTTCTTGACTATAAAACTGACTTTATAATTGAAAAACTTCCAAGATAGCTTGTTTTTATAAAAGTTCTCAACTTTTTCATCTTGTCTTGCTGTGCTAAGAATAATTAAACAGGAATGAAGTAAAAATGTTGATTTTTAAAAAATCAGCAAATCATAAAGTAGTTCTTAATGGAATCTTCTCTTATCTGCCCCCATAGTATGCTGAAATGTTGTTGCTGTTAATCTGGCAATTTCCATTAATTGAGAGCACAACCTAAAATTAAGTATCTCAAAGGCTGTTTGGCCAGCCTCTACTTTAATCATGAACACAATCTGTTTCATGGAGAACCCAAGAAACAGATTGTGTTCATGAGGCAGAGAAGGAAAATGACACAAGAAATATTAGATTTGGAAGAAAAAATAAATGACTGCAGAAATGAGTTTAATAAACTCCCAAAGCATAAATTATCATTATTCATTTTACTTTATTAATGGAAAAATTTTTAATACCCAATATTTTCACCAGCCTTTTTTACCTTTGCCAACATAAAACTTGTTCAGAGGGCAGCAGTATTTCCTGCCTAATCTATTAAGTATTTAAGCCAATTTCTCAGTTAAATTAAAGATTTTATTTATTTGCTTTTCTTTGGGAGAGATGTTGCTGTTTATGATCCAGGCACTTTTTACACTGTAATAATAACTCAAATTTATATTGTACGTTATGGTAGCAAAATGGCTCAGATATTTTATTGCATCTTCACCACTATTTTGTGAGACAAAAGTTATGGTTATGATTATTTCCATTAATCATATGTGGAACCTGGGGCTTATAGAGATTAGGTGACTTGGCTGAGTTTACATAGTAAGTAAACAGCAGTTAGGACCAATACCCAAATCTTCTAAATCACATGTTCTTTCTATCACTCCTCACTTCCAGGAGAAATTGATTTTTTATAATCCTTTTTTCTTGCAATATAATCACTTTTCTGTTTGCTTATAGAAAATAAATTGGAGTAATTCTAAAGGTCACCTAAGCAGTTATGCAGGGTGTTTTTATCAATGATACATTTGCATGTTAAGTACAGAAAAAAGTTTTAAATTTTCTCATCAAAATCTTAATGAATCCATGATATAATTGATGTGAGTAGTCCCTCTAGTAGTACAGATCCCAACCCATAGTTTTACATCCTTTTAGGGACATTAGGGGGGGCAGGGTAGTAACCCTTGTAGGTGTTACTCCTGGTATGAAAACTCCCTCCACAGTGCAGCTTGTTGATTTTTCTGGAGGCCTTCCTCTAGAGTGTGTTTTAATTTACTTTTTTTTTATTCTGAACCTAACAGACAAATATGTATGAAACAGAAATGGAAAAAGTGGATTGTACATGAAAGTATGAATTTCTATGTGTATAACTTTTTTTGTTTTAAATAAATTCAAGCCTAATTTTCAAATCTGTCCTGTTTGTGTTTCCTTCTAGTCTTTTTTCTTCTGAGTATTTTATAAATATGCTTCAATAACCCATTACTTTCTTTCCTTTTTCTTTTTCTTCCATCCTTCCTTGCTTCCTTCCTCTTTTTTTTTTTTTCTTTTTGGAAGGGCAGTTGGGGCTAAGTGACTTGCCCAAGATCATATGGCTAGTAAGTGTTAAGTGTCTGAATCCGGATTTGAACTCAGGTTCTCCTGACTCCAGGGCTGATGCTGTATTCATTGTGCCACCTAGCCGCCCCCCCTTCCTCTTTCTTTTCATCTCCTTCATCCAACTGAAAAGAACAGAATTTTGTGGCAAAGCTTATATGATGTTTAACTAGAGAATATTTATGTTCAGTCATTCAAAGTCTGGGTTCCCTCTTCTAATTGTCACTTTATGCTTATTTAATTGCTTATCCTTGAAGTTTGCTCTCTATGATAACTCTCCCAAATGTTTATTTTATGTTGTTCAACTTCAAGAAAAATTTTTATTTGAATACTTGAGCTTACAATATAAACTCAATGGTGAATCCTTTTGTAAAGCAAAGCATTTTTTCAGAGGGAATAACTACCCCTTTAAAAGATGGTTCCCATGTGTGAAGTCTGAGAGACTTATAAATTGGGCATTTCTATTTTAAATTCTCAAACCTAATGTGATCAGCATTGTATATATTCATTCAGTTTTTATTCTTCTTTAATTAAGATTTCAAATCTTCTATGAATGACCTTAGTGCTGTTTTCCTGAAGATATTGGAACAAGAGATTGAAATTTGTTGCCCTAAAGGATTTAGATGCCCTAATGATTACCAGTTTGCTTCTTGACGAGTGTGATCCAGAAATCTTTACAAATTATATTCACGATATCTCACTCATCCTTGAACCCTGCAGTCTTTTATAAACCTTTCTATTAATCCTATTTCTACTCTAAACCCCAGTGCCATGTTTTCTGGAGTGGTAATGCAGCTTCCATTTTCCAGCTAACTTGCTCCTTAGACTTTTACACTCAGATCACCATCTCATTGTGGAGAAGTAAGAAGAATGTTTTTCCTTCTAATCCATCCAGGCTTTAGTCTTATGCCCCGAAGGAACCCCAGAGGGAAGAGGTCAGGGCCCAGGTAATGCCACTCACTGCTTGGTGCTGCAAAGCCCCATTCCACTAGAAGCTTGTCTCCAGTAATAGAGAGTCATCAGAGGAGGCAGGAGTTTTACCTTTTCTTCTTAGGCACCAGCAGCAAATTCAGCTGAGATCCAAGGCAAACTGGCAAAGCACACTCCCTAGATTTTTTGTTTTTCTTAAAATGCTCCATGAGTACTACTGCAGCCTTTAGTTTGTCCATATGTTATTCCTCATTCTTGGTATATGGCCATCCTTTTCTTACCATACATTTTTCAGACATCTGTTACATCACGTCTTGTGCACAGCCATTGTACCTACCATTTCTTTTCATTGCCCTTTGTAACACCCACATTTTTGATTCTTATAAGACTTTGGTATTCCACTATTGGTAGTCCTATTGCATCACAGATAGAATATTTTCTGGCATTCATAGCAACCCATCACAACAAAATTTATTTTTAAGAAAGACTTGCCCAAAATTATAAAATTTCTTTCCAGTTCATAGGATGTTGCAATTTTAATGTTTATCCTGTTTGCCTGTCCAATCATTCTCATTACCTCACTCTACTTCCTTGATTCCTAAATATTTTTTAGTTAATCCCTAGTTGACAGCCAGGTAGCTCACGTAACAAAATGAGTTACATATGTAGTGAGTCTGTCTTCCACATGTAGCATGGGGTTGTGTTGGGTGACTTGAAGGGAGACGGAATAGACATTTCTAGTCTTTGCTTTCCCCTAAGCATCCGACTCACAAGAAAGATATTTCCTTTCAAGAAATGAGGCAGGAAGTTGGGGCCAGAAGCTTGACAGGATACAAGTCTAGAATTATCTATCTGCTCCCTTAAATAATATTAGTCTAGGGGATATGATTTTTAAGATCAAGTTAAACTTATCGCTGTTCATTATCAGAAGAAGCAAGACCCCAAGGTTTATATATCCAAGGCTTGACTTCCTACCAAATACCTGTTTCACAATGAACACACATAGGAAATAGCAAAGAAACCCATTTATCCAAGTCCAAAGCAAACTAGAAATTAGAGAAAGTGTGCACCTGGGAATACACACACACACACACACACACATATGCATATATACGTGTGTGTATACACACACCAGAAAATATACAGTGAAGCTCTTCTGTTGGATGTGAAGTAAACTCAAGTGAACTAAGAGAGAGTTCTAGGTTTCACCCAAGGGAAAGTTCCCCAAAGTCTCTTGTATAGAAAGCCAGAGATAGGGACATGATGAAGACTTCTGGTTCCTCCCATGTTATCTTCCTCCTAGAGTATTTTCCTCCAGCAATGTGAAGTGTTGGCATCATCCATCCTTTCTCTTTAAGCTGGAAGTCAGAAATGTCTGAAGTGACTGCAGATTCGAAAGAACTTGAAGAGGCTTGAAGAGACTGAAGAACTCAAAGAAACTGTACCTTGTATCTTCTCTGTATTTCTGTACATTTTTGAGAAGTTAAAATATAAAAGTTAGGTTAATCAATAATGCATATTTAAATTATGATAATGTAAAGGAAAGCAACTTTGAATGTGAATTCATTGGCCAGTCAGGTATCTGGAAGACTAATGTGGAAGCATGTTTCCTACCTCTTGGCAGAGAGGTAATATATTAGGGGTACATATTAAAACATACATTTCCACATATGACCCTATGTGAATTTGTTTGGGGTCTTTTTGGTGGGAAGGTGCTATATTTCTTTATTATAAGAGAGGATGTTTTTCTTGGAGTTGAGATTTGTGGTAAGGGTTGAGGAATAAGTGGGTAATAATAGGAATTGTCAAAAAAAAGTGTCAATGAAAATAAAAAAAAAATACATAGAAGAAAGTTCATTTACAAAGAGACAAAGACTAGGAGGGTAGTGTTGGTACCATCATGTTAACTATAATACGCACACACACACTTTAGAGAACAAACTGCAGATGTTAGAGATTCACGTTTTCACACATACACACATACATACACACATATAATATATATGTATTTTCCTGTTCTTTGTATAAAAGATTATTCTTGTTTGTTATTCCAATTCATAATGCAAAAACTTTTAAAAATAATGTATTTAAAAATATACCTAATCAGGTATGGCCTTCCTACCTTGTTTATTTAAATTATGATTTAAATATATTGCATTTAAGTCTTACATCACTCAAAAAATGTATAATTAGAAGAGATGGTGGGCTGGTCATATAGTGAGAGTAAGGGATGGCATGGTAGACTATCTGAACAACTGCTGCAATAGCATTTGTGGAAAATAAAAAAGACCTAAAGAAAGGACTCTAGTGTGTTGAGATTATATCCTATAGAAAGAATTTTTTGGGAGGACACTCACAGTTATCTCATGGCATCATGAGTGCCTCAGTTGTTATCTGCACTGTTAGAGAAGTATCCACATTCATGATGTTATGAGTCCTTTGAGGTATTGGGATTTAAGTCAAATCCTTCTAATCCCTAGATTAGAATTTGTGTCCCATGTCTGATCTTTTTCAATTTTTGAAAATAGCTACTGACTAGTTGAAGAGAGTTTAAGTGATAATGAGAAATCTATCCATTATTTTATCCATTTCACTTCTTGCAGTAGGGGTCCATGAATTAGAAGTCATATACTTTTGTCAGTTTCAAAGATATGGTGGGAATGTAAACCAAAATGTGGAAGGCCAAAAAGAGGTAGTGGCGCTTGGAAATGGAGGCAGCAAATATAGAACATTAAATTTAGGATTTTAGCTCTGAAAGAAAAGTCAGAAATGGGATAGTAATTGAAAGGAGCAAGAGTGTCAAGTTAAGGAAGGATGAGAGAAATTGAAGATTCTTGTTGTTCCTTTTTCTCTCAAGTCTATAAAAAAGATTCCTTAACCTGTGTCTTATAACTTTATGGTCAGAAAACTCTGTTTTCAAATCCAAAGCCTTCTTGCTTCTGTTTGAGATAAATATCTTATATATTCTCTTTGGAAAAAGAGAACAGCTTCTTATACTCATTCAGAATTCTTACACTTGAGTGTTATAAAGCCCTATTCAAGACTGCACCAATTCCTTTAACAATATTGTTTAGCAAAAAGAAGGTTAATAAATGGGAAAAAGTACAAATGTTCATTTAGAAAAGTCACCATATGATCAAGAACTGGAAATTGAGGGGATGCCCATCAGTTGTGGAAAGGTTGAACAAGTTGTGGTATAAGAGTCTAATGGAATACTGTTGTGCTATAAGAAATGATGGACAGGCAGACTTCAGAAAATCCTGGGAAGACTTATATGAACTGATGCTGAGTGAAGTGAGCAGAACCAGGAGAAAATTGTACATAGTAACAACCACAATGTATGATGACCGACTTTGATAGACCTATCCCTTCTCAGCAATGCAGGGACTGAAAACAATTCCAAAGGACTCATGATGGAAAATGCCATCCACATCCATAGAATATATAGAATCTGAATGGAAATTGAAGCAGACTATTTTCTTTTTTGTTTTGTTTTGTTTTTTTCTTTCTCATGATTTCTCTCATTTGTTATAATTCTATGCAACATGACTAATGTGAAAATGTCTTTAATAGGAATGTATGTGTAGAGCCTATATCAGATTGCATGATGTCTTGGGGAGGGAGGAAGATAAAATTGAAAACTAATGGAAGTGAATATTGAAAATGAAAAATAAGTAAATTACCTAATAAAAAATAAATATGAAAACAAACAAATACAAGAAAGTCACCACCATCCTTCCCATAATTAATCAAACAGCAAGCATTTATAAGAACCTATTGTGTGGCAGACAATATCTTGAGTGCTTGCTGGGTATAGAAATGCTAAAAGTTAAACAATCCTCCTCTCAAGAACTTATTTTCTATTAGGAGACAGCATCTATATATAAAAATGTAGTACTTCCTCTGTGTTTACTTTCCCTAGTGCATATTTGCATTGGTGGGCTAATTCCTCAGAAGGCAATTATTATTTATTATTTAAATAATAACAATAAAATAATAACTAGTCTTTATAAATATCTTCAAGGTTTGCAAATTACTTTAAATATATTATATCACTTAATACAACAACCCTGTGAGATAAACGTTATCATTCTCCTCATTTTATGGATACCCCCCCCCCAAAACAAAATGGTGGATGAGAGCTTAAGTGCTGTGCCCAGATTCATAGAGCTAGTAAGTGCTCATACCAAGGTTCAACTTAGTTTCTGACTCCAAGCTGAGCACTGAATGTATGACACCTAGCTGCCTCTCTTTTACTACTTTTCTTCCTAGGTTTCCAGGGTGGGCAACCTTATGGGTTTGGAAGTTTAGTACTGTTATTCCCAAGTCTCCATCCTCTGTGTTTTCAATTGTTTGCCAGCCAAATTTCATTCATTCTTAGGGTATTTATTAAACAGGTAGCAAAGAGAGTTGTTATAGGAACCTCTCGTAAAATGTAGAACATATTTTCATGTAATACACATTAGGTCCCTGGGAAAAGTGGGCTCAAACTGAGAGATCAGGAGGCCATGGGATGAACTCACAACTACTAATTACTAGAAATCCTTTCCTTCTTTTGTGAAGTCTCCATAAAATTCCTTATAGGTGTACCTCTCTAAAGGTTGGCATAGAATCTTGAAAATACCTGTCATCCTTGTGTCGAGCATCTCTTGCAGTATGGCTTTCAGCTCCCATTGCAATTCTTGCCATCAGCCATTGTTGCTTTGTTAGACATTGCTGCCATTTCCTTATCACTGGTAGCATTGGTGATGCCTCTGATGGTTCTCCCAAACTTCTAAGAGTTCCTAGAGGTTGTGGGAAGAGTTTGAGAAACTATTTACTCCCCACAAGCTGTTCTCTCTAGTGGCCTGGGTTCAAGTTCTTTTACTAGTCTGGCTTGCTTCTAGAATATGTAATTACAAATTGGTTTGTCCAGAGGTAGGTGTGTGTGTGTGTGTGTGTGTGTGTGTGTATTTTAGACAATCACAAGGTATATTTTATTTGACTTGATCTGTCTTTATTCAATAATTAAGAACTTCATTCCTCATAAATTAAGTACTTGTTAATAACTAATTTATACATTTTATACAGTGAAGAAGACTTATGTGTTAACATTAATTGGGACATGTATAGAATAAATATAAAATAAATGTAAGGATCTTAAAATGTAGATAGATTGGGAGAAAAGGAGCAATTAGGAAAATGGGGGAAGGCTTCATATAGAAGGTGATATTGAAGCTATATCTTGAATAAAAAGAGGGATTCTGTCAGATAGAAATAAAGACACAGTGCATTTTAGTCATGAGATATATCTTGTGCAGATCCATGAAGAAAAATGATGGAGTGCAATGTATGAGGAATAGAGAGAAGGTCGACTTGACTGGATCGTAGAGTTGGGAAGGACAGTGAAGGTAGAAAGATAATATGGGGCTAGGGTTTGAAGGGCTTTAAAAGCCAAATAGAGGATTTCTGTTTCATTTTAGAGATAATAGGCAATGACTGGAATTGATTGGGTAGAGGAAAGACATCTTAAGCTATGTGTTTTGCACCTAAACAGTACACCTAAATGGACTTCTGAAATAAAAAATAAAATCATAGCTCCTAAAATCTCTACCACTTTTTTTCTAACCCTCATATAAGTTTTTATATTTCTATGAAAAAAAAATCTGTTTTCACCACTAAAAATAGTGTTAACACATTGTCCCAGAAAAAACATGTATAATTCTTTATTATTTTAAAGCTGAAAGATTTAGTGGGAGACTATTTGCTCTGTGTGTGTGTGTGTGTGTGTGCGTGCATATGCTCTCAAGCTCTCATGCACAGGCACAGGCTTTTTACTTAAAGGGTACTTTAGAATTTTTGTTTTTGTAAGAAAAAATTTTAGTGGTGTGAATCTTAGCAAATTTATTCTTTCAGAAAAAAAAATAGATTTTGTTATGACAATTGGCACATATGACATCTTCCACAATGGGAATGGCTATTATTTGGAAATATTTGATACTTTATACCATTTCTGGTCCTATTTGACATCATAATATATTCTCTCCTTTAAGTTCCTGGAAAATGCCATCATGTCAATAAAAGATTATTCAAATTAATTTTCTTTCTGATTATTTCTAATTTTTACAAACTGCTATTGAAAGAAACCTTTAAAAATGCATATACATATAGTGACATAAAATGTGCTTCTACTCTTTTTTTATTTGATATTTTTCTTTTAATATTTTTTACAATTTATTTATTTTTAGTTTTCAACATTCATTTCCACAAGATTTTGAGTTACATATTTTCTCCCCATCTTTCTCCTATCCCCCCACCCCAAGGTAGTGAGCCTACTGAATACCCCTTCCCCCAATCTGTTCTCTCTTATATCCTCTCCCATCCTCCTCTAACTTTCTAGTGGGGCAAGATGGATTTCTATACCCCAGTGCCTGTATATCTTATTTCCCAGTTTCATGTAAAAAAACAATGTTTTTGAAATTTGTTTTTAAAACCTTTGAGTTCCAGATTTTTTCCCTTCTTCCCTCCTCACCCACCCCCACTGGGAAGGCATGCAATTCAATATAGGTTGTGCATGTGTAGTTATGCAAAATGTTTCCATAGTAGTTATATTGTGAAAGACTAACTATATTTTCCTCCATCCTATCCTGCCCCTCACATATTCTAGTGTCTCCTTTGGCCCTGTCCCTTTTCAAAAGTGTTTGCTTCTAACTACCCTCTCCCCCAATCTGCCCTCCCTTCTATCATCCCCTTTCTCATCCCCTTCCCCCTACTTTCCTGTAGGATAGTATACCCAATTGAGTGTGTATGTTATTCCATCCTTAAGCTAAATTCAATGAGAGTGAGATTGACCCATTCCCTTTCACCTTCCTGCTCTTTTCCTCTATTATAACAGTTTTCTCTTGCCTCTTTAATATGAGATAATTTACCCTATTCTATCTCTCTCTTTCTCCTGATATATTCATCTCACCTCTTAATTTTATTTTTTAGATATCTCCCCTTCATATTCAACTGATCCTGTGTCCTTTGTCTATGTATATATATATATATGTATATATACATATATACACACACTCACATATATTTATACACATGCCTTCCTATACATACATATACATGTATGCATGACATATATACGTGTATTATAATATACATGTATATGTGTATACATGCATACGTGTATACCTATATAAATACAGACACATATATTCCCTTCAACTATCCTCATACTGAGAAAAGTCTCATCAGTTACAGTGATCATTTTTCCATATAGGAATGTAAATAGTTCAACTTTAATAAGTTCTTTATGATTTCTTTTTCCTGTTTACCTACTCATGCTTCTCTTGCTTCTTGTATTTGATAGTCAGATTTTCTGTTCAGCTTTGGCTTATTCATCAAGAATGCTTAAAAGTCCTTTATTTCATTGGATTACCATATTATCCCCTGAAGCATTATACTCAGTTTTGCTGGGTATGTGATTCTTTTTTTCCCCCAATTTTTCTAATACTATTATTAACTTCTGATTTATATCATTCATTTCTGCCAGATTTTGAGTTACAAATTTTCTCCCCATTTTTCCACAACCCACCGCCCCAAAATAGCAGTGCCATAGGATATCCACTCCTCCAATCAGCTCTCTCCCATACCCCTTTCGACATTTCCAGTGGATCTCTCTGCCCCAGTGCCTGTATATCTTATTTCCCAATTACATGTAAAATAGTATTAATAATAGTATATATATGAACATTTGATTTTAAAACTTTGAATTAAAGATTCATTCCCTTCCTCCCTTGTCACCCACCCTTACTGGAAAGATAAGCAGTTCAGTATAGGTTGTACATGTGTAGCTAATGCAAAACAATTACATAGTAGATATATTGTAAAAGGCTGACTATATTTCCCTCCCTCCTGTTCCACCTCCTACTTGTTCTATTCTCTACTTTGATCCCATCCCTTTTCAAAAGTGGATGCTTCTAACTTTCCTCCCCCCTCATCCTGCCTTCCCTTCCGTCATCCCCCCTCTGATCCCCTTCCCCCCTGCTCTCCTGGAGGGTGAGATACCCTATTTAGTGTGTATTTCATTCCCTCCCCAAGCCAAATTCAATGGGAACAAAGTTGACCCATTCCCTTTTGCCTTCCTATTCTTCCCCTCCATTGTAACCATTTTCCCTTGCCTCTTATATATGAGATGGCTTACCCCTTTCTGTCTCTCCCCATCTCCTCTCATTATACTCCTCTCTCACCTCTTAATTTCACCTTTTAAGTATCATCCCTTCCTGTTAAAGTGGTCCTGTGCCCTCTATCTATGTATACCTGTAAACATATATACAGACATTCACATATGTATTCACCCTCATATATAGACACACACACACACACACACACACACATATATATATTTCTATTCCCTTCAACTATTTTCATACTGACAAAAGTTTCATCAGTTACAATGATTGTTTTTCCATGTAGGAATGTTAATAGTTCCAATTTGATAATTTCCTTATGATTTCTTTTCCCTGTTTACCTTCTCATGCTTCTCTTGCTTCTTGTATCTGAATATGGAATTTTCTATTCAACTCTGGTTTTTCCATCAAGAATGCTTGGAAGTCCTCTATTCCATTGAATGACCATATTTTCCGCTGAAACATGATACTAAGTTTAGCTGGGTAAATGATTCTTGGTTTTAATTCCAACTCCGCTGACCTCTAGAATATCATATTCCAAGCCCTTCGATCCCTCAGTGTAGAAGCTGCCAGATCCTGGGTTATCCTGATTGTGTTTCCACAATATTCAAATTGTTTCTTCCTGGCTGATTATAATATTCTCTCCTTAATTTGGGAATTCTGGAACCTGGCTATAATATTCCTAGGAGTTTTCTTTTTGGGATCTTTTTCAGGAGGTGATCGGTGGATTCTTTCAACCTCTATTTTGCCCTCTGGTTCTAAAACATGAGGGCAGTTTTCCTTGAGAACTTCCTGGAGGATGATTTCTAGGTTCTAGGTTCTTACTTTGGTCATGGCTTTCAGGTAGTCCAATAATTTTTAAATTATCTCTCCTGGATCTATTTTCCAGGTTAGTGGTTTTTCCCATGAAATATTTCACGTTGCTTTCTATTCTTTCATTTGTTTGGATCTGTTTAACAGCATCTTGATTTCTCATAAAGTCATTAGCTTCCATTTGCTCCAATCTAATTCTGAAGCAATGGTTCTCCTCAGTGGGCTTTTGAGATTCTTTTTCCATCTGGCAAATTTGACTTTTTAAGGCATTCTTCTCCTCATTGCCTTTTTGAGCCTCTTTTGCCAATTGAGTTAGTCTATTTTTAAGGTATTATTTTCCTCAGTTAGGCTGTTGACTCTCATTTTGTAATTTTCTTGCATCGTTCTCATTTCACTTCTCAATTTTTCCTCCACTTCTCTTATCTGCTCCTTAAGGTCATCTATGCCCTGTAACCAGCTCGTATTTTCCTTTGAAGCTTTTGGTGCAGGAGTTCTGACTTCACTGTCTTTCTCCTGTTCCATGCTTTTCTCCTTTTTGTCCCCTAAATAGGAGTCTAATGTTGGAATCTTCTGTCTGCTTTGTTTCCTTTGCCTGGTCATGTCTCCACTCAGTCACTTTGACCCCTGGGATTTTTGCCACAGTAGGACTCTGCCCCCAGACAGGGGAGCTTTCGTCCCAAACGCTGGTGTTTTCTCAGCTTCTGGAGTTATTATATGGGTGCCCTCTCTGAGGTCTCCACAGGATCTGGCAAGCTGGACACACACCCCAGGACCTCCACCCTAGACTTCAATCTAGATCCAAGCAGGTTAAAGGAAGATTGATTTACCCCTGAGACTGATGCTTGGTCCCCCTACACTCTGCAGGCGAGGAGATGAAGCTGTGGTGCTGGCAGGCTGTGCTGGCGTCTCAGCAGCTTCTCTCCCTGGGGCCAAAAGCCGATACACTCCCTCTTACTGGGCCCCAAAATCCAGACTGCACTGACCTCTCACTTTGTCCTTCGCATCTGTGTTATCTATTATCTGTTGATAATTCTGGAAACGGCCACAGCTACTGCTGATCTGGAGCCCCTCCAGCTGGCAGCTGGTCAGGCCTGCCCTGGGGCTAAAAGCTCTGGCTCACAGGGCCTGGGCTTGGCTCCCAGAGCACTGAGCTGGCCGATTCCTGCCAGGCTGCCGGTCTGTCCTCAGTGGGATGTTCGCTTCTCTGTGTCATTTTGTGGGTTCTGCAGCTCCAAAGTTTTTTTTTTCAGAGTCCCCATTTTACATTGATTGGGGAAGGTGGAAACCAGAGCCACTCGGAGGACGTGCTTCTACTCTGCCATCTTGACTCTGCTCCCCTCTACCTCTGGGTATGTGTTTCTTGATTTTAATCCTAGCTCCTTTGACCTGCAGAATATCATATTCCTAGACTTTCAGTCCCTTAATGTAGAAGTTGGTAGATGTTGTGCTATCCTGTTTGTGTTTCCACAATACTCAAATTGTTTCTTCCTGACTGCTTGTCATGTTTTCTCCTTGATCTGGGAGTTCTGAAATTTGACTATAATATTTCTAGGAGTTTTCTAGAAGTAATCAGTGAATTCTTTCAATTTCTATTTTGCTCTCTGGTTCTAGAATATCAGCGCAGTTTTCCTTGAGAATTTCTTGAAGGATGATTTAAGCTCGTTTTTGGTCATGGCTTTCAGGTGTCCAATAATTTTTAAATGATCCCTCCTGGATCTATTTTCCAGGTCAGTGGTTTTTCCAGTGAGATATTTCACATTGCTTTCTATTTTTTCATTTTTTTGGATATATTTTGTAGTATCTTGAATTTTCATAAAGCTTCCATATGCTCCAATCTAATTTTGAAGGAATTATTCTCTTTAATGAGTTTTTGAAATTCCTTTTCCATCTGACCATTTCAGTTTTTTAAGGCATTCTTCTTGTTATTGCCTCTTTTGCCATTTGAGTTAGTCTATTTTTTAAGATGTTATTTTCTTCAGACAGGCTGTCGGTTCACTTTTCATGATTTTCTTGCATCATTCTCATTTCTCTTCCCAGTTTTTCTTCCACTTCTCTACTTTTCCTGTACTTCACTTATTTCATTTTCAAAATCCTTATTGAGCTCCTCCATGGTCTCCGACCAGTTCATATTTTTCTTGGACGTTTTTGATGCAGGAGTTTTGACTTTGTTGTGTTCTTCTGGTTCCATGTTTTGATCCTTTTTGACCCCCCCCAAAAGTTTCTGTGGTTGATTGCGTTTCCTGTGTTTGCTCATCTTGCCAGCCAATTATTTGAATTTTGAGCTCTTTGCCATGGTAGAACTCTGTTTCCAGAGTGGAGAGTTGTGTCCCAAATTGCTGGGGTTTTTTTGGTTGTCAGGGCTATGAGGAGGGTGCCCTCTCTACAGCCACTACAAGCTCTGGCACACTGGTGTTTCTCACCCCAGGACTACCACCCAAGACAGTGACCCAGATCCAAGAAGGTCAAAGCAAGAGTGATTACCCTCTTAATGGTTGCTTGGTCTGCAGGCCAGGAGCTCTGGAGGCAGCCCTGTGGCAGCAGCTGCAGCTGCCATACCACTAACACCTATTGCCCTGGGGGCAGGACTGTTCTCTTTTCTCAACCAGTGATAACAGAGTTCCCTACTGACCTTTTACTTTCTCTTTGGTGTTTATGGGTTGAGAAGTCTGGAAACCTCCGTAGCTGCTTGTCATTCACTCTCCTCAAGTCTGCTCTGGGCTGTGATTCTGGGACAGTGCAGCTTACATAGGGCTGTGCTTGGCTCCCAGCCCTGGTACAATACGCCCTTCCTGTCAGCCTGCTAGACTGTCTTCAGTGGGATATTTGTTTGACTCTGTCACTTTGTGGGTTCTGTGGCTCTAAAATTTGTGTTTTTACAGGTATTGGAGGTGGTTGGAGCAGGAGATGAAGCAAGTCCCTGCTTTTACTCAGCCTTTGTGGCTTGGCCCCTTCCCCCCTGTCATGTGCTTCTAATCTTACAGACAGTAGAATCCTACCTTAGTTGAATTAGAAGATGTTTTTCTGTAATCTATGAACTCCAAGAGTATAATGAATCCAGTTAATGTTGTTTGGAAGGTGGTAAATAGTAAAGAAGGCTGGTAGATGGCTCAGTAGATAGAGTACTAGTCTTGGCATCGGGGGACCTGAGTTCAGATGTGTCCTCAGACACTTACTAGCAGGGTGATCCTGAGGAAGTCATCTACCCATTTGCCTCAATTTCCTCATCTATAAAATAAGCTGGAGAATAAAATGGCAAACCAGTCCTGTCTCTTCGTCAAGAAAGTCCCAAATGGGGTTATGGAGAGTCAGACAACTGAAATGATTCAACAACAAGATAACAAAGGACAAGTATATTCAGAGGAAAGTTTGGAAGGATAGGAAGTAGCTTACTTCAATTGCACATCAGGGTTGAAATCAAAATCAGAAAAGCTTCACGGTGTAATGAGCAGAGGATTTAGCCAATGTGAATCTGATTTTTATAACTTGCTAGTGCCGTGACTTTGAGTAAGTGACTTAATCACTCTGTGCATCAGTTTCCCCATTTGGAAAAAAATATAGTAGTAGTACTTATATTTAACCACCTTATTGGGTAGCTGTTAGGAAAGCACTTTGTACAAGGGGAAAAAATACTCACATATATAATTAGCTTAGTAGCTGTAGAAACTTATTTCTGCTAATGGTGTTTGATTCTTTTTTGAAAACTATAATTGTTAGATCTTATAGCTATTCTCCCAGGTTTTTTATTTTTCTTGGACCTGATGATCTGTAGAATCACATTTATTTTACCTCATTATAGTCTTAAAAGCTATGTGAGAATTCTGAGTGTCTAAATGATGATGATATTTCATAGTAGAGTGATAAATCCTAACAACTAGAGACTATATCCAGACCTTCTGTGCTATATCTGTATTTGCAGAATTCTAATAAAATTCATTTTTTTGTACCTTGGCCATATTTGCATTTCTAAGTTTAGATAACAGAGAAGTCTAAAGGGCTGCCTAATTTATGGATGACAGCCATTTAAAAAATAATATGCACATTTGAAGATAACTATAATCATTCTTTTGTGGTTTTTCTTCTGAGATAATATAAAATATAGCAAATAAAGATTGATATTAGTTTCATGGAATTATATCTAGAATGAGGTTTTGTAAAAACAAAAAAGTGTATCAAGTATATTCTTATCATCTTCTTTATTCTTAACATTCTGCTATGCAAAATGATAGATTACAAGTAAAAAATGAACCCATTGGAGTTTATAACTTAGTATGGGGACATAAGACATACACAAAACATTAAAAAAACAAATAAACCAGAATTTCAGAAAATAGTGGTGCAATTCTTTTTCAGGTATGTATAAGATCAGAAAACCTTTCAGTTTCTTTCCAATTTTGAACTAGTTCTTTTGAGAAGAAATTAGTATTCTATGGTTATCTCCATTGCAATGAGTGCCATATAATATAGTTTTACCTCTGATAAATATGGGTTTTGTGACCTTATGTAAGTCCTTTAACACATCTCTTTTCTGAGCAATTTATCCAAGAGAATGAGTGAACTTGTATTGCTTGAAGGATTTCTGTACTTTGGAGTTCCTTATAGCAATAAAATCACAGACCCAGTCCCAACCACTCTTTGATAGTGTTGTTTGAATGGTTCTCTTCTGTTTTGTTTTCCTTTTGAATTTATTTTATCTGATATCTGTTGCATTACTGGTGGTTTCATTTTCAAATTTGAAAAATATGCATGCAAACATGTTGACTACAATTCTATATTCAAATGTCTTCTCTAAATATTCACATGCAGTAGTTGAGCTGTCTTCTGTTTTATTTGCTCACTTTAAAAATAAATCATTCTTTGGATTTTAATTGCATCTTATTCCCTTTGCTCTCTGCTTTAAAACCTTTTTAACATATAATTTGAATAAAATTAAGCAACATAATATTAAATCAAATTATGCAAATTATCAGCTTTCTTTGGAAATTGTGATGATTGGAATAATGGTAGAGGTCTGGGCAGGAAGGAACACTTTGTTCCCCAAATCTCATTTCTGAATACCATTTCTAAATCTATTAAAATCATTAACCCCATCTATAAATCAATGTAATGAATATGTAGTCTGATGAAATTAGGATTCCTTTTACATAATTTTTAGCAGTTTCTCAAATTCTTTCTGGTGAATACTCCCAAAATAATTTTGATAATTTACAAGTACTATTTGTCTCATTTAACATTATTTCCTGGATCAGCTGTATAATGAAGTTTACCTTAGTCTGTATCTTTCTTCAGTTATATATTTTTGCCTGGGCCTATATTCTTTAAATATCAAAGATGTGATATGACTCCCTTGAGGTAATCTTTATTTCTTTACATTATTCTGGAGTGGTCATCATGGTGAGGAATACCATGAAGCTGCCATGGGTTTTGTAATAAAATCTTATCTAGTCAGCAAGTTTATATGCCTCCTAAAAGGAGTGAATGACAAGCTCATAACAATGTGATTAACACTTACAGGAAAGTGTCATCATCAGTGTGTATGTTTCTACCATGAGGAACCCTGATGAGGTCAAAGAAAAATTGTATGAAGACATGGAGACCCACTCTAATCTTCAGTGGGCTAAAAGGCAACAAGCTTAAAATTCTGGGTGACTTTAAAGCCAGAGTAGGCACAGACTGTCAGATATGGTAGGGAGTGCTTGGGAAGAAATGAAGCTGGAAACAGCAACAACAATGGACACTTACTGCTGAAGTCTTGTGTCTCATGACCTCATTATCAACACTGTCTTTTAATTGCCTAAATGCAATAAAACTTTGTGGATATACCCTCACAACAAATATGGGAGACTGTCATTGTAAGGAGAAGAGATGACAGGATGTGAGAGTGATGAAGGCAGTGTGTGGCACAGAGTACTGGACCAATCATAGACTTATCCTCTCCAAGCTAAACATTCACATTGAGCAAAAGTGGTGACTCCAAAGCAAGAGACTACCAAAAAACTTAATGTCAACAGATTAGAGCACTTCTTCCACGAACAGTTTGTTACTAGTAGGGAAAGCTGAGCCAACATACAGTTGGCAAAAGTGGAGCAGAAATGGACTGGGCAGCTTTTGCTGCATTTACTCATTTGGACCAGAACACTAACAAATATCAGGATTGGTTTGATGAAAATGATGAGGAAATTTAGAAGTTACTAAATCAGAAATGAGAATTGTACAAATTTAGCAACAGGATATTTTGTCTGTCTCTAAGAAGATAGCATTTAACTCCATCAAAAGTAAAGTGCAAGCAAAGCTTAATGAAATGCAGGATTCTTGGTTTAGTAAGAAGGCAAAAAAATTCAAGTTTATGCTGATAGTAGCAATCCAAAGTGCTTTTATGATGCCCTGAAGGTTATTTATGAGCCAAAAACCTGTGGTGCATCTCAGCTACTCAGCACTGATGGAGCCATGTTGATTAGGTATAAGGCAGGCCATGATCCTGGAGATATTGGTTGAACACTTACATAATGTTCTCAACAGACTATCATCAAACAGTATAGAAGTGATTTACTGTAGGCCTCCTTTTGAAGTCAGTTCCTCTTTGGCTGAACTTCCAGCTGAAGAAGAGGTGCTGTGGCAAAACAGCTGATGCTGATCCTGTTCCAGCAGAGATTTATAAGGTAGGGGAGCCACTGATCATATAAAAACTGACTGAAGTCTTCTAGGTTATATGGCAAGAGGAGATTATTCCCCAGGGGTTCAAGGATGCCTCTGTTGTCCATCTCTATAAAGGAAGAGGAAATAGGTTGTCCAGTGACAATTACATTGGGGAGGGGATCTCTCTCTCTCTCTTTTTTTTTTTGAAGAGGGGAAGGCAAGGCAATTGGGATTAAGTGACTTGCTCAAGGTCACACAGCTATTAAATATGTCAAGTCTTTGGCTCATTAGAGCTCCTGACTCCAGGGCCGGTGCTCTATTCACTGCACTACCTACTTGCTCTGGATCTCTCTCTTTTAGTCATTGCTGTAAGGTTCTTGCCAGAGTCCTCCTTTATAGACTGATCCTACACCTGGAAGATAGTCATCTACCCAAGATTCTGGAAAATGGAAGTGTGGCTTCAGAATGGACAGAGGAAAGGTCGGTATGGTGTTTGCTATCTGACAATTCCAGGAGAAATGCCAGGAGCAGAACAGAAGTAGAGGTCTGTACACTACATTCGTTGGTCTGGCAAAGACCTTTGATTTCACAAGGTCTGGAGTTCATCAGTGTTGTTTGCCTGTTCCATGATGGCATGCTTATACAAGTTCTGGATAATGGAGGATGCTCTCATGATTTCCCAATCACCAGTGGAGTGAAGGAGGGCTTTGTGTTTGCTCCCATGCTTTGTAGCATGATGTTTTCAGTGATGTTGTTGGATGCCTTCAATGATGATATAAACAGCATCCAGATCAGCTACCATACTGATGGTAAATTATTTAATTTGAAAAGGATACAAGCTAAGACTAGAGTGGAGGAAGAGTTGGTGCTTGACAGTGCAGCCTCTGAAGCTAAGAAGCAACAGAGATGAATCACTTCTCTACCATTTGTGCTAATTTTGGCCTGACAACACCAAAAAAAACCCAGGTTCTCCACCAGCCAGTACTACACCGTCCATACATGGAACCATCAGTTACAGCAGATGGAGAAATTTTTTATGCTATAGATTGGTGCACTTACCTCGTAAGGCAGTATACCTTCCAGGGATGTGCACATAGATGATGGGATTGATGCATTCATTGCCAGTGCTAGCTCAGTGTTTGGAAGTCTCTAAAGGAAAGTGTAGGAGAGAAGGGATATTACCTACCAAACTGAAGGTCCACAGAGCCATTGTGTTGACCTCACTGTTGTATACCTATGAAACCTGGATGGTATACCAGCACCATGTCAGGCGACTGAATCACGTCCATTTGAATTGTTTTAGGAAGATTCTGAAGATCACTTAGCAATATAATGTATCAGAAGTTCAGGTCCTTTCTCAAGCTTAACTACCATGTTTTCAAACCCTACTGCTGAGAGCTCAGTTCAAATGCCAAACATAGGTTTGCCTAAGAGATTATTTTATGGAGAAATCACTCAAGGCAAGTGCTCACCTGGAGGTTAGAAAAAGTGATACAATGGCCCTCTCAAACTCTGAAGAACTATGGAATTGATTGTGATCAATAAATTATTTTTAAATAGCATTTTAAAAATTACATGTAAAGACAATTTTTAACCTCAATTAAAAAAAATTGAGTTACAAATTTTTCTCCCTCCGTCCTTCCCCTTAAATTGGTAAGCAATTGATATAGGTTACATACATACAATCATATAAAACTTATTTCCATATTTGTCATGTTGTGAGAAAAGAAACAGACCAAAAGTAAAAAAAAAACCATGAATAAAAATAAAAGTAAAAATAGTATCTTTTGATCTGCATTCAGGCTCCATCACTTCTTTCTTTGGATGTAGATAGCATTTTCTATTTTGAGCCCTTTGGAATTGTCTTAGATCATTTTATTGCTGAAAAGAGCTAAATCATTCACAGTTGATCATTGCACAGTGTTCTCTTGGTTTTTGCACCTTTCACTTTGCTTCACTTCATGTCCTTCCATGTTTTTTCTGAAATCTACCTGCTCATCTTTTCTTATAGAACAATAGTATTCCATTACATTCATACTTGTTTAGTCATTCGCCAATTGATGGACATCCCTTCAGTTTCCATTTTTTTTTTTGCCACCACAAAAAGAGCTGCTCTGAATATTTTGTACATGTGTGTCCTTTTCCCTTTTTTATGATCTCTTCATGATACAGATCTAGTAGTGGTTTTGCTGAAGTCAACAAGTATGTGCAGTTTTATTGCCTTTTGAGCATAGTTCCAAATTGAGATACACAAATTTAGAGACATCTCCATTCCAAATGTTCGTATGAACTATTTGTGCTTGACCTGTGGTAGAGCCTTCTAAGCTTATATTGGTCTGATCAGCTGATGTGGTGATGTCATTTTGGGTCCTTTTCAAGTATGAAGGACAATAGCCAATCACATTTCTTCTCCATCCCTTTTGTATGTATCCACCCTTCCTTTCTACAACTATTCTCCTAATGCTACTGCCCCTGTCTCATTTACCCTCGAGAAAGAATTTGGTAGAGGACTTTTTGGTCTCCTTCCACTTCATGTTTCTTCTTATACCTGTACATGTTTCCCACACCCTCTATGAGAATAACACAACCAAATAATATGTACTACTCTTCTTCAACTTCATATGCCTCTTTGCTTACTCATTGACAATTTACATAATTCTGAAGATATCAGTTTATTTTCCAAAATTGTGTTGGAATTATTGCTTTGGAGTATTTTGTAATTTCAGGAATTTAGAATAATATATAGGAGATAGAGATGCTTATCTTTCTTTTCTGTCTAGTTGATAATGTTCTGTGGTGCTAATGTCTCTCTTATTCATTCTGTTACTTCACCATCCGACAGAAAATTCTCTTTAATATCTTCTAATTTTTATTTATCGTGATAATTGTGCTACTTCAGCACTTATCCATTTGGGGTTTAGAGAGTGAACTTTTCTCCCCATTTCTGAACCTATCCACAAATTTCTTTGCCAGGTTACTTTTTGTTATTTACGAACTTGTGGTTTAGTTTCTGAAATTTTAAGTAATCAGATTCCATTCTCAGTTTGTGCTGAGAGAACAGCATCTTCCCCTTCTAAAGGGGTTATTTTCTGAATTAAAAGACTATCTTAGTGATTTCCTGGGTACCCATTTTATTACCCTCATTTGTTTATGATGGCTGTTCTTTAATCCTAAAGGCTCTCATGGTAGAAAAAAATAATTGAACAAGCTCAGTGCTTCTTTCTTTGGAAAGTGGATTAACAGCAGCTCTGCAGATCTGCTTGAAGAGAAAGTGGTGTAAATACTTTTAAATCCTGACAGAATTCCCTTCTGCAATACATTTGCCCTATACAAGCCTACTTTGTGTGTAGTGGGAAGATAGTACATATTTAAATAGCTGTGCTATGTTATATACATTTAATGCAAAATATATAACCATTCTAAAGAAGTTGAACATTATGTAATGAAACATTTAATTTTTTAAATTAAACATTTAATTTTTTTTCATTAGCAAATATTTATTTTGTTTCCTTCCCTCTTCAGCTGATTTTGTGATTGATTGATTGAGTCTAGATTTGTGGTTACATTAGAATAGGGAAGTCTTATTTGAGGAGCTCCTTCCACTAGTGCAGATTAGAAACTTTTCTGAAGTTTCCAGACATGCAGAGTTCTCTGCAACATTATAAAATTTGGAGAGTCACTCATCATATGTCAGAAGTAAGACTTGAACTAACATCTTCTAACCCAGGTCAGTGCCATGTATAATGCCACATTGCATCTCAAGATGAACTTTGATATCCATTTTAGATGGTAAACCATCTTCTGTATTATTTGAGGGGGCTAAATGGTATAGCCAGTCAATTACCACTTATTAAATACCTACTACTGTATGCCAGGTTCTGTGCCAAGCACTGGCCATATGATGAAAGGACGATGACATGTAAACAACCGCACAAGAAAGCTACACAGGACAAATTGTAGAGAATTGACAGAAGAAAGGCACTAGGATTAAAGTAAATGGGAAGGGCTTCCCTTAGAAAGTGGGATTTTGGGGTGGCTAGGTGGCACACTGAGTAAGAGCGCCAGCCCCGGAGTCGGCAGGACCCGGGATTGGTTCCGGCCTCAGATACTTAACACACACACACACACACACACACACACACACCCACACATACACACACACAAACTGGCCGTGTAACCTTGAGCAAGTTACTTAACCCAATTGCTTAAAAAAAAAGTGGGATTTTATCTGGGACTTGAAGGAAGCCAAAAAAACCAAGAGGCAGAGATGAATAGTAGATGAAGTGCTATACTTGTAATAAGGAAAACCTGAGTTCAAATCCTGCTTCAGTCACTTATTAAGATGTATGCCTCAGTTTTGTCATCTGAAAAATGAAAGAAATGGACTTGATGTTTTCTAAGTTTCTTTCTAGTTCTTATCTATAATCTTATGACCCCATTATGTTTGTATTTAAAATTTTGATATTTATATTATATAGAGATGGCACTGATTTTTATGAGTGGTTAAGTTAAGTATTTTCTGGTATTAGATACTACTTAGACATTCAAAGCAAATTCATTAAATGCCTGCTGTGACTAGAGCATCATGCTAGGCACTGGAAGTTAAAAGGGTTACGTGAGACAGAGACTCCTTCCTCCTCTTAGAGTTTACAGTATCCTAGGGGAACGAGAAACATGCACTGTGTACATATTACTTTGCTTAGTTATATGCTTAGGGAGAGCTGTGATTTCCTTAATGTGGATAATCCCTTCAGCTGTGTAGGTCACAACCTATCCACACTCATTTTAGGTAGGTCTAGTATATAATCCCTGGTTTTCTTCCATGTGGGTTCACTCAATATTTTGGGGTCTTCCTCTTGACATCATGTCCATAGTAGCAGATCACATAGGACATTCATAGGCTATCCTTCAGTGTTACTACATGACCAACCTTCTTTTCTATTTAAACATTTCACTGATAGTTTCCTTTTTTGCATTTTCTCCTGAATAATTTTCATTGGTAATATGATACATCCTATGCACACTCACTATGCACTATCTCATTGTCATTTGGATGATCTGCAACTTTAATTCTTCAGAAAATGGGTTATTCTCTGACTTCTAGCAACACAATATCACTTGAAGAATATCTTTGTTAAAAAGATAGACTTTTGTTTAGGGGAAAAACCCTTAGGGTCATTCATAGTACTTTATGATATTATCCCGAATGTAATACAGTCTTCTATTCCTCTAGATAAGTCCAGGCAGCACTCCTGGCCCAACACATGTTTAAGCTAACATATGATTGATGGATCAACATTATAAATTATACCCTAAACTACATGTCAGAGTCTGTAAAAATAGGACTTCAAAATAATGCTTGAATGTATGAATTAAATGAAGTCTGAGTGGAAATCAAGAAGGTTTACAGGAGGAAGTGTTGGGGGAAGGGCAGTATGGGGTTTTCAGGGAGAAGTAGCACCACTGGTGTGAGGACCTGCTAACCCCTTTCCAGGGCTGTTCATCCATTTTTGTGTCCACCATTATCCAATGCTCACTTGTGGCTCTAAGAAACTTGTAGCAATAAGCAGCAGCCATATCCCTGCAAAACCAGATGGAGGGTAATCAGTGTCCTCAAAACCAATCAGTGAATTAGAGGGTTGTCCACCACAAGCATGTGAATACTTTCCCTGGTGGAATAGGCAGATCAGAACAATTTGTTCCAATAGGCATGAAGGTAGCAAGAGCAGGCCCATTGGATTGCTTAGAACTTGGTCAGACGTAGAAGACATCAAGGTCACCCACTGCATCCTGGGTCGTTGACAATCATGTTGACTTTTGTCCTGCCACTGGACTTTGATGACTCAGGAAGAGAGAGTGAGACTAAGGATGTTGTGCATCTCTGCCTCACTTAAATCCTGTTCATTTGCAAGTCAGTACAGCACCTATCATCTACTATTTTACCTCAACAATGTAATGTCATTGATCCTCTTCAGAAAATGAAGGATGAAGAAAAATCTTCTTACTAAGACAGATTGTTGTGGTGGAGAAGAGAAGCTGATGGATGTGTAGTTTGGTCATTTGGAGGTGAAATCTTTGGCCATGGAAACCTTTAAAACTCAAAAAAAGGTTTTAGAAAGTGAAGGCTGACTTTTATTCAAATGGTAATAACCATTATACTTTAATTTTACCCTACTCATTCATATTTAGCATTCTAATTATGGGAAATATAATAATTTTACATTTGGAAATTACACTCTGTACTTATGGGATTCTTTAATTTACTGATGATTACATTTACCCCTCCCCATTTCCTCCCTAATTACATAGAAATATGCAAGATGATGGACAAAATCTAGGTCAGGGCAAGATCTGGCAAATGGAAGTATTTATCAGATTATTATCTTATTTTTAAGTATGCAGTATGCTGCATTTAGTAACCATGTGGGTGACAGTAAAAAAAAATACCTGACAGCCAGTTTACAAAATCAGAAAATGGTGCTATAATATTTCTTTCTTTTTTTCTATATTGAAGGTTCATAATGTTTGCTGCATGACAGTTGCTTTACATGATCCTAACTTAAGAGATTAGTTACATCAAGATTTATCATCTTTGTACCTGTTGAACAGGTTTTGCCATTTGAAAATTGTCCAGGACTGATATTTCTATAATTTCTCAAATTGTGGCCATAATTTCCATTAAAAAATCTAATTCTGAGCATGTTTACACTGATTCTTTACCTCAAGTGTGTCCACAGTATCATTTCAGAATATGAAAGTGTCCTTTGAACTTTTTTAACAGTATTAAACAGATTTTTGGAAGAGAGTCGTGGATTTGGACAGTTTGCTTAATTAAGGCTTATTCTTAAGGACTGCTGTTTAGTCTTTGTTTTTCAGACCTGCATCAGTACCTTCAGGTACATTAGATATTCCAGTTGATCTTTGATCTCATCAGTGTAGTGATTGAGTTACTAAATGATTGCACTTTGTTTAAAACTATGTGGCCACTTTGGTGAAAACTATGTGGCCATTTTAGTGATAAGTTGTTATGTTATAACATTGTGAATGCTGTACTTTGATTTCTGTGAATATTTTGCCTTAATTTGCTGCTGAATAAATAGAGAGTTCACTATACTATGTAATCAGAACCTTGAAGCTGTTCATAGCAGCAGTTCTCTGGAAAAGCTTCTTGTGCTTGGTTTTACATTATGGCATAGTCGGCAAGGATTACAAAGTATAGTGCCTCTATTTGTTCCAGGATCCATGGCCATTTAGATTGAGATTGTAAGGCCAAGGATTCTGGAAGGGTGGAATGTAACAAAAATCAAAGTAGTTAACACTCTGTTTCAGCTATTTAATTAACACAGAAGTAGTTAACGCCTTGTTTCAGTTCATGATTGTATCAAGTATTAAGATCTAGAACTTGAGGGGGCAGCTAGGTGGCCAGTGAATAGAACACTGGCCCTGGAGTCAGGAGGACCTCAGTTCAAATCCGGCCTCAGACACTTAACACAAAAACTAGCAGTATGACCTTGGGCAAGTGACTTAACCCCAATTGCCCTCCAAAAAAAATTAAAAAAAAGATCCAGAACTTGTGAATCTCACAACTTGTGAAGGCTAGAACTTGTGAACTCCTACAACAGGAAGGGGAGGAGCTAATGACCACATATAGGGAGAGGCCCAGACTGGAGAAGGAAAAACTGAGAAGGGAGCTCTTGTGGTGGAGAAGGAGAAAACTTGTAGTATCCTGGCACTCCATGTTTGTCTTTTTCTGTCTGTGTTTATGTTTGTCTGTGATACTTTGTACAGAAGCCCTGGGACTTTACTGGAAGGCCTGAAAGAGGATTTTCTGGTTGTCTCCAGAAGTCCTGGAGGAGGGATTTGGAGGTCCTGGGCCTGTACTGATGATTTGTGTTGAGTTCTCAGACCTTGTTTGTGGGTCTTTGTTGATTTCTATGTTGATAATTTGTGTTGAGTTCTCAGACCTTGTTTGTGGGTCTGTGTTGATTTATATGTTGATGCTTTGTGCTGACCTCTTGGACTTTGTGCGTCCCTGATGATTTCACAGGCAGATAGTGAATTGATGATGGTTCTGGCAATGCGCATGAATGTTGTTTTGGCTCTGTTAAGCTTTGTCTTCCAAGAAAGAGGAACTGTGAAGGACTTGAGGTGGACTGGACACTGTGAGCTTCAGTATGGACAAGGAACTGGATGAAGAACTGGTCAAGGAACTGGGAGCTGTCTGCCTTTGAACCCAGGTGACAATTGTGTAGATTCAGGCAGGAGCTGGAACCATGGAAGCTGAGAGCCAGCCTTGAGTAAAGATGAAAAGATCTCTTCTTGGGTACCTGATGCTGACTGAGAAGATTATGATTTACTGTGATCTCGGGGTAGATAACTTTGATCTTTGTATTTTGTGTCCATTAAGGAGACAAGCCTCCTTAAGGATGATGTGTTAAGGACTTAATAAATGATTTGAGTTACTAAATGATTGTACTTTGTTTAAAACTATGTAGTAACTTTGGTGAAAATTGTGTGGCCATTTTACACACTGTGAATGCTGTACTTTGATTTCTGTCAAATTTTTTTGTCTGAGTTTGCTACTAAATAAATACAGAGTTCACTATACTATGTAATTAGAATTTTGAAAGCTGTTCACAGCAGCAGTCCTCTGGAAAGCTGCTCGTGCTTGGCTTTACATGTAGCTATTTTCTTCAGGTAGACCAGAACATATCAATGGTTGCCCTTCATCTGAGATTCTTGTTCCATGTCCCTCTAACCCCAACCCACTGGTAACCTGGAGAAAGTGAGATAAACAGTGGGCAGTTGATGTGCTTTACTGTTGTTTTTATGCTGTCAAGAGAATTCAAAGAAGGTCCAACCTCAAGCCTATCAGGTGACTTATTTATTTACACTGTCTGTTCATGAATATATTCTGACTGAGGGGCTTCGTAGATAGTCTATCCAAATGCATATCATAGTATGGAAATAGGCACTGTTCATCTACTGTGTTTTTCCTGGGTTTTCAAAGTACACTAATTTAGGGGGAAAATGTCTCAAAGAGAAAATATGTAAGTATTCTCTTAGAGTTTAATTTCTATATTCATATATATTTCTTAAAATTTCATAAAACAGCATGTTCCTACTAGACAAAAGGGAAATGGAAAATTGTTTTGAAATAAATGTTTCATTTGAAATCTGCTGTTTGTACATATGTTCTTAGCAATCTGTGTGCCTTTAGATAACTAAGTTTTCTCATTTGTAAAATCAGGGAATTGAACTTAATATTTATGACCTTTGCCTCTCAAAGATCTTATGTTCCTATAAGGACATGCAACCATAATGACTGAAAAGTTCATGTAATAACTAGGAGATGCATAAAATGGTACAGGAAAAGCCTATGGCTATAAAAAGAGAAGATATTACATGAAAGGTCTGTGAAAATTTCTTTGCTCCAGAGACACGTCTCCAGGAAAAAGACAAGTCCCATTCCAACTTAATAGCTTTTTACTTCTTCCAATAGTTTCCAGGCTGGCAAAGTTTCTAGTCCCTTGATGTACCAAAAGTAATGTTACTCCTGCCAGCATCTAGTCCTATATAATACATGTACTGTAATCTCTTTAGCTCAGTGAAGATTAAAATAATTTAACATTTCTAGGCCTCAGTTTCCTCATCCGTAAAATGTATGACTTTTACTAGATGGCCCCTTCTGGCTTTAACTGCATAATCTGGGGTTTTGTGGTATGGAATAGGATGGGAAAGAAAATGGTTGAGTTATCCTTGTGTTTTCTTACCATTGTTCTGTTGGATATCAAATACTTTTTCCTTCCCAGTTACCAAGCTGTTTTGACTTTGGCATGATCAGAATAATGTTTGTCAGTGCGAAAAATATTATTATAGTTGGTTCAATAGTGAATGATAGAATCAGAGATTAAGATCTTCATGAATGATTTTGTCCCTATCCCTCATTTTATAGATTAGGAGACTGATTCCTATACTTCATGGTGGCTTGAAATTGTTCCTAGATTTTTTAAGACTATGGCAACATAATGTTGAGACAGCTAGGTGGTTCTGTGGATAGAGTACAGGATCTGGAGTCAGGAAGACTGATCTTTGTGAGTTCAAATCTGGCCTTAGACACTTGCTATCTGGGTTACCCTGGACAAGTCACTTAACCTTGTTTGCCTCAGTTCCTCATCTGTAAAATGATCTAGAAATGGCAAGCTGTAGTAACATTAATGGGATATAAGATCTTATTTGCCATTCATAGGCCTCACATGGGGCCCTTGAAGGGAAGCTTGCTTGTAGGAAGCCTAGCTTGTAGGAAGGCTTGCATGTAGGAAGGCTTGCATGTTAGGAAGGCTTTCACATCTTTTAATTTCTAAATATGTTATGACTCAGGAGGGTTGTGATGCTCTCTGGCTGCAAAAAGGGTATACATGCTCTGAGGTTAGCATTTTGCTTTGGGGATCACTCTTTGGAAGAGTGTTCTTGTGATTTGACCAAATGAGACTCTGAGTAGCCATTAAGAAGGCCCACCTTCCGATTTTGAAAAATCTCGATGTTGGTGCTTCTCTCTCTGGTAACTATATATGTATTGCCTTGGTCAGACAATTGGATCTGTCTGTTGATCTGTGCTAATGTGCCTTGGGAGGGCTGGAAAAATAGAGAATGTCATTTGTGAATGGGTTCAAATTCAGATCTATTTCTTATTAGACCATTCATACATCTATCTGACACAACATCTTGAGGTAGTGGTGTGCAAGAATGTCATTGCTTAAAATGGTAACACTGATACTTGGGGACCTTACTGTTGAATACTATCTTAAAATAACTTTCACTATTTCAGACTATGGTATGAGTCAAATTATGTTGCTGAGAACTGTACTCTTAAATATAATAAAAAGCCATAATGGGAATGGGAATTTGAAGATCTTTCCTGTCCCCTAATAGGCCTAGGGGGGAGTTTGAAGAGCTTTGAAAGTAAACTCTGCCCCCTGATAGGCTGAATGTAATCACATGGATCCTGTGATAGGAAGAGTTTGCTGTAGGGTAGAGCAGAGCCCACAGGAAGATGGGAGTCAGAGCTAAAGAGACTGTGGGAGAAAGAGGAGCTCAGGCAAGGAGACAGAGGTTTGTGAGTAAATATTGATCTTATATTGGTTTGTCAGAAGCCTAAAGAATGGCATGGCTCTCTGTTACACGGTGGTGCATTAACTTTTATGTTGCTTTGATGGATTCGGTTTCCTGGCGTTGGGATTTGATTTTCTGTTGTCTAAATAAATGCTTTGGTTCTGTCCTCTATGTGGAGAGCTTGTTATATTTTGTGGTCGAACGTCATGCAATATTTATAGTCATGGTTTCTATCATGATAGTGGGTGCTGTAAATATTGCACTGACACTACAGAAGCCTGATGCAACATGTCTGCACTTAGGACTGAGCCATTATAACCAAGTGAGGGAAAGGCATGGTTAGTATGTCCTTTCTAAAAGAAAGCCATTTTGAATGGAGATATATGAGAAAATTAATCTATCAGCACTTTGCACTGTTTCCTTAATACTACTTTTTTTTCTGACCTACTGAATCCTCCTTTAATCTAAATATTTATGAAGTGTGCTAGGCATTGTAGCCAACAGGCCTACAAAGAACAAAATAAAATAAACCTTTGGACTTGAGCTTCAGGTTTGAGGGGAAGGGGACAGAGAACATCTGTTTTTGCCTGTCTTGGATGATCAAATTAGTCCTGTAATTATCAAATTGCATTTCCACTTTGTGTTGTGCTGATAAGTCTGAACCTATTAACCACTTTTAATGTCATTCCCTGTGGCTGTTCAGTTCTTATCTAACACTGACACCAGCATCTCATACTTTTGAAGTTCTCATTCATGCTTCTTCATGGCAGTTCATTCTACCATTCAGACATCTATCTGATGTAACATCTTGAGTTGGTGGCATGCAAGAATGTCACTGCTTAAACTGGTTAGCAACACTGATATCCTGTAAAAGAAGTAACATTATCCAAGGAACTGCTCTAGGAGAACTAGCCTGAGCTAGGAACAAATGGTAAAGCCAGAAAGATTTCAGAAAGATACAAGCTACAAAAACAGACAGTTATAGTGGCAAACTGGGCAGTGATATGTTGAGAGAGAGAGAGAGACAGAGAGAGAGAGAGACACACACACACAGAGAACACAAAATAAATAATAAATTAAATAAAAATAATAAAAATGCTGATGAGAAAATATAGAAAGTATGTCATTAGGAGCTTAGTACCATAACACAAATGACCACATATTATAACAGTTAAAAAGATCATGTTTCCTCTATTTTTCATATACATTAACAGCGTTTTGAAGAAAATGATATCACGAGTTAGAAATGGAGGGAGGAAGGAGTGCATTCCAAGTGTGGGGCAATTATACATAAAAGACTTATGAACCTTAAAATACCATACAAATATTAGCTATTGATATTATTATTATGGAAGATCAGTCAATGCAAATAATACTAATAGCTAGCATTTATGTAGAACTTTAATGTTTGCAAAGCATTTTACAAATATCTCATTTCCCTTGCAGCACCTGGGAAGTAGGTGCTGTTTTTATCCCCATTTCACACCTGAAGAAACAGAGGCATGTAAGTTAAATGGCTTGCCTGGGCTCACACAGCTAATAAGTGCCAGATTTGAATTCAGTTCTACTTAACTCCAGGTCCAGTGCTCTATCCACTGTGCCACCTCTTTGGTTCTGTGCACATATACAGGGACCACAGATGAGACCATGATGGATAAGAAACATCAGAAAGACTAGTTTGGCTAAGCTGTATAGTGATGTTAGGAACAATTACTGGTCCTAACAAAATGCATATTAGTACTGAGTGTCAGGGCACGTAGGGATAAATTTTCAAGTTATCCCAAAGACAGTATTCTAAAAAAAGGAAAACATAACAGACATGGAGATAAATCTTTACCTCCATGAATCATGGCTGAGAAAAGGTAATAGCAACTACCGGATTTATGCACACATTAGAATATAAATTTCTCCATTATAATGTAGCCTCCTGACCTGTTGGAATTATTCATATCCCTGGTATTTAACTGGCACATAGTAGGTGCTTAATAACTGTTTATCGATTGAGTCCCATCTCTCTGAAATCTTGGAAATGGTTAAGGAATGCATCAGTGATATAATCTGTGAAAATAGGATTAGAGAGAGAATGATTAGCTGTCTTAGATAATTTTCTACAGCAAACTACATCTTCATAGTAATAGAGTTGACAGAGAGGTATGAAAACATTATATCCTCTCATATTTATTTATTTATTACAAGAACATTTGACTCTGCAATACAATATACTTTTGAAGGCTGTTCTCAAACAAGGAAACTAGACATGGATATTAAGATCATATAAGTTCATGATAGATGCATGTTTCATTTGAAATGAAATAAGCTTTGATCACGTCTCTTAAATTTGTTTTTGAGGATAAGCTTTGTAATGACTTGAACTTACATTCTTTCTGTGAGTTAATTATTTAGTATTTCAGGCAGGGATGGGAAGCATTTTTTAACTCACTGAAGCTTAGGCATGGTATATAACCTTGGTGCTGGATCTGAGGAGAAACCTTTGAATCCCACTTAAATGATCTGATAATTAACCATAATATTCTTAAGCAACAGCTTCAGAAATAGAAGGTTCCAGGTGATATATAACTGACCCATGCAATTCTGGAGTAGCAAAGCAAGATGAGATGTAGAAACATTTTGTGACCCTTTAAAATCCCATAGAGATATAAGCCAGAAAGCAGGCTAACTCAGTAAGTCAATATAATCTAAATGATCCTGGGGGTATCCAAGGCTTCTTTTCTTTGATGTCATTCTTTTTAGCTCTCTGAGGGAACTTTTCTATTTGAGGGAATTTCTGTGGTAACTGGGAAGAGTTTTCATGCCTGTGTCTGCTGGAAAAAGTGACCTTTCACAGTGCGATTAGTCTTATTTGTCTAGGGCTATGGAAATTAGTAGCATTATGTGCATGGGACTCTGCAGTCACTTTGGAAAATTATTTAGTGCTGAAATGAAGACTGCAAGACTAATTTTCCTGCTGTTTCCACCTGAAATGTCTTATTGAAACCTTTTTCTTTAAAAATTTATTTCTCCTTAACATTCTTTTTTTTTTAGATCAAGTTCCAAATTCTGACCCTCCCTCCTGCACCTCCCCATCAACTGAGAAAACAAGCAATATGGTATCAGTTACATGTGAGAAATCATGCAAAATGTATTTCCATATTAACCATCCCACAAAAAAGGAAGATAAATGTAAATGAAAAAAATATATACTTTGTTTTACACTCAGAGTTTATCAGTTCTTTCTCTGGAGGTGGATAGTATTTTCATGATTAGTCCTTTGAAATTGTCTTGGATCATTGTGTTAATCACAGTACCTAAGCCTTTCACAGCTGATCATCATTAGAATATTCCTTGGGGCGGCCAGGTGGCACAGCGAGTAAGAGTAAGAGTGTGGGCTCCAGTGTTGAGAGGACCTGGAGATCGAGTCCCAGGCTCAGATGCTTAGCACCCACCCAGAAACACCTGGCGGTGTTGCCTTGAGCAAGTTACTTAACCCCAATTGCTTAGGGGCAGCCAGGTGGCTCAGCAAGTAAGAGCACCGGCTCCAGTGTGGGGATGACCTGGATCAAATCTGGGCTCAGATACTCAGCACCACACCCAGAAATAACTGGCCGTGTAACCTTGAGCAAGTTACTTAACCCTGATTGCTTTAAAAAAAAAAAAAGAATATTCCTGCTACTGTTTAGTGACTCCTGGTTCTGCTCACTTCACTTTGCATTAATTCATAAAGATTTTCAGTGTTTTTCTGAAACTATCTCCCTCATCATTTCTTATAGCAAAATAGTACTCCATTACACTCATGTGCCATAACTTTTTCAGCTATTTCCTAATTGATGGACATTCCCTCAATTTCTAGTTATTTGCCCCCCAAAAAAGAGTTGGTATAAATATTTTCATACTTATAGATACTTTCTCTTTTTCTTTAATCTCTTCAATACAGACTTTGTAGTGATATTGCTAAGTAAAAAGTGTATATAGCCTTTTGGGCATAGTTCCAGATTGTTCTCTAGAATGGTTGGACCAGTTCACAACTCCACCAACAGTTTGTTAGTGTATCTATTTTCCCTCCTCCAGCATTTGTCATTTCTGATGAGTATTAAGGTGGTATCTCAGAGTTATTTTAATTTGCATTTTTCTAATTGATAGTGATTTAGAGCATTTTTTCATATGACTATAGATAACCTTCAATTTCTTTTGAAAGCTGCCTATTCATATCCCTTGACAGTTTATCAATTGGGGAATGGTTCTTATTTTTTATAAATTTGACTCCTTTCCTATATATTTGAGAAGAGAGATTTTTTATCAGAGAAACTTGGTGTAAACATTTTTTATTACATCATTGTCTATGCTACTCTTTATTAACATGTAGTTTCCCTGATTATCTCATTTAATTACATATATTTTTGCTTTTGATTTGTCTATAGATCTTGATTGCTACCCCATGTTTTTTATGTCAGCTGAAGCTTAATGGATTCTGTTCCATTTCTTATTTCAACTGTGTGTTTTTTTGTTTCAAGTGTCTCTCTGTTTTGTAAACAACATATTGTTGAATTCCAGTTTCTAATCCACTCTGCTATCTGCTTCAGTCTTATGGGTAGTTCATTCCATTCATATTCAGAGTTATGATTACTAACTGTTATTTCCATTATCTTTCTCTCTCTCTCTCTCCCTCTCCTTTCACTCTCTTCCTCCTCAAAAGTCTGTTTTGCTTTTGACCCGTTGCCTCCTTTGATCTGCCCTCCATTTTACTATTCCTCCAGTTTCCCAGCTGGGTAAATTTCCCTACTTCCCCCTCTCCATGTGTATATTATTCTTTGGACCATTCCCAGTGAGGTGAAGTTCAAGCATTGCTTGCCACGCCACACCTCCACATTTTCCCCTCTACTGTAAAGCCTCTTCTTTGTCTACCTCTTTTATATAAGAATATTTTCCTTATTCTGTCTCTTTTCCTTTTCTCCCAGTGCATGCCTGTTTCCCACCCCTCCATTTTTCTGAGATCATTCCAACATTATAGACTCACATCTATGCCTTCTGTCTGTGCAGACTCCTAATTGCCAAAATTAGAAAACTAATTAGAAAGTTCTTAGGAATTACATGTATCATCTTCCCTCATATTAATATTAACTGCTTAACTTTATTGAGTCTCTTACATTTTCTTTTTTATGTTTACCTTTTCATACTTTTCTTGAGTCTTATGTTTTGATGTCATATTTTCTATTCAGTTCTGGTCTTTTCATCAGGGATGCTTGAAAGTCTTCTATGTCATTAAATTTCCATTTTCCCCCTGAAGGATTATACTCAGTTTTTTTTTTTTTTTGGCTAGGTTATTCTCAGTTATAATCCTAACTCATTTGCCTACCAGAATATCATATTCCAGTTCATTCACTCCTTTAATATATAAGCTGCTAAATTTTATGTGATCCTGACTGGCTCCATGATATTTGAGTGGTTTCTTCCTGGCTGCTTGTAATATTTTCTCCTTTACCTGGGAGCTCTCAAATTTGACTGTAATATTTCTGGGAGTTTTCATTTTGGCATCTTCTTCAGGAGGTGATCAGTGTATTTTTTTCAATTTCTATTTTACCCTCTGGACCTAAGATATCAGAACAGTTTTCCTTGATAGCTTTTCTCTTTTTTGTTATGTGTTTTAGGAAGGCCAATAATTTTTAAATTATCTCCCCTTCATCTATTTTCCAGGTCTGCAGTTTTTCTGATGAGATATTTCATGTTTTCTTATATTTTTTCATTCTTTTGGTTTTGTCTTATGTTTTCTTGAAGTATCATGGAGTCATTAATTTACTTTTGCCCAATTCTTATTTTTGAGAAATGATTTTCTTCAGTGAGCTTTTTTGTACCTCCTTTTCCATGTGGCCTACTTTTTAAGGAGCTTTTTTCCTTTAGCAAGTTTTTGTCCCTTTTATCTTTTGGCCATTTTTGTTTTTTAAGATGTTATTTTCTTCAGTGTTTGTTCTGGCCCTTTTACCAAGCTGTTGAATCTTTTTTCATAATTTTCTTGAATTACCCTCATTTCCTTTATTTTTCTTCTTCTACTCTTATCTCTTTAACTCCTCTGGGATTTCTTGTTGGGCTTGTGTCCAATTAACATTTTTCTTTGAGGTTTTCCTTGTAGCTATTTGAACATTGTTGTCTTTTTCTGAGTTTGTGTCTTTGTCTTCTCTGCCACCACAGTAGCTTTTTATGCTCCAATTCTTCTTTTTGTTGTTGTTGCTAGCTCATTTTTCCAGCTTATTTCTTGACTTTGAACTTTATGTTAAAATTGGGCTCTGCTCCCCTGGGGGGTGGGAAAGCAATGTGCCAAACTTAAGGATTTTTCATGCTTCTGTTTTAAGAGCTTGTCCTGGGAGTCTGCAAGTTTTTGGTGCTTTTAAGATGGTGTGTGTAATCTAGGGAGAGATATGGTCACTGATTATGTTGGTCTGCACTCTGGTGTTAACTTAGGAAGGGCCCCTACTCACCTGCAGCTGCAATTGCTAGAGCTCCTCTTGACCCTGAACCTGTGAACAGGTATCCTGCTATCCTGTAGCCCCAACTGCTAGCCACTCCTCTCTATGCTGAAACTGTGGCCAGGTCTACTTCTCCCTTGTCAATGTTTATAAATGCACCTATCCTCCCTGGAAGTGTGACCCAGAATTGTGTATGGTCAGTAAAATTGCAAGTCAGCGCCAGTTACACCCAGTGTCAGTAAAGGATCCCCTTTAGTCTTTTTCTGATCAGTTGTCTGACATCCTTACCATTGCCTCTGAGCTGAAAGCTTACAGCACTGCTGCTACTGCTGTTACTGCTGCCGCCACCTCCAAGGCCTGCACTGGTACAGCTGCTGTGTTCTGGGTTGGCTTTACTCCTGTGCCACAGACCTCTCCCCTTAAGTTGTCTTAGACTGGAAAAAATGTAATCATTGTGACTTTTTGTTGTCCCTGCAGCTCCAGAATTTGATTTGTGACATTATTTTAAAGTTGTTTGGAGGGGAATGTTGAAAGAGTTTGTCTGGGTTGTTGCTTCTAATCTGCCATCTTGACTCCCCCCCCCCCCCCCCCCGCAACTCCCTTCTTAAGAGCATATCTTCTTGAAAGGTCTTGGTTCCTGACATTTATTTCAATAATCATTTCCAAGGTTCTCATATTTTTATACCTTGGTTTTTGAGTAAATATATCAATCATTTACCTTTGCTTATCAGTAATATTCTTAACACAAAGCTATATTGTTTTAAAAAGCAAAATTATTGGGGGGTGGCTAGGTGGCGCAGTGAGTAAAGCGCCAGCCCCGGAATCAGGAGGACCGAAGTTCAGTTCCAGCCTCAGACACTTAACACCCACACAAAAAACTAGTCGTGTAGCCTTGGGCAAGTTACTTAACCCCAAGTGCCCTCCAAAAAAAGGGGAAAAAAGCAGCAAAATATTGGGGGGCAGCTAGGTGGTGCAGTGAGTAAAGTGCCGGCCCTGGAGTCAGGAGGACCTGAGTTCAAATGTGGCCTCAGACACTTAACACAAAAACTAGCCATGTGACCTTGGGCAAGTCAACCCCAATTGCCTTGACTTCTCCCCTCCAAAAAAGCAAAAAAATAAAAAGCTAAATCTAAGGCAATGTACTGATAATGTGTTCAGTTCTTTTAATGTTTATCTTGATGAGGATTTTCATTAGCTTAAATGCCATAAATACATGGATGTTGACAACAAAAATTGATAATGTTACCTTTGAATTAGAATGGCTTTTGAGGGATCATTTTTGAAAGGTGAAGATACCTTTTGAAACAATTCTGAAAATTGTTTCTATAATTAAAGGATAAATATTGTCCACCCAATTTTATATATCTTAATGTAATATTTTTACTTTTATTATTAAAGTAAGTTTCTTTTTTAAAAGGCTTTTGCTGCTAAGCATTCTTTTGTATATAGTTGCTTTCTAATTTTTCATTATCTACTGATTAAATATATCATCATTTAATAAGTGTTGAGCATCCTAATACATTAAAAATGTACCTATTTTTGCATTATTATACTTACAACATTAATCCTGGCCTTATTTCTGGGAGAAGTTAGGACAAATCTTTGAACTGTAGAATGTCATAATTTGAAAAAAACTTTGAAATAATATACACCCCCTTCACTTTAAAGATGAGGAAACAGACCTCAGAAGTTTAAACTACTTAAGTTTTCATATTGAGTGAATACCAAAACAGGGATTACAACTAAGGTCTCTTGACTTACACTTCAGAACTCATTGCATTATAGTTCCTTGCCTTAACCCAGGCTCTGCAACTGTCTATAGCTGTTACTTCTTCAGAAAGCATACACAAAGATGGCAAAGTCCCTGAATTTCATTTGATTTAATTCATACTTTCACTTATTCAGCAAATATTTGCCTATAGCCAGGTATTGTGTTAGGCATTAGGGATGAGGTGATTTACATAGAAAAGAAAAAGAAATTGGCACTTAGCACTATTGAGGATAAACAGTCACAGTCAGGAGGCGAGGCATTGAAGCAGATATATTTTCGTTTCAATAAATATTTGTTAAACTCCATGTATGTACAAAGTATTGTGCTGTGCAAAGGGAATGGTGAATAACAACTTGTCTTCAGTGGAGGAGAGGCTTAAGGAAGGAATAGAAAATAAGACTTGAAAGGTACAGTCAACATCTGTTGGCTATGAGAGATTGTCTCTTGCAGGAAGAAGGACCCCTCTTTTTCAGATATTAGAAAAAAGGAAGAGGAAAGGAGTGGAAAGATTCTACAGAGTAGTTGTATTAAGGGTATTTGAGGTATAGAACTGGAAAGAAGAGGGTACATCCAATGAATAGCTTAAATTTTATCAGTAAATCATTGTTATACCTTCTGAAATGAAGAGGAGGGGGTAAGGGCTGGTATAATTGACCTGAAGAGAGGCTTTAAAGAGACACTGGGGGGAATGTGATAGAATTAAGCAAAGAATAGTAGAAGGTTTTCCATACCATAGTGAAGGCCTAGTTGAGGTTAGATAACCAAGAAAAGAAGCATGCAAAAAATATATTATCTCTGATGCTTATATATAAATGTAAGATAGGGTGTTCAGTCAGTAAGATGAACTAGAAACTTGAGGTCATAGTTATAACTGAGACCTGTTGGATTGTGTTGTGGCATTGTTTTGACTTCCTAGGAGTAACATATCTTTTGATGGTGGTTCAGTGATAATGGGTCAAAGACAGGAGACCAAACTGAAAGCAAAGTGATTTCTAAGCATCTTAAGGAATACTGTTCTCTCAGGTCTGCTTAGAATACACAGCCAATCAGCAGAAATTTTGATAGATAAGTACATTTCACAGAAGAGGAAAGGGTAGAGAAAGAGGATAATAAACCATAAGAGAAAAGGAGAGTATTTGGAATGTAATTGACAAGATTTATTATTGGAATTAAGAAAACATTCCCGGAATGTTCAAGGGAAGGAAATAAGGAGACGAGATCAAATAATTTTAATTTGTGGAAAACGTCCTTATAGAAAAAACTCCAGAGTCTCTTAGGCAAGGACAGCAAGTAATATTACCACAGTGGCAGGGACCATCTGCTTTATTTTGTCATTGCAAAGATTTTGGGAACTTTCTAACATCAAGTTACCAGATACTTGAGGGATTTCTGCATTGTCAGTTTATCAAAATGTTGCAGAACAATTATGATTCCTATTTTCTCCCCACATTTGGAACCTATGACTGGAATATGACTCTGAAAGGCTATACTTTTATTCAAAATAAACAGGATAGGCAAGGAAAAAGGGCTATATTGTTGTCTTTTAAAAGAGGATACTCATGAAGAAATGTAGGAACAAAAGGAGGGAAGCATCATGGACAGAATTTGTGTGAAGATCAACTGAACAAGGAACAGAAAAGATATTGTCATTGTAGAATATTATAAACACTTGGACTGGAAGAGGAAATAAGTGTGGAGTCCAAGAAAAAGATCATGATCTTGGCAAAGAGGCATGATAAACAAATAGTAGTGATGAAAGGTGTCAATTATCTGAATGTGTCCTAGAAAATTCTCTCCGCTCAGAGTAAGTCAACTGATATTTTTTTTTTACTTTATTTTAAAAAATCATCCCTCTATATAATTTACAGTAAAAAGGACAGATTTTGCTCGAGTAGAAGATGAGAAACTTAGGGGCAAATGACCATTCCATTAGACTTTATTTTAGAATAAGAGAAAAAAATAGGAATAGTCTGACATAAATCCTAAACTTTGCAAGAACAGATTCAGAAGAGATATTTGAGAAGATCCTCTGAAATATTCTGCAGAGAAGTCAGATGAGGATTGATGAGATACTGTGATGAATGAAGTTCTGAAAATGTGAAGAATTATGAAGAAACACAATTCTGAGAGGAGAACAAATGAGTAGTGGTATAGAAAGACCCGTGCAAACATATAGGAAATTACCAATCAAATTAGGTTTGAAATTGACACCTACAGAAAACTGGAGAAAGAACAGGTAACTCAGAGTAAATAAAAGTATAGAATGGAGCATTGTCAACAGCTCCAAGGCTGAGAATGAGTTGAAAAAAAGATGAGGAAAGCTAAGAATGACAGAAAGTTTATATTAGGGCAAAATAAGGAGATCAAAGAAGTGATAGGACTCCTGCACAGGTGTATGAAATAATTATAACTGATGATGGATAAAAGAAAGAGCTGTTACACACTAATTTTGCTTGTTTCTCTGTCAGAAGAATGATTTTTTATCTTTTCCTTGAAAAGATAGAACAGTTATAGCTATGCTGGGAGTTGATGCCCAACATAAGTAGATAGCTGCTTTTGCCAGAACAAGTCACCCATCCAAAAGAACTACACCCTGAGTGAACTTGTTCATATGATTAAATCATTTGTTACTGATCTTTGAAAGTTTGTGTAGAACTAGAGAGATGCCATATTTTGGGATAATTGCAAATGGCATTCTGATTTTTAAGGGAAGACAGTTAAGTCTGCAGATTATTTAACTTGGCTAGAACCTATTAAAAGGATAACTAATAAACATCTAGAAAAGAAAGTGATGTTCACAAAAAACTTGTGTTTCTTTTTTATTAACAATTCATGCTAAACTACCCTTGTTGACAGGATTATTAGATTGGCAAATGATGGCAATGTGACAGAGAGACATAACCTCCTTAGATTTAAGTAAAACTTTTGACCAAGTATCTCACCTTGTTTAGAAGATGTAAAGAGGTGGGCTAGATTAAAGTTAGATTAATAACTAAAGAGTAGTAGTTAATGTTCAAAATATTTTAGTAAAGTATTAAACTATTAAAGCTTAGAAGTGAATAAAAGTTAGAAATCTTGTTAACTGATAAAATAATAATAACTGAAAATGTTTTCTTCTCTAGAGGAAAAGGGGAATTGTTTAAAGAATGAATGTGTCACTTAAAGCTTTTCAGTCAAGTGTTCAGATTACCTAGAAGCAATATTTAGAGGTTAACTGATCATTGTTTTGTCTCCAGAAAAGATAATAACTAAGTAACCTGAATCAGTTCTTGATGAAGTGATTTGAACAGGCCATGACTTTTGCCAATTTCAAAGATTCCCTGGGAATATAATACAATTTGCTTTGGCAAATAATTTGAATGGTTTACACACTTGATTCCCAGTTCCAATCACACTGCCATTAGTACTGTAATTAGTTCTATTCTACAAAGTTGTGGTGATAGGAAGTTAAAGAATCTTTTGTTTACCTTGCTCGCTACTTTTGCTTTGTATATTTGTGTATAGATCTAATCTAAAACTATTGTTTTTTCACTGACTTTTTTTTTTTTTTGCTTTTTTGGAGGGGGAAGGTAGGGCACTTGGGGTTAAGTGACTTGCCCAAGGTCACATGGCTACTGTTAAGTGTCTGAGGTCGGATTTGAACTCAGGTCCTCCTGACACCAGGGCCAGTGTTCTACTTACTGCACCACCTAGCCACCCAGAAGAAATGTCTTTCCTTTTTTTTTTCTTTTTGGAGAGGGGAAGGTAGGGCAATTGGGGTTAAGTGAGTTGCCCAAGGTCACATGGCTAGTTTTGGGTTAATATCTGAGGTTGGATTTGAACTCATGTCCTCCTAACTCCAGGGCCAGTGCTTTAATCACTGTGCCACCTAGCCACCCCCGATTCTTTCTTTTGTGAATTTTTGGGCTTTGCAATGCCTTTGTCTTGGGTAGAGAAATATCATCTCATGGAATAGTGGGAAAATTGATAAGAAAATACAGTTTAAAGAAGTTTTTGGAAGAAAATGGGGTATTCTGATAAATATTTAACAACCAGCACTCTGAAAATATGCATATATGATATACTTTTTAAGTTTAATCTTCATTATTAATATATTCTCCTGTCACTTTCTTAAGGCTAGGTAGTCAGCAAAATAATAAATCAATCCCTAATTTATAGCATTTCTTGTTTTCAAGGTACAGAGGCTCACAGTGGAAATTTAACAATTGAGTCTCTAGCAAACCCCTGCAAGAAACCCAACTGAGCAAAATCATCTCATGGACATTCAAGAATGTTATTAGAAGAACAATAAATAGATGAAATATTGAAAAATATAGTCAAACTTATATGCTAGATTCTTTTTGCCATCAAAGATAGGGGAGCTGCTATATTTGCACTCTACTATTATAGTCCTGGAGATTGGCATATAGAGAAAGTAGAAATATAACATGAGAAAACAAAGGTAGCAAAAGCAGTTTGACTCGACCAATTAAATGTACAGAGAGAAGTCCTGGGATGCAGATTACACAATTTTGAGGAGTTGAAGGATCAGTTGTCAAGGCACCTGCAGAGGGGAAGATATCAGACATGAAAAAAATCTGACATTATTAAAAAAAAAAAGAGGTGAATTAGAGAACACCAGTAACTACTGATGAGTAAACCTATATTCCACCTATATCAAGTTTTCATGACATTAATTTATACATGCTTTGAAAGCAGCCTTGGTGAAAGTATTAGAAGGGAACAGGCTGACTTTTGCAAATGATATTCCACAATAGAGTACATCATTACCATCACGCAATTGAATGAAAAATGTGGGGAATAAAAGATGAAAAGAGCAATGTAGAAGTGAACAATGGACATACATAAAATGTAACAGTACAAACAAGTATTTTGTAGAAGGGATGTAAAGGATATCATTGAAGAAATATTTTATTGAAAAAAAAGATGGGCTAGTCATGTGACAGAAGTGGCATGTGATAGAGAGACCAAATGTTCCTTTGGTATCCTTTGGATGTGAAGGAAGTGTGAAGAGAGCTCTCAGGACATTGGACAGAATCTATAGTCAACTTATGGTGTGATGTTGACACAGAGTCCAGAGAATACATAGACATGAATGAATCCTGACCTACATCATTAAAGTGAAAATCCATATTGAGAAGCTTGCAGGTCCTTTAGCAGAAGTGGAAGACAGAACCAATGATCGAAGACTAGATAAAACCAATACAATGTCATTTTCAAAAAGGATCATCTTGGGAACCCCAGCATCTAGAGAGAACCACTCTGAATGAATAATCACCACTGTCCAAAAAATCAGAATTGAGGGTCACTTAAAGGAAAATTGAAAAGCCTTATCACAAGAATGAACTGGCCACAAAGTATTACCAACTAAGAATATATTGTACAATATAATGAAGGCAAGAACTGAATCTTATTCAGATTTTGTTGTTCCCAAGGTGTTTAGCAGTGTTTTGTACACTCTAAGTGGTTAATAAATGCATGATAAATTGAGATTAGAGTGGATTGAATTGGTCATCAGTTCCCTAATCTGTAAAATGACCCTTTTGGCTCTAAAATTTTATCACTTTAATTCACTGTTAATTTTATTAATCTAATTTAGCATTTATCACTAATATTTAACATTTCTACTTTTAACTAACCTTGTGTATTAAAAGAGATCCAAAAATCTGTCCTGATGGTCTTGTCTTGACTGTTTGGATCAGCCTCATATCAAAATAATGTAGTGGGTTTATCCCTTAACATCTAGTTCTCATTTATCTATCTTGGCCACAGATAATTTGAACTCCTTGTTAGTCTGTTTGAATTAAAGAAAGATAGTTTTGCCTTTCTGTTACCAAAGCCCTTGCTTCCTTAAGAGAGAGGGAAAAATTATATAATGTGATGTCACTGAGGCTATAAAAGTATCTGCTTTTCTCCCATCTCAACAAAAAATCATGAACTAACTTTAGTAGAAGAATGAAGTAACTCTTGTGCTCAGCCTATCTTGTTTAAACTAATCTATGTAGAATAGATCAGTTCTTAAATCAGCCAGTTGTTACTAGCAACACCTTTATAAATTGCCTTCTCTTTCAAGTTCCTTTAGAAATGCATCTTGTGAAAGAGGTTGTATCCCATAATATAGAACATCATATTTGAATAGAATTTAATAGGATTTTTGAACATAGATTTAAATTGATTTTGTGTGGTCATCCTTCCTAGGCTAATTTATACAGTTTCCCTTAGCTTTTCCACATCCCTTTTATTTTTCCAAACTTTTATTCACCTTTGTAGCTATCTCCAAATATATTCCTTTCTGTTAATAGAGTCTAGAATTGTACAGAATTCTTTGTGATGGGAATTTTTTTTTCTGTTTTTCCCAGTTATGCATTCTAACACTTGCCTTATTATCTTCAGTGAAACTCCTCACTCAAATTCATGTTGTAGTTGACCATGACTGATTACTACAGGTTCATAGAATGGCCATGTTAGATGAATCATTGAAATTAGTATAATTTCCTCATTTTAAATAAGAGGAAACCAAAATCTAGCTTCTTCCCCAAGACAAATTAGAACTTAAACTCCAGATAGTTTGATTCATACTTAAATGTTCTTTTCAAATCATGATGCCAGGTTTTAAAAAATATTTTTCTCGTTATATTTCTGTTTTATATTCAAAGTAATCAAAAGGCTTGGAGGGTATGATCTAGAAAATCTTGGATTTACCACCATAAAAGCATCATTTTACAATATACAAGTACATTTACTTCAGGTTCTTGTCATAGTATATTTTCTTTCTCCAAAATTCTGAAAAGGCAATTTATATGTTCTAAATGTATAATGCTCACAGGTCTCCATGTATATTAAAATATCAAATGATTATTAGATTAAATCTAGAAATGAGGCTTTTAATATTTTGCTGCCTAGAGTTCTATGACATGCCATTTTCATTCTTTCTTTTTTTTTTTCCAAATGCTTTATTAACTTCTGGTTACATCATTCATTTCCACCAGATTTTGAGTTACAGTTTTTTCCCCTTTTTAACCCTACTCACCACCCCAAAATAGTGGTCCCACAGGATATCCCCTCCTCCAGTCTTCTCTCTCCCGTATCTTCTCCCATATCCCCTTCAACTTTTCCAGTAGGACGTGGTAGATCTTTATGCCCCAATGCCTGTATATCTTATTTCCCAATTACATGTAAAATAGAATTAATAATTGCATTTAAATATTTTTAAACATTTGATTTTAAAACTTTGAATTCCAGATTCATTCCCTTCCTCTCTTGTCACTCACCCTTACTGGGAAGATAAGCAATTCAGTATAGGTTGTATATGTATAGCCATGCAAAACATTACCATAGTAGATATGTTGTGAAACACTGACTATATTTCCCTCCCTCCTATCCCACCTCCCATTTATTCTATTCTCTACTTTGATACTGTCCCTTTTCAAAAGTGGGTGCTTCCAGCTTCACTTTCTCCCAGCCTTCCCTCCCTTCCATCATTGCCCCTCTCATCCCTTTGCCCCCTATTCTCTTATGGGGTGAGATACCCTATTTAGTGTGTATGTCATTCCCTCCCTGAGTCAAATTCAATGAGAATAAGGTTTTGCCTTTTTGCCTTCGTGTTCTTCCCCTCCATTGTAAGCATTTTCCCTTGCCTCTTCTATATGAGATAGTTTACCCCATTCTGTATCTCCCCATCTCCTCTCGTTATATTCCTCTCTCACCTCTTAATTTCACCTTTTAAATATCATCCCTTCCTATTAAATTGGTCCTGTGCCCTCTATCTGTATACCTATAAGCATATATATATATACACACATTCATATATATATTCATATGCCCATATACCCTCCTACATAAACATATATATGTATATGTGTGTGTGTATTCCTTTCAACTATTTTCAAACTGAGAAAAGTTTCATCAGTTACAATTATCATTTTTCAATGTAGGAATGTTAATAGTTCAACTTTGATAAGTTCCTTATGATTTCTTGTCCCTGTTTACCTTCTCAAGCTTCTCTTGCTTCTTGTATCTGAATGTCAGATTTTCTATTCAACTCTGGTTTTTTCATCAAGAATACTTGAAAGTCCTCTATTCCACTGAATGACCATATTTCCCCCTGAAACATGATACTCAGTTTTTCTGGGTAGGTGATTCTTGGTTTTAATCCCATCTCCTTTGCCCTCCGGAATATCATATTCCAAGCCCTTCGATCCCTCATTGTAGAAGCTATCAGATCCTGTGTTATCCCGATTGTGTTTCCACAATATTCAAATTGTTTCTTTCTGGCTGCTTGTAATATTCTCTCCTTGATCTGGGAATTTTGGAACCTGGCTAAAATATTCCTAGGAGTTTTCCTTATGGGATCTTTTTCAGGAGGTGATAGGTGGATTCTTTCAACCTCTATTTTGCCCTCTGGTTCTAAAACATCAGGGCAGTTTTCTTTGAGAACTTCCTGGAGGATGCTTTCTAGGTTCTTACTTTGATCATGGCTTTCAGGTAGTCGATTAATTTTTAAATTCTCTCTCCTGGATCTATTTTCCAGGTCAGTGGTTTTTCCCATGAGATATTTCACATTGCCTTTTATTCTTTCATTTGTTTGGATCTGTTTAACAGAATCTTGATTTCTCATAAAGTCACTAGCTTCCATTTGTTCCAGTCTAATTCTGAAGCAATGATTCTCCCCATTGAGCTTTTGAGATTCTTTTTCCATCTGGCAAATTCGGCTTTTTTTTTTTTTTATTTCTTAAAGCAATTGGGGTTAAATAACTTGCTCAAGGTTATACGGCCAGTTATTTCTGGGTGTGGTGCTAAGTATCTGAGCCGGGATTCGATCCCCAGGTCATCCCGCCACTGGGGCTGGTGCTCTTACTCGCTGAGCCACCTGGCCACCCCCCAAATTCGGCTTTTTAAGGCATTCTTCTCCTCATTGCCTTTTTGAGCCTCTTTTGCCATTTGAGTTAGTCTATTTTTAAAGTTGCTATTTTCCTCAGTCAGGCTGTTGACTCTCATTTTGTAATTTTCTTGCCTCGTTCTCATTTTTCTTCCCAGTTTTTCCTTCACTTCTCTTATTTGCTTCTTAAGGTCCTCTATGGCCTGTAACCAGCTTGTATTTGTCTTTTGGTGCAGAAGTTCTGACTTCACTGTCTTCCTCCTGTTCCATGCTTTAATCCTTTTTGTCACCAATATAGGAGTGTAAAATTGGGGTACTCTGTTTATTTTGCTTGCTTTGCCGGCTCATTTCACCACTCAGTCACTTGATCCCTTGTCTTTTTGCCACAATAGGACTCTGCCACCAGACAGGGGAGCTTCTGTCCTAAACCTTGGGGTTTTCTCAACACCTGAAGGTATTAGTTGGGTGCCCTCTCTGAAGTCTCCACATGCTCTGGCATGCTAGTCACACACCCCAGGACCTGCACCCTAGACAGCAATGCAAATCCAAGCAGGTTAAAGCAAGAGCAATTACCCCTCAGACTGGTCGCTTGGTCCCCCTACAGTCTGCAGGCCAGGAGCTGAAGCTGCCACATGGGGGTGGCTGCAGGGCCAAGTCTCCTCAGAGGCTTCTTGCCCCGGTGGAAGAGGCCAACGTGCTCCTAACTACTAGATTTCAAAGTCCACACTGCACTGACCTCTCACTTTGTCCTTAACATCTATGTGTTGATAATTCTGGAAACTGCCACAGCTTCTGGTGATCTGGAGTCCCTCTAGCTGGTGGTTGGTCAGGTCTGCCCTGGGGCTAAAACTGCAGTGTGGTGCTGGGCTGGCTGATTCCTGCCGGCCTGCAGGGCCGTCCTCAGTAGAAGGTTAGCTTGTTTGTGTTGTTTTGTGGGTTCTGTAGCTCCAAAGTTTATTCAGAGTCCCCTTTTACATGAATTGGGGGAGATGGAAGCCTCAGTCCCATGGAAGTCCTGTTTTTACTCCCCCATCTGGACTTTGTCCCATGACATGCCCTTTTCAAGCTTGAAAGGATTTAAGATTCTTGAAGTAATGGATGGCTTTTATGGTGGTAATATACATATTTTAAAATGAATGAAAGAAAATGGAGAAAATATTTGGGAAATGTTTGTTTTGTTTTATAAACTTCCATGATACATTGTTATTCTTCTTTTAATATTTACCCTGTATTAAACTATTTATGTATCTTTACATTGGACTTCAGCAGTTAACTTTCTTCCTATCTTCCCTCATTTTTCAGCTTAATAAACAACAGTTGCAGATATTAAAAGAACGATTTCTGGCCTTCCTTAATGGGGAAACCCAAATTGTAGCAGATGAAGCATTTTGTAATGCAGTTCGAAGTTATTATGAGGTAAGTGAAATAATTTGTTTTTGGTATTTTCTATGTTAAAAGTTTTTGTAAGGTCTTATCTGATTATGAAATGACTAGAATTGGTGGTTAATCAGATCTTTTGAAGAGATGAGGCAGAAGGAAATGGTTTGGAAAAATCTTTTAGTAATAGTGATATAGTTTCATATAGCCATCTTTATGTCTATTTATCTAAATTATACATTTTTAATTAAGTTTTCCATAGGAAATTACTATTTAAAACCAATAAATAATTTGTAGGGGATTAAACTGCATACATTTTCCCCTGAAGGAATAATAAACACAATCTTGTCATTCTTGAGTTTAACCTAAACCATCAATATATGTATCAATTTTAATAATTGCCCTTTTATAATCCATTCTTTATACTCCCAAACTAGCAGTTAACCTCTTGTTATTATTTAGTAAGGCATTTTATTATTTTGGAATATATCTTGTCATAACTTATATATTAAATCAAACCCAACAATTTATTTATGAGGATCACTTAATTTTAAAAGTTGTGAATATTTGTAATTTCTTTAAAAAATAGCCTCATTTCTCTTTGCAATATTAGAGGTCATGCCTCTACTTAGAATTAGTATTAAGAGAAGAAATCTAATCTCTTTTTATGTAAAAAGAATGGAATCTTATTTTGCTTTCTTAATTACTTATAGATTTTCATATTTTAATTGTTATTGAAATATTAGCAAATTGAAAATTTTTCGGGGTTGCATGGGACACTACCTTTTAATGGTAGTTTCTTTCCTGCTAATTCAGCTCTTTTTAGGTAATTCTGTAATTTTTAAACTTTTCTTGCTTTTCCCCCAATAATCCTACATTTTCTTTTGAGGACTATTCTTTAAAAAATAACTTAAAATATCTTGCTTCTTTCATTCTCAATTCAGATATTGTATTTCTTATACATTAGATAATATAGAATTGGAATATTTTTTTTCCTTTTTATAAAAATAACTGGTTGGCTATATGTGTTGGCTTCTGTGTTTTTGTTTTCATTTTATTGTATTTTTGTAATGCCCATGTTTCAAGTGGTACTGTTAATAAGCCAGCAAAAGTATTTTGTTATTCTTTTAAGTCTATCTTGCATAATTTGCTGCTATGCTCACCTATAAAAGTGTCTGTAAAAAGTAAACAAACAACAAAATCAGTCTTTGATAAGATATTATTAATTAAATTGAAAACATGGTGTTCTTGTTATCTTTATCTTTAGACATAAGTGCATCCAAACATTTCCTATTTCATTGCTTCTTTCAGCCTCATAATGCTACTTTGGGTTGCTTTTGAGTATAGCTTTTCCATGACTATTGTAGCTCTATTTTTCTAGTCCAGTTGTTATTAATTATCAGCCCTAATTAAATTGCTTTAGATCTTAAACCACTTCTCTTGTTTTACTTTTTCTTTTGTACTTTTATATTTTTAATTTTGTTATATAGTATCTTTGCTTTAGCATAATTTGTTGCAAATTGACATTATCCTGTCCAGTAGCCTAAAAATGTTTCTCTAGCCTTACTTCTACCCCCAAAGTATTTACCAAAAAACATTACTTAAATATCCATTCCTTACCTAGGAGGTAATTTTTTGATGGTATACGTCATTGGATAAGGTCTTTGGAAATAACAGGTTTAAAAAAAATTTACTTAAATGTATTTTTAATGTATCAAAATGAATATTTTCACTGTGTAGTTTTGACTTTACTCTGTGTGTGTGTGTGTGTGTGTGTGTGTGTGTGTGCGTGTGTGTGTGTGCTGGAAGGACTGACTCTGTTTCACTGCCAGCTTGAAGTGTTTGACTTCTGTGCATTAACAATACTGTGATAGAGATAAAAGTCATTGAAGTATGCTCTTTAAGGGCTCCAGCATTGCACATTTCCTTGGAGTGATATCGTTTCTTAACCACAGAATTTAAAAGCACAGTAGGAGAGTATAGTGCAAAACAACTGACTAGCTGTGGAAACTAGCTCAATCCATTTTCATCTGGGCAAGGCCAGACATTTTGAGTCAACCTTGTCATTAGAAGCTTCTGTGAGCATTACTGGAACCAAATAAAGCCATATCAAAACTACTGGTTATCCTAAATAATTTGCACCTGGTCATTGTTGTATAGACTTTATGTGATTGTTATCACTGAAGCAAGTGTCTGTTAAGTATTTTAAGTTAAGTGACTGTGTTTAATTTTTTTATCTGTAAAATGATTATAATTTCACCCAACTTCCAGTGTTGTTATAAGGATGAAATGAGATAAAAATTGTGAAGTAGTTAGTACCGTACCTCACACATTGTAAGCACTACACAAATATTAGATATGGTTATTATTCTATTGCTCTTTCATTTTTAGATTTTATACATTATTTTCTGGCAGCTAAGTGGCACAACAAAGTGCCAGATCTGGAGTCAGGAATACTTATTTTCATGAGTTCCAATTTGAACTTAGACTCCTACTAGCTATATGATCCTGGGCAAGTCACTTAACTCCATTTGCCTCAGTTTTCTGATCTATAAAATGAACTGGAGAAGGAAATTGTGAACCACTCAAGTATCTTGGCCAAGAAAAGCTCCAAATAGGATCATGAAGAGTTGGACACATCTGAAAAACAACTGAAAATTATTAAATTAATTTGTGTCATAAACATAGTAAATACTCTGCTTTTACAGAAGTGTTGATTTTTAGTCTTTGTCTGAGAGCCTCATAATCTCTTTAAATCTGAAGTGGGGCTAAATTCTTATTGACATCTGTGTTCTGTAGTAGAGGGTTATTGGAGAAATAGGAAAAGAAAGGAAGGCCAAAGCTGATTAAAACATTGAAAGGTATATGTGTGTTTTGGAAAGGTTTGAACTTGAAAAGTCAATTAGAGATTGAATTTAGGGAGAGTGAATTTGAAAAAAAAAACTGAGGAGAATTTGAAGTATTCTCTAGTCTCATCTGTTTTGAGATTCTATTTCCTGGTTTAAAGAGGCATGGGATCAGGGGCAAGTAAGGAGGATCACAGAATAGGTTCTGAAGGTAAGACAGGCCAGTGTAAGAAAAGAAAATTGGAAAAACTGGAGGCTGAAACAAATTCATTAAGTGGATTTTGGGGATTATAGTGGGTAATTGATAAAACAAAGTAGGTTGATAGGGCGACTGAAGTGAAATAGATATGATTGTGAGGTTGTTGAGACAACAGAGGAAGTTGAGTGGGGTTGTCAAATTGTTAAGAGGTGATTTGAGATATAAGCATGCACAGATTTTGCAAAAAAAATTGATAAGGCTGAAAATTTCAAATGATATTGAAAATAGAGGGAATCATGTTCTTATTTATGCTGAAAATATGATGTTTGCATTTCTGCCACAACTAGATGATTGTTATTTGTGTCCCAAATACAGTATGATTTCCCTGGAGGAGAAAGTAAAAGGACTGAAAGAAGGCCTCTCTACTTCCCAGACTGTCAGGTTTAGGATTAAGTGTTCCTAAAAGAAATGAATATAGCAAGGAAAAAGAGAAGCATTTGAGATGAAAGAAGGAAAGCTTGACCTTTATGAGGATGTTAGAAAGTGAAAGGATATTACAAAGAACAGAAAGGGAAGGGGGAGAAAAGGACAATTGTATAATTGGAAGTTAGAAAACAGATTTCCAATTGTTCAAGATCTGCGTGCTCTGAGGTAAAAGAAGTTTCTCGTCCTTCAAGGAATTATACAATATAGCCACAACCATTATTATGAGAAATCATCCAGTTTGGATTAGAAAAAGAAGAAAAGGGTAGCATTAGTTGATGATTCTCTGCTGAGAGGTAGTGGACGTTTTGTTGGCTTGTTAGGTCAACCAGTGACTAGTGAGGTCACTAGCATCTTCCTAGGGCACATGTAATAAGGAAGTTGATTCACTGAAGATCCCCTACTCTATTCCAATTAGTGTCAATCATTTTGATATGATTATAGGTTCTATATATTTGGCCCCAGAGGTGTGCACTGCAGATGGCATAATCATGGGAAGATGGCTGGAAACCCTCCACCCTTGTTTTTCCTTGCTGTGGTGACCAAGCCCAGTGTGGCAGAGGAGACTCAACTACAGGGAAAGTCCCCCAAATTACTTCTGTACGTGCACATTATTTTCTCTTGTCCAAAGGGAGCAGGTGCCCATCTTGTGATTACCTAGTCAATTGAGATATTCCTTGCTTTGCCTAACCCGTGACCTTGCTGACATATTGTTTTACTTATTTTAGTCTATGTGTCATATATAAGCCAATGAAATTATTCTGTGTCTGTATAGCTCTTCTTGAATGTTTGCATAGCAAACCCTATAAAAACATGACTGTAAAAGGAGGGGGAATCTCAGATTGTGAATATCTGAAGTCCACTTCATTGTGGACCCTTTAATAAAACGTCATTGGCTCAGAGCTCTTAGTTTCTCTTATTATAGGTTTGGGTAATTATACCACAGTTATAACAGATAACCTTTCAAGAGTTATCAAAACCAATTACAACTATGCAGTTCTGGTGATTTATATGGGCACAAGTGATATTACCAGAAGGAACTTAAAAAAAAGTATTAATGATTATGAAGTTCTATGCAGGAAAGTAAACATCACAGGGTTCCCCCTGTTGTCTTTTCCTCTTTGTTTATTAAAGGTAAGGGATACAGAAAACAAAGGTTAATTTGAGAAGTAAATAGCTGGCTAAGGAATGGGACTTGAAGGTTTGGACTTAAAGTACAGGGATGGCAGATAACTAGCTAAGGAATGGTGTATACTTCACAATAGCTGGGAAGAATGTATTAGCTGGGTGTGTTGCAAATGTAATCAAAAGGACTTTAAACTATTAAAAAAAAAAAAGACAAAGGTTGGGATAAGACGTTCTGTGTATCTCTCCAAAGTTAGATACCATGGAGAGTGGTTACAATGAATGAATAATAATAATTAAATTTCCTGGAACTCACAGGTAGTAAACTTTAAGAAGAGGTCCAGTAGCAAAATCCATTACCTCAATTATTTATGTGAAAAATAACCACAGTTAATGAATAAGAGGAATCATATTTCCCAATGCAAGGAGGCAAATTTGACCAACAGGTAGAAGAATCAATAACAGAAAAATCTATTCTAGATCTGATGTTCCTTACTAATTGGGAGGAACTAATTGCTAGGGTGGGAATTTGGGAAATCCTATGGAAAAAATGACCCCTGCCTCCTAGATTTTGTGATTGAGAAGGAAAGAAAAGCTGGGCACAGTCTGACATGCTCCCAAGATTTTGGAGAAAGCAGATTTTACCAGGTTCAGAGGCAATATGGGTAGGATATTATGGAGTAAAATAATATTGGGAAGGTTATACCATATAGGATGGGAAATAGTCAAGGAGGAAATTCTCTGGGAAGGATGGGGGGCAAGTATTTGTCTGACGAGACTGATATCTACACAGGCAAATTGATAACAAACTTAGATTTATAAAAGAAATATACAGAAGATAAAAACAAGGTCAGATAACAGAGGAAGGTGAATTTAATAATGTGGCAAAGTGCTGTAAAAAACATGTGATGTGAAAGCTCAAAATGAATGGAGGCTAGCAGAGAGTAGGTTTTTAAAGCTATGTCGGGAAGAAAATGAAGATCTAAAAAGGAATGGGAACTTGGATTAGAATGAATGCAATAATGATAAACAATAATGAATAAAAGGAAGAACTGCTTAATTCTTGTTTTGCCTGTTTTATCTGCCAAGGAGAGTGACCTTTGCCCTGGAAATGACAATAAGAAATCACTAACAGGATAGTAAGAGAGCTCCAAGCTGCTCTTGATAAATACAAGCCACCTGGCTGAGCTGAGCTACATTCTCAGGTACTGAGAACTGGAAGATCTAATTACTGAGCCACTGACAGTAGCATTTGAAATATCATAGAAAAATGGAAAAGATATTACAAGATAGGAGAAGGGTGAATGTTGCCCCAGTTTTCAAAGAGTGAAGAGAAAGAACAGAGAATGGAAAAAAAGATATAGGTTATTGAGCTTGAATGTGATGCCTGTGAAAATTCTAGAATGAATTTTTAAGGAGGTAGAGGGTAAATATATAGAATAGGAAGATGGAAGCCAGCATGGCTTCATCATGAACAGGTCTTGCCTGGCTAACTTCATTTCCTTTTTTGGCAGAATTATTGAAATCAGTAGAAGAGAGAAATGCTATGGACGTAGTTCCTCTAGTTCAGTAAAGCTTTCACAGCGTGTCTCATGCAATTCTTATGGGGAAGATGTAAAGTCATGGATAAGATACTAATACAACCAGATGGATACAGAACTGATTGAGGGACCATACTCCGAGAGTAATTGTTGATGTTTCAGGGTCATCAAGACAGGAAGTCTAACGTAATAGCCGCAGCAATCTTCATGTGGCCCTGTGCTCCCTGACGTTTTTATTGATGACTTGAATAAAGGCATAGATGGTATTCTTATCAAATTTGTAGAAGGTACAAAGCTGTTGAGCAGAAGAAGGATCCAAAAGAAGCTCTTGATGGCCTAGAGCATTTGACTGAATCTAAGTTGAAACTGAATAAGAATAAATGTAAATTATTTCTTTTGAGTGCAGAAAAAAATCAGTCTCACCTGTACAATATGAGGAGGGACAAAGGGGCATGTTGAATAGTTAATGTCCTGAAAAAAAGGTCTTGGGATGTTGGTGTGCCGCATATTCAAAATGAGTAAGCAGTATAATATGGCAGGGGAGAAAAAAAGGACTAAGCTGTATTAAAAGAGACAGAACTTCCAGGAATAGGAAAATGATAGTGCTGTTGTATTCTGTTGTAGTCACACAGACACACATACACAGATACACACACACACACACACTCAGAAATTGATAAATGGGACATTGTCCAGAGAAGGGCAACTTTTGTGATAGGTCTTCAGTTCGTCATATGACGTTCAAATGAAGGAATTGATAGTTTAGTGGAGGATGAATTATACTGGAGAGAGACTTGAGGCAAAGAAAGTATATCTTGGTGACTTTGGTCGTTCAAGCATGAGATGGTAAAGGCTTTCACCAGTGTGGTGGCAGTATCAGAAGATGGAAGGGGGTATATATAAGAGATGTTATGAAGGTATAAATGATAGGACTTGACCACAGATTGGATATAGTGGGGAAAGAGGGAGAGTGAAAAGTCAAGGACACCTTAGGCTGTGATACTGAGTTACTGGGAGGATGTTTGGTTTTTTTTGACAGTATTAGGGATTTGTGTGAGTGTTCTGTGAGTGATTTGTGTGAGTGATTTGTATAGGGATGATAACTGAAACCATAGAAGCTGTTGAGATCACCAAGCAAAATGTGTTGAGGGAGAAGAGAAGATGAAGCATCACAGAGCTTTGTGGGACCCCCACCGTTAGTGATATGGATAAAGATTCAGCAAAAGAGACAGGCAAGGCATGGTCAAATAGAAGGAAAATCAGGAGAGGGTGGTGTCCCAAAAACCTAGAGAGAAGATAAGGAATAGAGAGAAATCAACAGGCTCAGCTGCAGAGAGATCAAGAAGAATGAGGACTGGGAAACTGCCAAAAGATTTGGCAGTTGAGATCATTAGTAACTTTGGAGAGAGAAATTTTAGTTGATAATGAAGTCAGAAATCAGACTGCAGTAGTTAAGAAGAGAATGAGAAGAAGGCAGTAGATTAGACATAAAATGGGGGAGAGATAAAGGACAATAGCTAGTGGGGAGGACAGATCAATTGAGAATATTGATATTGGGAGAGAGGTAGCCATGTTTGTGGGCAGCAGGGAAGCAGAAGCAGGACATACAGACTTAGGATCAAAACAAAAGCAGCTCTACTGAAAAAGGGGTTGTATATTTGGAGAAAGCTCAGTTAAGTGTTAAAGCAATTTCAGTTAAAGGAATAGTGCATGAGAAATAATTTTACAAGCAAATGATGCACTATCACCATGTCCTTACTTTCTCCTTGGAACATGATAGCCTCAAGTCTTCCTGAACCTATTGTTTCTAGATTTTGGGAAGCATGATTATCTTTTTCTAGGTGTCTCACATGTGTTGCTACACAGGCCAAGACTGAGGGGGAGCCCACTCTGAGTAGCTACTTCAATTCACGCTCTTCTAGAGTAATGATATCTCTTACCCAAGCATTATGTAGTATTTGATATTTTACTATGAAAAAAAAAGATGTCATCCAGATACCAAGTAAGGGTTAAAGACATAGGGTATAACTTGTAATTTATACAATAGAATGCAATAATAGTTAGCATTGAGAGAGCACTTTAAATTTTGTAAAACACCTTAAAATATATCTTTTTATTTTTGCAATGTTGTTATTCCCATTTTTTTTTTTAAATCGATTTGGAAACTAAGATGGACAGTGGTTAAGTGACTTGCCTAGTGACATTTAAGTAAATTGAACTCAGGTTTTCTTGACTCCACTTCAAGCACTCTATAAACTATACAATTTAGCTGGTGAGGGAAGGAGGGGAAAGAAATAGAAATTAGCTTAAGGGGAATGACATGGACAATTAAAGGGTTTTTAAAAATATAGAAGTGAACATATTTGCAGGCTAGAGGTAATAAGCTAATAGGGAGAGATAAAGGATTAGAAAAGTTCAAGGGCTTATTGATGGGACAAACTCTGAGATAAAGCATATGGGAATAGGAAAAACAGGACAAGGCCAGTAGGGCATACCAAAAATAGTTCTGCAGTTGTAGTCAGAAGATCTGGTTTCATATCTTGCCTCTGCTACTTATTACCTATGTGAGAGTAGGTAAATCACTTAACCTAAGAGTCAGTTTCCTTATATGTCAAATTTAGGGATTTTCCTAGAATGATCTCAGAGTTCCTTCATAGTTTTGGAAATAGATTTAGCTGAATTAGCTTTGGCAAGCAAAAGGTCCACTTAAGAGATTGGAGTAGGGAGGAAAAGATGAATGATGGAGAGGGGTTTCAAGATATAGATGAGGGAAGATGAGGTAGCTCATAATAAATGGACTTAATTTTTCTCTGTAAAGTAGGAAGGGAGGCGATAGCCTCTGTTGAGAGGGTATGGTAAGGGTAATTGTTAGGGAAGAAGGGAATGTAGGCAAGGAAAAATGAGGTGTGGAATGGAATAAAGATTCACTTAAGGAAGAATAAAAGGATGGCCAGACAGCCACAAGATCCCTTTTGGTATCAGAAAAGGTGAATTTGAATTAGAGCCAATTGAGAAGGTTTCTTGTCTTTCTCCAGTGGTTGATTATTCAAGAGTTTAGAAGCAAGAGTTGAGAAGACTCATGAGACAGGGGTGACCAGTGATGAAAATTAGTAAGAACAAGAGAAAGAAAAAGGGAAAAGGTATTGAATGACAATGTTGGAATTGAATTGACCATCTATAGGATCAAGATTATGAAGTAAAAGTGAGATGAGCAGAGGGGGGCAGAGTCAAGATGGCAGAGTAGAATCAGGACATCTCCATGGCTCCAGTTTCCACCCTCCCCAATCCATGTAAAAAGGGGACTCTAAACAAACTTTGGAGCTGCAGAACCCACAAAATGACAGAGAGAAGTTAACCTCCTGCTGAGGACAGCCCAGTGCTCTGAGAGCTGAGCCCAGCCCACGCCAAGGCCTTAGCCCCAGGGCAGGCCTGACCAGCCGCTGGCTGGAGGGACTCCAGATCAGCAGCAGCTGTGGCCTTTTCCAGATTTATCAAGACACAGATACGAAGGACAAAGTGAGAGGTCAGTGCATTCTGGACTTAGGACCCAGCGAGTGGGAGTGCATGGCTTTTGCCCCCAGGGCGAGGAGCCACTGAGATGGCTGGCCTAGCCAGCCAACACCACTTAGCAGCTTCAGCTCCTGGCCTGCAGAGTGTAGGGGGACCAAGCACCAGTCTCAGGGGTAATCGCTCTTGCTTTAACCTTCTTGGATCTGGATTGCAGTCTAGGGCGGAGGTCCTAGGGTGTGTGTCCAGCTTGCCAGAATGTGTGGAGACCTCAGAGAGGGCACCCATCTAATACCTCCTGCAGCTGAGAAAGCCCCAGCGTTTGGGAAAAAAGTTCCCCTGTCGGGTGGCAGAGTCCTACTGTGGCAAAAAGCCCAGGGGTCAAGTGACTGAGGGGCAACATGACCAGGCAAAGGAAACAAAGCAGACAGAAGATTCCAACATTAGACTCCTATTTAGAGGACAAAAAGGAGCAAAGCATGGAACAGGAGGAAGACAGTGAAGACAGAACTCCTGCACCAAAAGCTCCAAGAAAAATACGAGCTGGTTACAGGCCATCGAGGACCTAAAGAAGCAGATAAGAGAAGTGGAGGAAAAATTGGGAAGAGAAATGAGAACAATGCAAGAAAATTATGAAATGAGCGTCAACAGCCTGACTGAGGAAAATACTACCTTAAAAAATAGACTAACTTAAATGGCAAAAGAGGCTCAAAAAGGCAGTGAGAAGAATGTCTTAAAAAGCCAAATTTGCCAGATGGAAAAAGAATCGCAAAAGCCCACTGAGGAGAATCATTGCTTCAGAATTAGATTGGAGCAAATGGAAGCTAATGACTTTATGAGAAATCAAGATGCTGTTAAACAGATCCAAACAAATGAAAGAATAGAAGGCAATGTGAAACATCTCATGGGAAAAACCACTGACCTGGAAAATAGATCCAGGAGAGATAATCTAAATATTATTGGACTACCTGAAAGCTATGATCAAAGAAAGAACCTAGAAATCATCCTCCAGGAAGTTCTCAAAGAAAACTACCCTGATGTTTTAGAACCAAAGGGCAAAGCAGAGGTTTAAAGAATCCACTGATCACCTCCTGAAAAAGATCCCAAAAAGAAAACTCCTAGGAATATTATAGCCAGGTTCCAAAATTCCCAGGTCAAGGAGAGAATATTACAAGCAGCTAGGAAGAAACAATTTGAATATTGTGGAAACACAATCAGAATAACCCAGGATCTGGCAGCTTCTACACTGAGGGATCGAAGGGCTTGGAATATGATATTCTGGAGGTCAAAGGAGCTGGGATTAAAACCAAGAGTCACCAACCCAGCAAAACTGACTATCATGTTTCAGGCGAAAATATAGTCATTCAGTGGAATAGAGGACTTTCAAACATTCTTGCTGAAAAAAACCATAGTTGAATAGAAAATTTGACATTCATATACAAGAAGCAAGAGAAACATGAGAAGGTAAACAGGGAAAAGAAATAAGGAACTTATCAAATTGGAACTATTAACATTCCTACATGGAAAAACAATAATTGTAACTGATGAAACTTTTCTCAGTAGTTGAAGGGAATGGAAATATATATATGTCTATATATGAGGGTATATTGGTATATGAATACATATGTGAATGTGTGTATATATGTTTATAGGTATACATAAATAGAGGGCACAGGACCAATTTAATAGGAAGGGATGATACTTAAAAGGTGAAATTAAGAGGTGAGAGAGGAATATAATGAGAGGAGATGGGGAGAGACAGAATGGGGTAAACTATCTCATACAGAAGAGACAAGGGAAAATGGTTACAATGGAGGGGAAGAATAGGAAGGCAAAATGGAATGAGTCCTTATTCCCATTGAATTTGGCTTGAGGAGGGAATGAAATACACACTAAATAGGGCATCTCACCCTCCAGGAGAGTAGGGGGGAAGGGAATGAGAGGGGGGATGATGGAAGGGAGGGCAGGCTGGGGAGGAGGGAAGTTGGAAGCACACACTTTTGAAATGGGACGGGATCAAAGTAGAGAATAGAACAAATGGGAGGTGGGATAGGAGGGAGGGAAATATAGTCAGTCTTTTACAATATATCCACTATGTTATTGTTTTGCATTAGCCACACATGTACAACCTATACTGAACTGCTTATCTTCCCAGTAAGGGTGGGTGACAAGGGAGGAAGGGAATGAATCTGGAATTCAAAGTTTTAAAATCCAATATTCAAATATATATACTATTATTAATACTATTTTACATGTAATTGGGAAATAAGATATACAGGCACTGGGGCATAGAGATCCACTGGAAACGTCGAAAGGGGTATGGGAGAAAATATGGGAGAGAGCAGATTGGAGGAGGGGATATCCTATGGGACTGCTATTTTGGCACGGTGGGTAGGGGGAAAATGGGGAGAAAATTTGTAACTCAAAATCTGGCAGAAATGAACTCTGTAAATCAGAAGTTAATAAAGCGTTTGAAAAATGGGGAAAGAAATAAAGTGAGATGAACAGCTATCATAGACTGTGTGTGAACAGAAAGGGCTAGTGAGTATAAATTGTAGTAATAAGCATGATAAATTGATTTAGGAGGCATAAAGCAGAAGGAGAAAGTAGAACAGGAGATTATAACCAGAGATGGGAATCTCAGAATTCAAAATCAAGTACATGATGCAGTTATGGATGTTGAATTCTAAGGTATGTCTCCTCCCTCTGGGTAGCTAAAGTAAAATAATAACAGAGGTTTTAGGAGTGTATAAACTAGAAAAAAAATGTGTTTGAAGAAATAGTAATACATATGCTAGGGGTTTCTTTGGAGAAATTTAAACCAGATAATCCCTAAAAGATAAACATACAAGAGAAAACTGCATTACTGAGTGCAATGGAAATGAATCAGGGTCTCTCCAATTCCTGCAGCCCACTGGATACATTAGCAGAATGCATTGGGCAGGTAACAGAAAATAATGCTACCTTATCAGCCAATCCACATATACATCTCTCCAACATCACAGCTATATCATCCAATAGCTTTCAAAAATAATAGCTAATGTCAGCTGCAAGAAACCATCCTCTAACCTGTGGGTTGCTGGAACCAAACAAAGTAAGCTAGAGACAGGAGAGTCAGGAATCCAACAGCAGTTTTACTTTAAAGTGAGGAACGTGCCAGAGCCCTGCCAGTAATGGGGGGGGGGGGGGGGGAAGGGGGAAGGGAGAGGAACCTGCTTTAATGTGTCTAAATCTTGATTTATATACTTGTGGCTGAACAGAGAGTCAAGCAATGTAGGGTTCCAACAGTGGTGAGGCACAACAGAAACAGTGAGGCAAGTTTGGCTAGTGACATAACATCCATTCATAACTTGACATCTGAGCCTGTTGGTGTTTGTTCGAACTCAGAGAACATAAATCCAGAAGATGAGCCGAAAGGATCATTGTTATGCCAAACTCAGGGCAGAGCTTGCTTGCTGGGCCTTAGCTCTAGAAAACAGGGTATCTCCTAATATCTTGCCACTAGCATTTATATATCATTTTGTGGTTTACATAGCACTTTATTTATGTTGTCTCATTAGGTCTTCCAAAACCCCATATAAGATAGGTACCATCCTTTTAAAGATTAGGAAACTGAGGCTAAGAGAAACTAAATGCCTTGTCTAGGGTCGCATAGCTAGTAATTGGCTTATGCAGAATTTATTGTAGACTTTTTCTCATGGCAGGGCCGGAACTCTTTCTACTGTGTTACCTAGCTGCCTAGTAGGGTATAATGTATCAGACTAGGGAGGTGATAGACCCTTTCCTGATTAGCCCACATCTGGAAATTTTTTTCTGGTTTTGGAAGTGACATTTAAGGAATGGCTGATAACATGGGGAGCATTTAAAGGAAAGCAAAGAAATGAACATGGTTAAGGGCTTCTAGATTATCCCAGGTGAGGATCAGTCAAAAGTTGTGACTGTAATAGAGAAGATGACTCAGCTTGTCAACCCTTCAGGACCACCTGAAGAAAACTTCAGTTTGTGCTGGTCTGCTGACTTGGGGAGGCTATTGACTTTATGGGAAACATTGTGATAACCTATTAGGAGAATCAGCCTGTCAAGAAGCCCAGATATTTGGAGATCATCTCAGTCCTTCCACTGCACAAGTATAGAAGGCAACTGACTTTCTCAACCCTTCAGCTTGCAAAAGAAAAGCCAGAAATCTTTTTGAAAAGAGAATGTTGCCCCAATTTTATACCTATCTGTCATGGATATGACTGTAGTCAAGACAGATTATTAAAGATATGCCAAGAAACTGCTAGAATTAATGATAAATAGATCCAAATTGAAGTGTTCTTTAATGAAAACTGAGTGCATGACAAGGAATAAACAGGACATTCTGGGGTGTGCTGCTTCACCTGTAGAAAAGCAGGCTCTGTGTGACATGATAACTGTCTTGACATATTTAAAAGGATCTTACGTGAAAGGAGAGATGGAACTTGTTCTGTTTGTCTCACAGCTTAACTCACTGTTTGCACTGTCCCCCTACCTCAGTAGCTTTGCTGGCTTTACAGCCCTGTTTGGATAACCCCCAGCTGAGGTCTTCATTGTTGGAGGGGACCCCAGTCATACTCAAACCCCTCTCCGCACTGTTCCACTTCCTTAGCAGCCTTTCCCCAACACATGTAGCTAGTTCCTCTCCCCACCCTCTTTTCTAGCTCCCCTTGTCTTGTTTTGTTTTGCTTTATTGGAATGTAAGCTCCTTGAGAGTAGGCACTGTCTGGTTTTCCTGTAATTGTGTCCCCAGTGCTTAGATAGTGTCAGCATATAGTAAACAATCAAATGCTCCCTCCGTCACTCCATTTTTCTATCTATATTTCTAGTCCCAGAGTAAGCAGGTCTTTAAGCAAGTATTGGATGGATACTTGCCATGTATGTTGCAGATCAAAGTATTGTTCAGGCACTGGTTGGGCTAGATGTTCCCTAAAGACCTGTTCAATTCAGATTCTATGATTCTGTGAGTCTAAATTAATTATTGCAGGTGAGAACTAGCTAGGGATTAGGGATTGGGAAGAAGGGAATTCAAAATGCTCCTTTATTTAGGAACATATTCTTATGCAAATAAAATCATCATTTGTATAGGATTTAACTGGAGGCAGAGAATATAATTTTATATTGTCAGCTTTTTTCCCCCTAGCAAACAAATTGTGGTAAAGGAGAGATGTAAACCAAACATGGATTTATAAGGTGTTTTCAGCTTTCTGTTTTACTGAACAGAGCCCATTGACAAAAGCAATATAAAAGCAAAACCCATTGAGAAACCCTCCATTTTACACTGATTTTCGACTATCTGAATCATCATTTTTAAACAAAAAATTATCAAGTAGATGAGAGGGACATTGAGATTCTTTTTCCTTAAATATGTGTGCAGAGGAAAGTAATAATAGATTTATTTCTGTACGTAATTTCCCAAATTACACTTTTCTATCTGATATGTCTGCTTCTGACTCCTACAACACAAGGTTCATGATATCTAAATAAAATTTACTCTCTGATTACTTGACAATTGATATGTCAACCAATAAATCACACTTGTTTGCAAAGGACAGTACATTGCTGCTTAGAGCTTATTATAGATTTTCAAGTCCAGTTATTTTTTAATAGATGTAGAGCATTTTCTTTCAGTGCTTCTGCTAATTTCTTGTCAGTCTTCATGCTGAAGGAAGAAATGGAATTTGTTTAATACAGATTTGCATATCTATTTGCCCCCCCCAAATGTCTAATGGTTAAAGAGATATTTATGTAAAATTCTCAGATTATATTAATAGTACTATGACTTTAGTAATTTTCTAAGGCCTGAAACAACAGATTAAATTGCATGTAAGTCTTAAATTGTGCTAAAGATTGGGTATTATCAGTCTTCTTTAAGTGATGAATACTTAGAATATTTTTGAATATTAACTTTTATTCATGTCAGTAAAGTGGATAGAATTTAAACCCAATTTTGGATTAAGAACATAGGTGCTCTAAGATTTGAATAAATAGAATGTAGTATGTTTGTTCAGACTTTTTCAATCATAGGAAAAGCAAACTTTTTGATATCTTGGGCTAAATTTAAATCCTGGTAGAGTGAGACATCAAATTATCTTGCCTCAGGGGACTGTCACTGACCTAGTTATCATCTTCCTTGGTGGTTCTTGATGCTTTGCTTCTAATAATAATATTTCAAATGCTATTGCCTCAGGAAACCATTACTGACAGTTATTATCTTCTTTGATCTTAATACCTTGTTTCTGATAACATTAGCAATAATAACATTTTCATACTTTGGAACTATGCTTATATTTGCAGAATGTTTCTATCACAGTTACTGATTTCCAGCTCATCAGTTCAATTTAACAAATTTTTATTAAGTAACTATTTTGCACATGGTGCCAGTTTATGAACTGGAGGGTTACAGTGATACTACCTACCCATCTGCATACTTACATAGATAGATACATATGTGTGAGAGTGAGATCTGCATAGAAATGATTGCATCTGTGAGACCAAATGAGGTTGCCAAAGAAGAGAGTCAAAAAGAGGGCCCAGGAGAGAATTTCAAGAGAACTGGGTGATGAATAATGGTCTAACAGTGAGACTGAAGAATGTTCAGGCAGGCAAGAAGAGAACCAGGAGAGAGCAATGTCATGGATGTCAAGGGACTAAAGAAGAAGGATACCCAGGAGAGAGGAGGTTGTCAAAAAGCTATGTAGAGGTAAAGGAGAATGATGATTAAGAAAAGTCGTTTAGATTTTTTCAGAGAAGAGGTCATCGATACTAACCCTTATAGAGAGCAGCTTTCAGTGAAGTGACTTGACTGTAAGCCAGATTGTAATTACTTGAGAAATGAAGTGGATTTTGAGAAAGTGAAAGGAAGTGAGTATATAGACTGCTCTTTCAAGGAGTTTGTCCATAAAAGGGAGGAGAAAAGTGGGGCAATATCTTAAAGGGGTAAGAGGGCTAAATGTTTTATTTTTAAAAGATGAGGTTGACCTGGGCATGTTTGTAGTTAACTGGGAAAGAGCCACCAACAAATGAGAAATAGAGAGAATAATCAAGTGAGTCAACACTTGAAGAACATCAGAGGCAGTAAAATTCAGGGCACAAGCAGAAAGATTGGCCTAGGCAAGGAGAATGACTAGTTCTTTTTCAGAGAATGGAACAGCAAAGGAGAGAAGGTAGATAAAACTCTAGAGCTGAAATTTTTAATATTTCTTTTTATGTACCATGGTCCCTTTTAGTTATCTGATAAAAGTCTATGTACCTCTTCTGAGAATGCTTTTTGAAATGCAGAAAATAAAATACATAAAACTACAAAGGAAACTAATTATATTGAAATAGTTCTAATTAAGAAAAACAATGGACCTATTAGTTGTCTGTGGACCCCAAGTTACGAATCTGTGCTTTACAGGCATATGGATGAGGGAAGATAAGGGAGCTCACAATGGAAGGCTTTGGATATCTCTCTTTTTTTTTTTTTCTTCAGTAATTTCAGTATTGCTAGGAGAAGGGGAAGACTGTGGTATAGAGGCCTTGAGGAGAAGGTTTGGAACAGCTGCTGTAGAGAGTATGATAGTTAATCAAGAAATAAAAGGATTGCACTGCAGTAGTGATGAACAACCCAGTTAGTAGTAATGATGAGGTTTTAAGGATTAGGAAGCACTTTACATACATTATGCATTAATATGCATGCTTTTTTTTGTTTCACAATAATCCTGTAGTTTAGAACGTCTCCCTCCTCCCCTACCCCCAACATCTGGCCTGTAGTTTCATATGTGTAGGGATTCTGGTGTTGAAATGCCCTGTGCTGATACCTAAAATAGCTCTTCTACATATTCCAGTTTGAGAATTACCATAGGGCACTGAGATGTTACACAGCTAGCATGTGTCATAAGCAGGACTTGAAAAAAGATGGAGAAACATTTGATAACAAACCATTTCTACCATGAGAGAAAATAACACTGACACATTTGGATTTTACCATCATGGCATTGGATGCCCTTGTAGAGGAGGGCAGTAAAAAGAAAAGCAAAAAGAGATAAAGCAGCTGCATTAGGGAAGGTAAGGGAGTAAGCATTTATGTAGCTCCTGCTAGGTGTCAGGCACTGTGCTGAGCCCTTTACAAATATTATCTCACTTGATCCTCCCAACAACCCTGGGAAATAGGTGCTGTTACTATTCTCAATTTACAGTTGAGGAAACTGAGGTAAACAGAAGTTAAATTACTTGCCCAGAGTCACACAGCAAGCATCTGAGGTTAAATTTGAACTCAGGTCTTCCTTATTCCAGACCCAGCATGCCATTTACTGTACCACCTAGCTGCATAGAATACATATGGAAGATAATGCTAGAGATGTCATATTTCTGACACAATTAAGGAACCAATTCCAAAGCATCAGAAGGAATGAGAGACTAGAAAAATGTGGAGAAAATCTTGTATTTTATGAATATTGAATTTTTTTAAAAAGGAAAGGAAAAATCAACTACTACCAACCTCAATGCCTGCTTTTACATTTAATGCAGTTTAATATGGTTTTTAAGAGAAACCTATATATGCATCAGGGACATTTTTTTTTTTAAGCAATCGGGGTTAAGTAACTTGCTCAAGGTTACACGGCCAGGTGTTTCTGGGTGGGTGCTAAGTGTCTGAGCCTGGGATTCGATCTCCAGGTCTTCTCAACACTGGAGCCGGTGCTCTTACTCTCTGTGCTACCTGGCCGCCCCTATCAGGGACATTTTTAATGATGGTGCTAAAAGGAAACAGGAATACATTTGTGAATGATGTTCCACAGTAAGCCGTATCTTTACTATTGCACAGTTGACTGATAGATGTAGAGAATGCTATATTCTACCATACTTAATGCTTAATTTTTAAAAATCATCATTTCTTTTGGAAGAACTGAATGTTGACTTAAAACCTCTCTTACAGTAACATGGCTTCCATGCAATAAGATGACCAAGGAAGGGAATTTTGGTATTCAGCAAGATGGCGAGAAGAACTATGAGGCAATAGATTATTATGATTTTTGTAGTAGGGATAGAATTACTTGATATTTTTCTTAGAGCAAGAGATGGACAATTGGGCAAGTTTTCATGTGCTAGCAGGGTAGATGGTAAGATATCTGTACTGATTAAGACATATGTGATTAGATGAGATGTGAAGTAATGGTGTGGTGGCTGGCAAATTTAATGCGTGGAAGTGAGTTTTCATTCACTCTACAGTCTGGAGAACTTAATTCCAGGTAAGGTTCTAAAGCCAAGTGAGTTAACTTCTTGGGTAGGTTAGGAGTATTGTTTCTAAAAATGAAGGTTTTAAGGGGTGGCTCCAAAAAATTACAAATGAAGAGGTGCATAATGGATATGATTAGGCTCCCCATGTAACAGAAATGGAACTCCAAAGACCTGGAGTAAAGGACATCACCCAAGAAATGTAAGCTCAAAAAAGAAAAGATGGGTTGGTCATTTGTGAGAGCGAGGAATGAGAGAGAGTCTATACACTCCACAGTTATTCTTGTAATTTCAAGAGACACTGAGGGAATCTCCAAGAATTTTTGGTGGATCCCCAGAGGTCGACTTGTGTAGAGTACAGGGATAAGAACTGAACGGCATGGACACATTGAAATGTATGTCATTGAAAGGAATATCTATTTGAGTAATATCACATATACATTTGATTATTCTTCCACTGATGCAATATAGGTAATCAAAGCATGAAAAAAAAATCATGCTCTTATAAGAATTAAAATGGCCTGTTGGTCAATGTAAAGACATTTATGGGTGTAAGTAGACTATAGCATACTTCAACTATGATTTGCATATAAGTATCATAGAGGAAATTATTCAGGACATCCATGACCAGAAATGGAGACAGGTCATTTAGCAAATATTTTACTGGCATCTGTGGAATATGAGAGCAAGAGTAGCTCATATTTTTATCTTACATCATGATTTTAAAATACTTTATTTTATTTGATCCTTTTCTCTGAGAATAGATAATGCAAATATTATCATGCCATTCATCAGGTTAGGAACTCTATTTCATAGAAGTTAATTGACTTGTTCAAAGTCACATTGTTAGTAAATGACAGTCAGTCTCAAATCCAGAGGGTCTCACTAGGAATCCTATTCCCACTATCACTGAACATAGTATATACTTGTGCCATGCCATCTTCTCTGCCTCAGATAAAATATTACTGGGCTGAATTTTGGATCACTAAACACAATTCATTGCTGAAAGCAAAAATCCATCTTCTGTATTCAAAATATTTCAAACTATTTAGCCTTTCATGAGTCATGAGACAGTTAAGATCAAGCTGCTCACAGCATCACAGATGTCATGGAATTGGTGCTGGAAGGATTTGGGGAATTTTCCAGACAACTAGTTCATTTCGCAGGTGAGCTGGTAGAGGCCCAGAGAGGTAAAATGATTGTTCAAGGTCACACAGCTAAATAATTTCAGAGCCAGGATTCAAATCCATGAGTTTTGGGGGTTGTTGTTGTGGCTTTGTAATTCCAAGGTCCATTCTTTTTTTCCTTCTGCTGCTTAGTTTTTTTTTTTTAAAATGAACTTTCGTTTTTCTGAAGTATTTATGAAGAGGGAAAAGGAAAATCAGAGCCAAAAAGATGAATTGCTAAGAGTATAACTAAGCTATTTTATTTCTGCTATTTGTGAAACAATCTCTGAAGAAATATTGAATCACCTCCCTTTGCCATATCCTCTCTTGTAGTACTTCCATAATTTCTGCCTACCTGATAAAAGCAATGGCTATTTTTAAAGTCACATTTCATAAAATTATTTTTTGTCACTTTGTTTATACTGCAAAGGTGGTATCAAAATTATCTTTTTCTAAAATCAAAAATGGGGCTCAAATCTCAACTTAAATATCCCTAATCTCTTTCTATCTTTATGAATTATTGAAATAATTATAATCTTATTGATTTAGTAAAATTACTGATTGCTGTTCATAAAGAAGGTGCATTCTTTTTTTTTCTTTTTTTGTTTACTTATTTATATTTGTTTTTTTACTTTTAGTTTACAGGATTCAATTCTACAATTCCTTGAGTTTCACATTCTGTCCCCCTCCTTCCCCTCCCCCCCATGGCGGCATATAGTCAAGTATAGGATCTGTAAATACTTTCACATTATGCATTAGTCAGGTTATAAAGATGGATTGTATCAGATGGAATGAAAAATGGTAAAGAGGACATAAAATCAAATAAGGAAAAAGATCAGGTATTTTGCCTCCATCTGGATATAAACTCAGTTCTTTCTAGTTTCTTCTCTTTTTTTTTTTTTAAGCAATCGGGTTTAAGTAACTTGCTCAGTTACATGGACAGGTTTTTTTTTTTTTTTTTGTGTAGGTGTTAAGTATCTGAGGCCGGAACCGATCCGGGCTGGTGCTCTTACTCACTGCGCCACCTAGCCGCCCCTAAAGAAGATGCATTCTTAACCTTTCAAACAAAATGTTCATAGTAGTTCAGTTAAGTAATACCATATGTGAGCAGACACCCCATTTCTTTATATGTAACTAACATTTTCATGTTTGTAAATAGTAAAATTGCCCATGTTATAGATGTATATCCCAAAATCTTGGTATGGGAATAGGATATAACATTCGAAGACTTAAGGGTAAATACAATCCTGTACCTAATTTGTTCAATTTACAGATTTTCCAAGGAGATTTTAAAAATCCTAACCTGACTTACATCCACCATTCCTTACCCTCTGGGTAAAGGGATTTCTAAAACTTCTAAGATCTCATATATCTTTTCTCAAGGAATGTAATTGTATTATCCTAAGCAAAATATAATGATAAAAAGTAAATCTACTGCTAAAAATAAAGCTACATCATGAAATTTAAACCATGTTAAGGTGTTTTTCATTATTCTGTAAATGGGAAGTAACATGGTACTAGTGCAAAGACAAACAGATTTGTGGCTACAGGATTTGGGTTCTAATTCACTTTTACTATTCATTAACTATATGTTGTTGGGAAAGTTTTCTAATCTTTTTGAGCATCAGTTTGAGCATCATTATGTTAAATGAGAAGGTCAGATCTAATGACTTCTGAGTTTTCTTTAGCGTATCTGTCATATCCAGACCTTGGAGGACCTTGCACTTTAGTTGAGAAAAGACATAATATTAATAACTAGGAAGAAGTAATGCCATATGAATAATGTTGGATTGAAAGTAAGGAACACTGTGGTCTAGTGCTAGTTCTGCCATTAATTAACCTGATCTTGGGCAAATTGAAAAGAGAATGCTGAAATTTCAATCTGAAGTGATCAGACTGTCATAAAAGAAGTTGGCTTTAAACTGATGTTCAGTGGCTAGGATTTTAATAGACACAGATGATGAGGGAGTAAATTCTGATAGAGGGTCCAGAATGAAAAAAGGAATAGGGGAAGAAAAGTAAAAGATGTACCTGGAGGATGCTAAGTAGCATAGTTGGGCCAGAACAGAGCTTTGAATATGGATCAGTGAGAAGAACATCACTTGTTTGGGGGCAGGTTGTAGAAGACAATGAACACAAGACTGAGGAATGTAAACTTTTTTCAGTTAACAAAGGGTAGCTGTTGAAGGTTTTTGAGGTGGAGGATGACAGGCAAAAGAAGAATTTAATGTGTTTGGAGTACATAGGATAGAGGTAATGGAGGCAGGAAGACTAATTAAGAAACTGGTGAGGTCGTACAGGATAGAAGTAATGATAATCTAAGAGGGGTATTTCCCCCACCTTCATCTCAGTTGATGTAGTCAAAAAATGTAGTTTCATGATGAGGATTTAATGTGTAAAAGGTATTGATCTATGCCTTGATCTCTTTATGAGGTGCAACCATTTCTCCAATTGGAACAAGAAGGGAACAGTTCCATTGGCTGAGCAAGCAGGTTATTCATACCTTTGTTGTTGCTGAGTTGTTTCAGTTGTATATGAATCTCTATAACCCTATTTGGGGTTTTCTAGGTAAAGTTACTGGAGTGGTTTGCCATTTACTTCTTCAGCTCATTTTACAGATGAGGAAACTGAGGTAAACAAGGTTAAGTGACTTGTGCAGTCAAACAAGTAGTGTCTGACGCCTGATTTGAACTCAGGTCTTCCTAACTCCAGGGTGGATGCTTTATCCATTGTACCACCTAGCTGCCCTAACCACATCTGGGGGCACATTAAATGTCTGGGCCTTGGATGGGTTTCAGAATTTGAAAATTGGAGGCAGTTGCAGAGGGAGAACCCTTTTCTTGTATTAGAGGGCAACAAAAGAATGAATGATTTTCTTTCACCCTCCCACCCCCTTCCCCCAACTCCATTGCCCATTGCACCATTAGTAGACACTATATCCAGAAGACAACAGACATATATGGATATCAAGAGACAGACTGTCGTCCAAGGGAATAAACACTTTGAAGAAACGTGATGCCTGGAAATCAAGAGAAGAGTAGAGAGAAAGGACTTCCAGGCCCTGCATTACCAGGGGTTGTGAGTTCCTTTTAACACACATGTATCTAGTATATGTCTTATACTGGCACTGTGGGCCCACTCTTCACATTATACTACGTGTATTTGTAAGAGATTGTGTCCTAGGTTTAAAAGGAGAATTCTTTAAGAACTATTCTTTTTTGTTATATCACCTGAGTAAGTGCATGTGCTAATGGCTAATTAAGTTTACTGGTTGACAGCTCTCAAGAAGCATAGCAGTGAGGTATGCAGCAGGGTGGTACCGTAAGCCGCAGCCACACTCTGTGAGTGTGAGGGCAAGTTGTGAGAAAGAGATACAGTAATGATAAGTAATAATAACAGGTTGCATTTATATAACTCAGGTCTGCAAAGTGCTTTACATAAATTTACTTGATTTCATTCTCAGAACAATACAATGTAAGTTAATAAAAGCCTAGACTATGGTAGTGGTGGTAGTGATGGGAAAGCAAGAATCATAGATAATGGAAAGGAAGGAAAAATTGACAGGGTTTATCACAGAATCATGAAATCTTAGAGACCATGTGGTTTAACTTTTCAATTTACAGATAAGGAAACTAAAACTTGGAGAGGTTAATTTATTTTCCTAAGATTATGTGTGGATGTCTAGGAAGAAGGAATACAAATTTTTGAATCTGGATGTTTAAAAGCATGATATTCCATATATTTGCACATAGTAGAATATACATGTACATTTACAAAGGAGTGTGTTAGAATCAATTCATATAGGCTCCTGAAAACTGATTGGTAAATTTTAGAATACTACAGACCAAGCCTTAATTTATTGTTTTGCTGATCTCTAGGCTTAAGAAAATTATAATAATGCAGATTTAAAAAAGTGTTGCATGTTTCTATGTTATTTTTTGGAGAGTCAGTAGTAAAATATTTATCGACATATCTCTGTGTATACATACATATATACATTCACCCATAAAAATATATGCATATATAAAAGCATAGGAACATATACATATATTTCTTAGTTTTCAGATTCTGAATTTGGAGTGACAATACAACATTAAGGTAGAATTGTCTAACAGGAAGTTGTAATTTTTGTGTCATTTCAAGAATCTTAGTAATAATAGATTTGGGGGGAGGTCAGAGTTGGGGAAATTGATTTGGAAATTATCTAGATAGAGATGTGCTTTATAGTAAGATCACTATCAATGTTAGCTATTATTATTTATCATTATAATTTATATTAGTTGTTGGACTGAGTGATCTCTGTAAGGTAAAGACTATGTAGAAAAATATGTACAAAGGCTGGAATCCATTAGCATAGATAATTGGTAACTATTGCTATTGTCCCCTTCCTCTTGTACCTTAAGGAATAGACCCAGCCATTTGAGGGCATTAGAGTTATAATAACTCACATTTTTATAACACTTTAAGTTTTGAAAATTGTTTTACATGCATTATTTTATTTGATCATAACAACATTGTGAAATAGGTACTATTGTTATCCTTAATTGACATGTGAAAAAATTAAGGGTTAAATAAATCATAATACAGCTGAGATCATAGCTTAGAAGTGATTAATACTGAACTATAAGCTGGGTCTTTGTGACTCCAAGCCCAATATTCTATCCACTACACATTGATGTTTCAGTGCAAAGTTTTACAATACATCTTACGGACCCTCAAAAGAAAAAAAAATTCTCAGTGGCACATATTAAACTGATGATAAAGTACAAATGATAAAGAAAAGTAGATGGTGAATGCCTAGTATAGATGATAAATAGTTTAGGAATACCTTATTATTATGTCTAATCCTTTTATTTTAGTCTTCATCTTGAAAAGCTAGACTCCAGGCACTAACATAAGTAGAACACTTCAAGGAAAAATTTTGAAATGTCTTTGGTCCTATTTGACACTCTCATTCTAAGGTGATCATCTTCTCTGATTCCCCATAGGGAATGGAAGTCTAATGGTTTAAACAAAGTAGAAATTTTATTTTAATGTAGGGATAGATAATTAGATACTAATTGTTTTAAATCTTTCATTAAGTATATACTTAGCTCTTTAAGGTTTTTTTTAAAACTACTTTCTACATGGTGATTTCAGGATAGAATTTCTTATAACATGTGCCTGTACGGCAGCTAGGTGGTACAGGGGATAGATTGCTGGTTCTGGAGTCAGGAAGACCTGATTTCAAATATGGTCCCAGACACTAGTTGTATGACCCTGGGCAAGTCACTTAACGCTGTTTCCCTGTTTCCTCATCTATAAAATGAGCTAGAGAAGGAAATGGCAAACCACTCTAGTATCTTTCCTAAGAAACCTCCAAACGGGGTTATGAAGAGTTGGATATGACTAAAATGACTGAACAACATAAAGGCAGAAGGAACTTTCTTGTATCATTCTTTCCTATCTGAATGGCTCAATCAAACATGACTGTGGTCACAGCAATGACTTCAGTAGATGGGATAGATCATTTCAGGAAGGGAGAATGATGGTAGGAAGAAAAGAAATTGGATCTTGGTATCTAAAGATTTGAATTCTAGGCTGAATTACTTTCTAGATCATGTTGGATAACTTTTTTAACCTCTGTGGGCCTCTGTTTCTTCATGTCTAAATTGAGAACGTATTTATATTCATTTCAGTTTTTAGAAGATGATTCTGTAATACAGTGCTTGCAAATAATACTAAGTATTATCCTTACCTCTGCTTTTTCTTATTTCCTATTTTTCTGTGCTCATCTGTATTCTTTTCTTCTTGCTATACTTTAAAATTAAATGCTACCATTCTAAAATATATTTTACTTTGTAGTCCACTGGTTTATGTGTATCTTTTTGAAAGGCGGCAAGTGTGTGTACATTCTCTGACCCTATTTGATGATTTTCCATTTTTAGAATTGGTATTTGCCTAAGAATGTGTTCATTTTTGTCACTTATTCCTATGTTTATGTTAGGGTAAGGGAAGTTCATTTCAGTATTTTGATTGCAGATTTTTAATATAATTTTACTTTGGGATAGAAAGCTTTACTTTGCTCATCCCAAGAGATATCTACCCTGTCAAAATCTCTTTTAAACTTTGAAATAATGCCAAGGAAAGACCCATTTCCCCCTGGTGAATTGATAATCGCTAAGTAAACAAAGATTGGCAGCACTGGTAGCAGGGAATAAAAAAGGTCAATACATTTTGTGGCTGAAATCCAGGAGCCAGAAATGAGAAGAGAAGTTTTAAATTTGCATTCAGTTCTGTAGATCACACTTTATTTCCTTATATTTGCTGTTAGCAACTACAATTTAGAACATATTCTTTTTTCCCCCAAATAACTTTTTGGGTAAATATACAATAGGAATTTGAGGGAAAATGATTTTTCTGTTATTTCTTTATGTATTTGACATTCTTTGATTTTAACTCAATTGAATAAGCAATTTTTTAGTGTGCCAGACATTGGATATATATATATATATATATATATATGTATATATATATTTAAAGTATTTCTGCCTTTGAGGACCTTTAATTATAATGGTAGATAAGCAGCAATTACATAATGAATAAATACAAACTAGTCACAAGGTAAAAGCAAAGCAATTTCAAGTGCAGGGCACACTAATAACTGGGGTAATCAGGAAACATATCTTGATAGAGATAGTCAGTTTATAGGAGGTGTCATGGGGATGGAGCTCAAGTGAGATTATGTCTGGATGTGAAGACTTGGAAATAATATGAATAATGATGAATAGTGGTAGCCATTGCCATTGAAAAGATCACCATGAGAGTTATCAGTAGAAGAGTAGAGGAAAAGAGCTCTGGGATATAACCATGCATAAAAGTTGGGATATGGATGATGATCCTGCAAAAGGAGAGTGAAGAGGATTGATTAGATAGGTAGAGAACCATGAGGAATATTATCATGCAAACTCAGTGAACTGAGAATATCTAGGAGGAAGGAGGCTGACAGTAATGTCATGATGCTTGGAAAAGCCACAAGGATTTATCAGTTAGAAAACCAAGAGCAAGCATTATCTGGAACAGGCATAAATTTGAAGACTTCCATATGAGATCAGGGGTGAAGCAAAGATGCCTGTTATAACAATTGTTCAATATTGTGCTAGAAATGGCAATAAAACAAGAAAAAAATTGAAGGAATAAAAATGGGCAGCGAGGAAACAAAACTTATTACTCTTTGCAAATGATATGACATATACTTAGACAAACCTTAGAGGATCAACTAAAAAATAGTTGAACCATTAACTTTAGCAGAGTTGCAGGATATAAAATAAATCCACAAAAATCATCAGCATTTTTATATGCCACCAACAAAACTGAGCAGCAAGAGACAGAAAGAGATATTCCATTTAAAATGACTGCAGACAATATAAAATACTTGGGAGTCTACCTGACAAGACAGTCCCAGAGATTATGTGAACACAATTACCAAACACTTTTCACAGAAATAAAGGCAGAGTTTAAAAATTCGAGAAATGTTCATTATTCATAGATAGACAGAACCAATGTAATAAAAATGACAATTCTACCCAAGTTTTAATTTACTTATTCAGCATCCTACCAGTCAAACTACCAATGAATTGTTTTATAGAGCTAGAAAAAAATAATAACAAAATTCATCTGGAAGAATAAAATGTCAACAATATCAAATGCAAAGGAAGGCAGCCTAGCAATTTCAGATTTCAAACTATATTACAAAGCAGAAATAAATCATCAAAACAATCTGATACTGGCTAAGAAAAAGAGTGATGCAACATGACTAATGTGGAAATATGTCTAATATTATTGTACTTATATAGACTATATCAGATTGCATGCCATCTTGGGGAGGGAAGATGGGAGAGAGGGGGAAAATTTGGAACTCAAAATCTTATAAAAGTGAATGTTGAAAACTAAAAATAAATAAGTGAAATAGAATGATGGATCAGTGGAATAGATTAGGTATACAATATGTAGTAGTAAAAGACCATAGTCATCTAGTGTCTGATGAACTCTGAGCTTTGGGGATAAAAATTCAACATTTGACAAAAATTGCTGGGAAAATCAGTTTGGCATTTAAGCAGTTAGGGTTAGGGAAATCAGTTTGGCAGAAATTGAGGATAGACTAGCATCTCACAGTATACCAAAACAGGACCAAAATGAGTACATGATTTAGACACAAAGGGTGATATCTTTAAGCATATTAGGGGAGCATGGAAAAATGTACCTGTGAGATCTATGGATAAGGGAAGAGTTTATGACCAAAGAAGAAATAGAGAGGATCACAGAAAGTAAAATAGATAATTTTGATTATGTAAAATTTAAAAGCTTTTGCACGAACAAAACTAATATAGATTTTAAAAGTTAGTATCCTTGATGACCTTAGAGGGAACAGTTATGTTTCCTGTCATTGTGTTCTATTGTGATTTCACTTGAATAAAAATGCAGATTTCTAAAATGTCTGTCCCTCCTGTGGTCTTAATTTTACTCATTGAAAATGTTTCCAGGCTTGACCCTGAAGAAAAATAATTGTGAGAATTTGCCTCCTTTCCTTCTTTATAGAAGGGGAGGGGGGTGTTGAGTGGACTACAGAAATGGAATGCAGTATGTACTATCAAATTTGATTGATATGTAGGGTAGTGTTGCTAAGTTGCTTCCCCCCCTTTTTATTCTTTCTTATAAAATATAGCTCTCAAGGTAGAAGATGGGGAGACACATAAAAAGAAATGAATTTGACATGAAGACAAAAGATTATCTCAAAGACAGATCATTGATCATGGAATGGTAGAGGCAAAAGATTTTAAGATGGTTTTTCAAGCCCTTTCAGTTTCCAGATGAGAAAACTAAGGACCATTGAATGGCTTCCCCCAATTCACAGAGGAAAGTGGCAATGGCAGATTAAATACCACAACAAAAATGTGACTCCTGTAGTCATGACTGTGCCTACCATCCCCCCACTTTCACTCTCATCTAGGAGGCTGCCATTTACCACCTATATTATTAACACTTCATTGATCAAAGAGGAAACTTCTTAACTTGAAATAGCTTGCTCTTTAAAATGTTGTTTAATTTCATTTATTTTTATCTTTATTTAGTCTACTTTAGTTTAAATAGCATTTTTGTAAACACCAAGACTTTGTTATGTTCCTCATTAAGCAAACTGTCCTTTAGCGTGATAGCCCTTTCCATCAGTAAGTTCTATCTCATTTTAGAGTGGAATTCTTGTTTTATTAACTCGGAGACCACTGTTAGATTCCTGAAAGACATCAAGCGTAAACAATTTGCTTTGCCTACCTTACTTTATTAACCTGAAAGATGCCTGAATGTATGTATTTGCTCACTTATCCTTTAGAAGTCTTGCAAATTTATTTCCCATAGCTCACTTACCCTTTGTCAGCCTTGCTTTAAAGTTCTCACTTAGCTGATTTTCTTCAGACTTTTTTTCTGTTTTCTTAGAATTTGAAAGGGCACAAATGTGTCCTAAGTACAATGATAAGGGTATGCTAATTCCTTTGTGATAGTTAATTATAGTACAATTTATAAAACTAGACAGAATAAGCACTTAATTGTGAAGTGAATGGCATTTTAAAATATCTCCTGTGCAAGTGAACGATTGGTTAAGAATTATTGATGATCCATTGCCCCTTACGTTTTCCTACACAGTATCATTACCTTTATAATAGCATCAAAAACATTCATTAATGCTCTTTTTAATTTCATATATGAAATAATCTAAAAAGCATGGTTTCCACCCTTTATACTTTTACAATTTAAAGAAGACATTCAGATTATTTCTAAGATAGAAACTGTTGTCATTATCTTGAATGAGCTAATTTGGCAGAGCTCAGCTTAGTCTGAGCCCCTGAGAGCTGACCAACATACCACAGAAGAGGTCAGTTAGATAGCAAAATCTGATGGGGGTGTAAGGAGGACAGTAAAGAGGATAGTAGCATTTATGTAGCTCTTACTATGGGCCAGACACTTTGCTAAGTGCTTTATAATTATTATCTCATTAAACCTTCACAACAGCCCTGGGAGTGGGTGCTATTATTCTGTCCCATTTTACATATAAGGAAACTAAAGCAAACATAGATTAAGTGACTCACCCGCAGCCATACAGGAAGTAAGTCTCTGAGAATGAATTTGAACTCAGGTCTTCATGACTCCAGGCCCAGGGAAGTAACAGAATGCAGAGCATGGTTGTGTTTTTGAGCTTATTATTGTTGGGAAGGGCAGGGGTGGAATTGTAGTAGAATGGAAAGAAAACAATTTGGAGCCAAAGGACCTCAGTTTGAATCCCAGCTTTGCCCCTTAGTACCTGTAGGACTTCAGACCAGTAACTTAGCCTCCTTGGGCCTCAGTTCTCTTATCTGTAAAATGAAGTTAATGTATTCTATGATCTCTAAGGTCCTGCTTTATTAGTCACCAACAGGAGGGTGAAGAGAATCCTGGCCTTTTACAGATTTGGGGTGGAGTAGGTTCACTAATGATGTGAGGGTGAGGCAGTATTCCCTAACTTCTGGGGATCCTTTAGATTTGCTATTTTTGAACTCTTGGAGAAAATTAGGAAAGTTTTTGCTTTGGTCATTAAGGAAAATTTGTGGAAAAACAAAAAGCAAAAAACAGGGTCAGAAAACAGCTGAAAAGTCAGTGCCCTCCTTTTACAGTTATCAGTGAGCATTTTTGCATTAGTAGTTCTAACATAGAAATCATTAACCTGGGTTTATGAATTTAAAAAAAATATTTCTATATAATGTTTTTCTTGTAATCTTTCCCACTAAGTTGCACATCATTTGGGCTTTTCTCCATTGTGCACCAGGAACCTCTTTATCCTAACAGCATCCCATTAGCACTGGAAGGAGGCCAGGAAACACCTCTCAGAACTTCATATGAGAAAGACACCCAGGACAGCTGTCTCTTACTGTCCCACCCACCTACATTCCTTTGGACTTGACTTCATCAGGCCCTCAGGTCAAGTATCTTCTCTTGGAAGGGGAAAGGCAGGGCATTTGGGATTAAGTGACTTGCCCAAGGTCACATGGCTAGTAAGTGTTAAGTGTCTGAGGCTGGATTTGAACTCAGGTCCTCCTGACTCCAGGGTTGGTGCTTTATTCACTGTGCCCCCTAGCCACCCCTTACCTACTGTTTTTAATATGGGAGTGTTTTGACTTATCTGGTTATATATGACCTTATGTGTCTGAAGGAAGGAATGATTTGGTTGAACTGAATTGTTGATTAATCCAAAGAAAATCTATATTGTATCTAGATGTAAACATTTGAGCACTCAAAAGGAAATTCAAAATTATTAAAAAGAGATAAAGAACTCACCATTGTTTGCTGACAAGAATTGCTAGCGCCATGCCTAACCAATAGAACAAATTGGCAAAAATGAGTCAGGAAGAAGGAAGTGCATTTTGAAATCTGTTAGTTTTGTGTCTGATGATTCCAGTAAGATAGGTTAATTGAGGAATATAAAAATTTTTGCAAAGTAATGATTATTGTGTCAAGGACAACAGTATTAAGAGGGGATCTGGAAGGAAGTTTTAGGTTTCAGACAATTACAGACAATAAAGAAGTAGAAGTAAAACTTTAAAAACTCAGTTGGAACATTCACAAACTCCTTCCTTCTTCCTATTAAACTAGTTTTTTGTTTTGTTTTTTAAGACAAAATAGAAATTGAGGTTAGCTTCAGTTATTGTGTAGCAGAAAAAAAAAACTGACAGAAAAAGCAAGGCTTAATCACTGTTGTGCACGTAGGGGATCAAGAAGGTTTTGATAAGTAATTACCTTTTGAAGATAATCTGTGATGCTATAACTGGCATAATATTCAGTTAGCTTAGACTGGATAGGAAAGATACCCATGTCCTCAGTCATGGCCATTTCTGAGATACTAGGTCAATGATCCATAAGCTCCCAAAGGCTTATCCATGGGCAGATTTTCAGAGGGTTCTCAAATTTGGGTGGAAAAAATTACCCTTTATTTCATTATAATTCATGTCCATTATAATCCTATTTTATTTTATGGGTTTAAAAGCATTTTTCTGAAGGACGGTCCATAGGTATTAACAGACTGCTGGAGGGGTTCATGACAAAAAAAAATTAAGAATAGATGTTCTTGTTCACCTGGTATAGGTGGTCTTCTTAATGGGCTAAAGCAAATAGTGAGCAGTTATATTCTATGAATGTTATAGGATAGATATCCAAAAGGTATGGCAGATGAAACCCACTTTAGATGTGATCAGCCTGAGCTGGTTTATGTCCAGCTGCTGCTCTTCTGTTGGCAAAGATACTGGAGTAGTTTGCCATTTCCTTCTCCATCAGATTAAGGCAAACAGAGGTTAAGTGACTTGTTCAGTCACACCACTAGTAAGTGTCTGTGGCCAAATCTGAACTCAGGTCTTTCTGACTCCAGGCCCAATTTTCTTTCCTCTGAGCCACCTAGCTGCCTCTAATATTTTACCTACAGCACTTGGTATTTCCAGGCCTGACCCTGCTTAGCTTAGAGATCAGAAGAGATTGAGAGTTCAGGGTGGGGATGGCGGCAGATGGTGAGGCAGATGGAGGTTAAGTGACTGTACCCAGGTTTATACAGCTGATGAGTGTCTCAGCTTGGATTTTTACTCAGATTTTCCCAATTCCAGACCCAATGCTCAATCTACTGTGCCAATATTCCAGTATTGCTATTACTATGGACAGTATCCTTCTGGTTCTGCTCACTTCACTTTGTATCAGGTCATGTAAGTCTTCTTAGGTTTTTTGAAAACCATCCTCTTTGTAATTTCTTGTACCACAATAGTATTCCACCAAAATAATATATCACAGTTTGTTCAGCAATTTCCCAATTGATGTACATCCCCTCCATTTCCAATTCTTTGCCATCACTAAAAGAACTGCTGTAAATATTTTCATTTATATGGGTCCTTTTCCTTTTATCTCTTTGGGGTATAGACCTGGTAGTATTATTGCTAGATCAAAGTACATAACATTATTATAGTGTTTTGGGCTTAATTCCAAATTGTTATGTAGAATAGTTGGACCAGTTTGCAGCTCCAATAATAGTTCACTGGTGTTCCTCTTTTCCCATGTCTCCTTCAGCATTTGTCCTTTCCCTTCTCTGTCATGTTAGCCAATCTGATGGGTATGAGATGGTACCTCAGTGTTGCTTTAATTTGCATATCTCCGATTATTAGTTATTTGGAGCAGTTCTTCATATGGCTTTTGGTAGTTTTGATAACAAAAAACTGCTTGTTTCCTGTGACCATTTAGTAATTAGAGAATATCTCTTGGTGAGGTAATTTGGCTCAGTTCCCTATATATTGTGAAAATCCACTCCTCCCCATTTCCTGTTTTTTTTTTTTTTAATCATTTGGCTGCATTAGTTCTGTTTGTGCAAAAACCTTTTAATTTTAATGTAATCAAAATTAACCTTCTCTAATCTTTTCTATCACTTGTTTGGTAATAAATTCTTTCCTTAGCCATAGATCTGACAGGTAAATTTTTCTATACTTCCTTAACTTATGATTTCCCCTTTTATGTCTAAATCATATGCCCATTTTGACCTTCGTTTATGGTATGAGATATTTGTCTGTGCTTACTTTCTGCCAGACTGCTTTCCAGTTTTCCCAGCAATTTTTGTTGAATAGTGAGTTCGCCTTGCCTCAAAAACTTGGATCTTTGGCTTTATCAAAAACTAGATTACTATATTCATTTATTTCTGTATATCATGTACCATATCTATTGTACTGATTAGCCAGTTTATTTCTTAGCCAATATCAGATTGTTTTGATGATTATCACATTGTGATATAGTTTGAAATCTGGTGCTGCTAAACTGCTTTCTTTTACATTTTTCCCCTTGATTCCTTTGATGTTCTTTACCTTTTGTTCTTTCAGATGAATCATGTTATTATTTATTTTGAGTAAAACAACTCATTGGTAGTTTGATTAGTATGGCTCTGAATAAGTAAATTAATTTAGATAGAATTGTAATTCTTATTAAATTAGCTCAGCCTGCTCATGAGCAATGAGCATTTCTTTAGTTGTTTAGATTTGTCCTTGTGAGAAAAATGTTTTATAGACACAAAATTTTAATCCTGGACATTTTGTGGAAAAACAACAACACATTACATAATGAAGTGCAAGCCCCAGCATGAATATTACTGTGGTGTAAAGGTTGAGCCTAGGTTCCAGAACATTATGCCACTGAAACATAGTCTGGAAAATTCTGCTATGATTCAAAGTCTTTTGAATATAATTCTTGGGACAGATTGGATCTTCTGTCTGAGAGCGAGCCTTGCCAAGTACAGAGAGGTTTAATCACTAATAGCTTCATCACTACATTGCAAATTTGGTCATGGAAACTTGTGAAACAAAAGAAATAACTCCTAGTCCGGTGAAACAGGTACTTTTCAACTTCCACAGTAATGGTGGTGGAAATGTGGCAGAAGGAAGAGAAGGTGCTAAGTTTTCACAGTTTTTAAAGCATCTATTAACATTAAGTTATCTGTTGGCACTCTTAAAAGTGAGATCATTGTTTAATAACCCATGAATTTACATACTCTTGTAAAAACTTAAACGCGTCAATATTGGTATTCTCATAAATTTAATCACAAGAGAAAACATAATTTGCAATTGATTAAAAAGATATAGCTCACAGCTTCTTCTTGAAGAGACAAATCAACTTTGATTTCATTGTGTTCTCAGAGGCAACAAGAAATATCCTTTCATGGGATACTTACAGTGAGGTTTTCATGATAAACATAAGCAAAAAAGACAACCATGATATGTGTCAGTATTGCTTGTAGAGGATGAAAAGGTAAAGAAATTCTATAAAGAACTTGACAGACCTTTGCAATGTATCTAGAAAAGAACATGACCAACACTCACAGGGCATGAAATGGTTTAGTCAATTAGGCAAGTCACTTTCCTTCTCTGAACCTCAGTTTTTCTTCAATAAAATTAGGAGTTTGGACCAGTTGCCTTGTTAGGTCCCCTCCAGCTCTCTGTCTATGATTGTATGATCCATTGAATATTGAGAACAAAGAGATTATTGATTCACTGAAGTATTGAATGACAGGTGGTGCCTCCCTGGTTGAATGTAAGCTGATTGATGAAAAGGATTGCTTAATTTTTTTGCATTTGTATATGCAAAAGCCACAGAGCCTTACACATATTGTTCCTTTAATAAGTCAGTGGAATTGGTTGAACACTATATCTGAACAGATTTTCTAATAATGGCAGTAGAGTTATCTAATGTTTGAATAGGATATCTTATGAAAAAAAAGTGATCACTAGTATTATTCAAGCAGAAGCAGGATGACTGTCAGGGCTGATGCAGAAGAGAATATTGTAGAGAATAAGTAGAATATTGTAGAGAATAAGCAGAATATTGGATTTGATAACTTCCAAGATTTCTTCTATTTCTGTATTTTTAAATTAATTCCATACTTAGAGTTTTATTATTTAGCTTTTGTTCAATAAGCAATTATGAAATGACTACTTTGTGCAAAAATATTTCAGTGGACATAGTGATGGATACTAGCACATAATCCTTGACTTTAAATAACTGACAGTCAATAAAGAAGATGCCATGTACATCAATAAAAATACAGAACAGAATGTAACTACATAAAAGTAAATGAATATTTTAATTTTAAAGAATAAAACTTTGTAAACCATATTAATGATATTTTATCTCAATATTTTTAGAGTTCTATTTTTTACCTGTTACTTGTTTGACAACTTCTCTGATAAAACTTATTGCTTTTGTTCAACCATAATATTTTGTCATTAAAAAATGTCTTATTCTTTCTTTCACTATGGTAGATATTTGTCCTCTCACTTTATTAAAAAAAAAAAGCCTGTGAATCAGTTTCTAGTCTCCTTGGAAGCATAAGGCTTATTTGACACCTTTTGTGGAATATTTATACTGTCTTTACATTTTGCAAACGTACTGAGTGCCCACTTATTGTGTTAATATGTTTTAAAATTAGTGTCACAATTGGAATTTAACAAAATGGCAAACTGAAGCAGATCTTGGAGCAAGATAACATTTATTAACAGGTGCACGATGTCAATAAATGGGTCAGTTGATTGCCTATGTTTATGCTGAAAGACCCTTAGCAAGATGACAGTTCTGTTTATATAGGTTTTGGGAAGTACAGAACAAAGAATAGAACAGAATAGAGAACATGATGGGATTGGGGCCAACATGACTGCTTATAGAACTGAGGCATAGGGAACAACATCACTGGTTGGAAGTTTGGTAATGGGGGCTAGCAACCATCCCTACCCCCTTCTTCTCTCATGAGACTAGGAAGTGTGTTTTGTTTGAGTCCAGCTGCAAGATGGCAGCCCAGACTTTTGGACAGCAAACAAGACATTCTTGAAGGGGTAGCTTGGTGAAGTAATAGGCCCAACTTCCTTTCTTTCACACGCACACATTCCCCAATGTTAGCAAAATTCCTGCAGGCAAGAAAGAAAATTTTAAATTTAACCCATTATGATTCAACTGACCTCTGAGTTTAAGTTCAGAGACAAAAGAATCATGACAAGCAGTTACAGGACAAAATCGGTTAATTATAAATAGAATCAATAAGAAAATAATAAAGGATCAACCTTAATCTTCTTGTTTGGAAGCATGTAGAATATGGTTCATCTAAGTGCAATGCTTATTTCACCTGAGTTTTAAGGATCAATAGCCAAAAAGGGGGAATTGTTTTGCAAGTTTGTTTTGATGCTTATACTTTCATGCTGTACATCACATACTATGTTCCTTTTCATGCAAGCATTTTGTGCTTTGATGGTGATTGTGTGTGCTATGAGTGTACTTTTAAAATTCCCAATAAATTTTGGCAAAGCTGTCAATCAAAACACTTACAGCAGCCTGTTGCCCGTGTGAATTTTTGATGAGCCAGTAAGTGCTCATATTATCTTTTGTCATTTCCTATCCTCTCTCTTCACTCCTTAATTCTTTAAAAACTACTAGAATTAAGATTGGCTAGTCACTGATGATGATAATAATAGCAGTTTACATTTGCATATCACTGTGTATTTGAAAAAGTTCTTTACTTGTGAAAACCCTTGGAGGCAGGAAGTGCCAGTATTATTATAACTGCATTTGATAGTTGAAGAAACTAAAACTCTTAGAGATTAAATAACTTATTTACTTACTGTCACATAGAATTGGTACTGAACATAAGTATTCTGGCTCTGAATTCAGTATTCATCCCATTAAACTGTGAGCCAGGCATGAACAGAAATAGGTTATTTTTTTTTCCTTTCTTTTTATCTCCAGTGCATATATCACCCTGCCTCGCACATAGTAGGTACTTAATGATTATTGATTCCTCACTCCCCTGCCCTCATTGGAACGTTTTTAAAAAAATGTGTGTTTATACCAACTTAGCACCATTCTATTACTAAAGGTTCTCTTTCCATGGAGGAATTTATGCCTTAGCTAATCCTTTACTCGTGTGAACTCCTTACTAGATATGAATTTTTAATGATTCTTTAGGGAAGAAGCATTGGATTAGATAAATAACCTTTCTGCTGTTCTAAATCCTGTGAAGAAAATGGTAAATAGGCTTGCTTTTTGGTCTTATCTGTTGCCTTTTTATTTTCCAAATTGGCTTTATTCCATGCTCCAAGGCAGGGACAGCTTGAGTGAATAAGCACAGTGGGAAAATTAGTGATTTTGCTGCCTCTGTGAGTCTTGCTTTCAGTAGAACCTGCTGCTCGACCGATGGCGGTCATTTCATTTTTGAATTATGTGTGCTCAGGCAGTGTTGCTGGTTCCAGTGAGACAGTGGCATTAGAGACCTGCCTGTTCAGGTATTAGCTACCTCAGGCCTGAAACTATTGATCATTTTCTACTTTACAGTGGTTTGTAGTGGGTACCCATAAGGTCAACCTCTGTCAGAAGTCAAAAGTCTCATAAATGAGAATGCTTTATATTGTATGACAGGATTGGGGAAATTGGCATTATATCTGCAATAGGGAGAGGCTTTCTATGGTCCCACTATAATGTAAAGTCCTTGAAGGCAGTGAATATTTTTTATTTCCTCATTTTATCCCCTGTTACTAGCACTATGCATTGTACATAGCAAATGGTTAATAATTTTAGTTTCTGAAATTGAATCGAACTAATATATCCCTTCAGAAGCAGTGTCTTCCCCAAATCTGGATCAGATCACCTTGGAAGAGGGTATATTCCCTGAGTCCCTGTAAATAGTTAGAGAATGAATGAAGGCTGAGGAGTAAATAACTCTGAAAATCAGTGAACAATCCTCCTCATAGATTGGAATTATTGGTGATATTGAGAAATAATCATATTATACTTTATGCTTGGCCACTATACAGAAAGGAGGAAGGTGAAAAATGGAAGGAATGGCAACTGCGTCTTACCTTATGAATAGTATCTGTGCATATTCTCATTCTCTGTGACTGAGGAGAGGAATCAGCCATTGCTTGCCTTATAACTTTTAGAGCTAATGTCTTTTTATTTCGACATTTTTAAAGCACCAGGTATGTGTAAGATTTATGGTACCCATACAGTCTAGTATCATTCACTTGGCCTAAAACCCCGTGTTATTTAGGGTTTGTTATTAAAATTTATATTCTCTATGAAGCTTTTTTCCCTTTTTTTGTCAGTTTGCATTTTTATACTTATCTGGAATTTCCTTAATAGCTTGCATTTTAGTTTTATCTATTACAAATCATCCTTGCCTCTTACAGAGATTAGATTATGTTACTTAATAAAGTGAGATGGAGGTTGTTTTGATATTCAAATTTTAAAACACTTAATCCATTTTTTTAGCTCTAGGGGCATAAGGCTTCAGAGGCCCTCTTGTGGTAACCAAAAGGGATTCACAATCCACAGTGTGGTCTCTTGTTACAAATCATGGGTCCTATTGATCCCTAAATTGTTTTTGTAACATGAAGTAGAGAGGAAGTGCCAGGATTAGGTCCCTCTGTCTGAAATTGTTCTCTCTTTGTCTTTACTGTTACTTTTCTGTACACATATGTAATAACCTCCCTATGACCATTGTTCATTGGTTTCTGCTTCAGACAGAATCATATTATACTTGTAAACCTCTGACTTTACCTTTGATTACAAATAATTCCTGTATGCTCCTTTAGATACAGGCTTCCTCAAGACTATCAAGCACAAAAGAGACTGGAATCAGGCTCACTCTGTCTACTTACTCTGATATTTCTGTTTCAGATTTCGGACCTCTCAGATCCTGTATCCTTACCAGTCTTATTTTTGAGACTTGGTTATTCCTTTCTATGTTAAAGACCCACTGGTTTGGAGTACATTGGTTATTTCTGTTTCTTAGCTCATTGGAGTGCCACTGTATCTTGTACTGATAAATCACAAAAAGGCAATGGAATAAGCATTTATGGTGCCCACTATATTCCAAACTGAGTGCTAGGTGCTTTTTTACAAATACGATTTCATTTTATTCTCACAGCAACACTGGGAGGTAGATATTATGATCGCTCCGTTTTTGAAGTAAACGGAGGTTAAGTAACTAGTCCAGGGTCATACAGCTAATAACCGTTTGTCACTGGATTTAAACTCAGGTCTTCCTAACTTTAGGCCCTGCACTCTATGCACCCATGACACCATCTGTCTCTGCCTAGGATTTTTGTTGTTTGTTTGGTCTTTTCCTGTTCCTAGCTTTTGATTGTTGACTCTATCTAGCTGATACCCATATCAGAGTATAACAGTATTCTGTTATACTTTTGTCATCTTTACACTAAAAAGGTTGATTATAAGTTAAAAGATAATAAAGAAACTTGATGGGGTGGCTAGGTGGTGCAGTAGATAGAGCACCAGACTGGGAGTCAGGAGGACCTGAGTTCAAATCCGGCCTCAGACACTGAACACAAAAACTAGCCGTGTGACCTTGGGCAAGTCACTTAACCCCAATTGCCCTCCAAAAAAAAAAAAAGAAACCTGACAAAAAAATGTCATTTCATAGTTGCAGACATGAGAATACTTTCATGATACAGCCAACAGATCATTAATTCTAGAGTAACAATTTTGTTGTTTGGTTGTTTTTCAGTCATATGTGATTCTTCATGAACTCATTTGGGGTTTTCTTGGTAAAGATACTGGAGTGGTTTGTCATATTTTTTTCTCCAGCTCATTTTACAGATGAGGAAACTGAGGCACACAGGGTTAAGTGATTTGCCCAGGGTCACCCAGCTAATGTCTGAGGCCAAATTTGAACTCATGAAGATGAGTCTTCCTGACTGCAGACCCTGTACTCTATCTAGAGAACCATGTAGTTGCCTCTTATCTTACTACTTGCTACCTAGAAGCAAATCAGTTGACTATTTTGGTCATTGGTTTTCTTTTCTCTGTAGCCTGGTTTTGGCAAATGCCCAGATATCGAAGATGGAGGCATCTCTGTGATAGAGGAATACAAAATGTCAGGGGCAAAACCGTTCTTTGTTCCCCTACCACATGGGTGTCTTTATCTTATGTGATCTGGGTATGCAACAAAGCCAACCAAGTGACATCTGTAAAATAGGAATTTCCTTAGATAATTTATAAGATTTTCCCTTTAGCTCTAAAACCTATGAAATCATGAAATGCTTACTGTTTTATTTATATATATATGTATATGTATACATATATACACATGCATATATGCATATACACATATGTGTATATATAGGCACTTTTAAAATTTAATGTATTTTTTTTTTGAGCAATCAGGTTTAATAACTTGCTCAAGGTTACACGGCCAGTTATTTCTGGGTGTGGTGCTAAGTGTTGGAGCCCGGATTCGATCCCCAGGTCATCCCAACACTGGAGCTGGTGCTCTTACTCGCTGAGCCACTTGGCCACCCTGTATTTTTTGTTACATTTTAAGTTCAGAACTATCTCCTTTCCCTTCTCACCTCACAAGAGACACCATTTCACACAGATATGTGTGTATAGATAGATAAATGTGCATATATGTAAAATCATGCCATGCATGTTTCTGTTTATCATTTCTTTCTCTGGGACAGATAGCATCTTCTTCACAGATCCTTTTGTAGTTTATTTGAATATTTATAATACTCAGAATAGCTTAGTTGTTCAAAGTTGTTTTTAGAGCGACATTGCTGTTACTGTATACAACATTCTCTTAGTTCTGCTCGTTTCACTCCTCATTATTTCATGCAAGTCTTTCCATGTTTTTCTGAAATCAACCTACTCATCATTTCTTATAGCACAGTAGAATTCCATCACAGTCATTTGCCATAACTTGCTCAGCCATTCCCCAGTTGAAGAACATCCCCTCAATATCCAATTTTTTGCCTCCACAAAGAGCTGCTATTGAGTATTTTAGAACATACAAGTTCTTTTCCTTTTGCCTGGGTCAAAGGGTATATATACACAGTTTTATGATTTTTGGGGCAGTAGGCAGTCTTGATAATTGTTTGTGTTTTTGAAATGTGATGATTGGTTTATCATATCCTCACTTAAGAAGACTTGCATTGGCTGGATAAAATATTTTAGAGAAAATGAGTCTGTAGGTCTCATCCTAATGTTTACTAAATAAATTTCCATTACAAACTTTGCATTACATTTTCCACAATACCAGGAAAGCAACAAAAATTCCTTCCCCTGGACTACTTGGTTATTAGGATTCAAATGCACCATTTAAATTATAGAGGAAAATCCCATTCCTGTCTTCCTACCCTACCAATCTGATGTATGATAAATACTAATTTTCCACTGAAATGAATTCCCAATTTAAAATAAGAATGTGAGAAAGAAATATATCCTAGGATAATTGAGTATTTCTTTAGTACTTTACTGCCTGGTAGCTTTTTTTTTTTTTTTGATAAGGAGGATGATCACGTTTCTCCCACATACATTTTTTACCTTTCAGATCCAGTAGCCAATAGTTAAATGAATGAATTCAGCATCAAAATGTTTCACAAGAAGTTCTTTTTCCAAAATAGGAATGTCCCTGATAGACTTTCTGGAAAATGTTCTGGGACTTGCTTTAGACCTTTAGGATATGAAAGCTGCTTATTACCACATCAATTTAAATGTAACTTCCAAGTAGTACACTTAAGTAGCATTATTGTAAAACCAGCTGAACCTAATTCTGTAGACATTTTGGTTCTTGGTGAAAAGATGTAGGCTTTTCAGAATAAATGTGTTCTTTCCATTTTTCTTGTTGGCAATGGATTGTCACTTAAGATGTCTGAATACTGTTTAGAGTCTATTGCCATTTTAATTCTAAAAAAGTTCAGTAGCCTAATCTAGAAATGTATTCATTATGGATCTAATTTCTTCTATGTTGTTTTGGTCCATTGGAAGAATTTTTGTAATGGAATGAGAAAGGCATATCCATGAGATGGATAATCATCCTCATATTCAGAAAAGCTCCTGAGCTCAGTTCCTGTCTTTGATATATACTGGATGGGTAACTTTGGGTAGCTGATGCAACCTTTCAGTACCCCCAGATAACTCTGTAAAGCTATAAAGTGTAAAACATTTACAGTTTCACCTTGGTAGAGGAAGTATCCTCACCAGGAATTCTTTATATCAATGAAATCATGAATTAAATTTAAAAAAAGAGAAAGAGACATTTAGGGACTATTTTATATCCTGGTTTTCTAAGAAAATCTATTGTGAGTCAGTTTTAACGAAATTTAATTTTATTTTTGTTAAAATGAAAAGTTGAAAGTTACATTATGAATAATTTGTTGCAATGTGTATAGAATTTCCACAGGATTATGGACGTGGAAGTCCTCAGAGATCCTGTAGTCCAGTTCTCTGTTTTCATGATTGACTGAATTGAGGTCTAATACTCTAGAGTTAATGCTCTCTATGCTTTACTATGCTCTTTCTCATTTATAGGAGAAAGCAAATGAATATGTCCCTTCAATGAATTTTTAACTTTAGAAATTGAAGGCTCTTCTCTAGGGTAGGAGGAATAATCTCAAACAGAATATGTTCATTTGGTGTCCCCTGTGAGGACAGAGGGATAACAGAATGCCTAGGAATTTAATAATTTTATTTTCATTGGAAAGCATGTCTAATGAAGTTTAAAGACAGAGTTCATGAGCTTTGCAAACTGTGTGGGCTGGAAGATTTCTGATAAGAGTATCAGAGTTAAATTTTCTGTGTGGAATAGACAGTGAACATCTCCTGTTTGACTAGACTGAGATGCAGAAAGGTTATATTTTTAAAGTAATAGGATTATATATATATATATATATATATATATATATATATATGAACATACACTGTAATGTATAATCATTTGGCGGATATTTCTTATAGGATTAATGTTTACAGTTCAAATTTCTTATATAAAAATTTATAGCATCTTTTAAGAAGTATTCAAGGACTTTTAAAATATTTTTATATATACAGTTACACATTTTTGAGGTTGTGACTGGCTTATTATGTCATTACCAAATATCTGTTACCTATAAGAACAATCTGAAAATGAAGATAAAAAATTCTTTGTGGGAAAACTGAAAGTCCTCACATAAAACTACCTCACAATAATAAAAATAAATTTAAAGATTGTCAAAAATAAGTTGTAGTGTATGTTATATTAAGTATATAAAATATGAATTTCCAAAATATATGTTAGGTAATGATTGCTGATATCACAAAAGGATTATTTCTTTTACAGAAAAATTAAGATGAAGACTTCTTATTTAACCCATTTTACAGGAAATAAGTATTGTGGATCAAAGAAAATGTGGTGGCATTGTAAAATATTTCTTCTTTTCCTTTCTCATATATTATATATATATATACACACACAAATATATGCATATATATACATACATACATACACACACATATATATGAAGAGAAGTATGGGTAATTTTTGACAAGCATAGTATCGGGTCTGAAAATTTCTTTTGGAAATCTTAAAGATGGCTACTCTTGTGAATTATGTACAGCTTGGACTTCCTCTTTTTTTTCCTGCGTAAACCAGAGAAATTTCTGTACATTGATATTGTAATTTTTTCAGCATGGGTCTTTGGAGGGGGGCGGTATTGAGTAATTGTTTTCTAAGCATCTTAAAATATCTTTTCATTTTCTGCCTCATGGGTGATAATCCTCCCTCTTTACTAATCTATAGTTTTTCTTTTTTTCTATGACCAAATTAATATTGTTTTCCTATCCTCCATCTCCATTTTCTCAAGATACTTCAAAATATTTCTCCCCCAACAATTGTAAGTGGTAGATCAAATGGATTACTATAAATTACATGTTAATATATTGGAGTAACTTTGTGTGGCTTATTTGCCAGAAATTTAATTACTTATTTACAGCAATTATAATTACTGCTGTGTAAAGCAAATTGCTTTTGGGGACTTTGAGAATTTTTTTAAATGATCTGAAGATTTTAAATTAATACATTGGTTAGGCTGAATTTATATCTTTCCCTATCTCCTATGTTATACTTTATCATTTGCAACAACTCAGGTGCGAGAATGCTTTGTCATTTGCTTAAGTTTTTTCATATGTCATTTTGGTTCCTTAAACATGGTGGTGTGTGTGTGTGTGTGTGTGTGTAAATATATAAAAATTTGAGTGTGAAGAACAAAAGTAGGCTAGTATGGCTAGACAAAAGAATGGGAAGTGGTATGTAAGAGACTGGAAAGGTAGGAAGTGGTCAGGTTGTGAAAAATTCTAAATGCCAAACATAGGAGTTCATATTCGATCCCTAGGAAATAGGGAGCCATTGACATTTAGTAGGAGGTAAGGGGAAGGGGGAGTGACATTGTAAGATCTGTATTTTAGGGAAGTCAGTTTGGTGGCTCTGTGGAGGATGGACAGGAGTTGGGGAGAGGATAAAGGAACAACAACTAGGAGGCAATTACAAGTGTCCAAGAGAGATGTAATATATATAAATATATATATATATATGTATATGGGCCTGAGCTCATGGGATAGATGGAGTGAGTGAAAATGAGAAGTTCATAGGATGTTACTAAGGTTATAAAACTGGGGAACTGGGAGGATGTTTGTGATTCGGACAGTAATTAAACATTTTGAAAATAGGAGTGGGTTTGGGAGCAAATATAGCAAATTATGTTTTTGATGTGTTGAATTTGAAATACCTGTGCAGTATCTCACAGACGAAGTAATTCCTCAAGGGGCATTGAGATCAAGACAGGAGATGTAGATGTGATTACCTGGTAAAGTTGTAAAAGGTAGAAGGATTGGCGTGTTACAGTGAGTATAGAGAATGGGTTTAGGAGTAGTAAGGGATAGAAAAGATGGAATGTTGAAAAAAGATTGGTGAATAAAGGGAATCTTGTAGCTTCGACATAGAAATAAAACACTTATGGATAATGGAGTGGTCAGTAGTGTGTTTAGCTCAAGTGAAGTGGAGGAGTAGGACCTGAATAGATTGAGAAATTGTGAAATTAGGGCAATTGAGCACTTTTTTCCCCCATTAATTAGCATGAGGCCCCTGACGTTACCCTGTGAGTCAGAATAAGCCCATAATAGTAATAAAAAATGCTATGGAGAGGAAACAGAGTGTAGACTATATCATTCTATGATATCCTCAGGATACCTGAGGATGTTCTGAGGCTCAAATTAATATAAAACACTCAGTAAAATGATATCCAGTTGTAAGTGTTGCTATTTTATTGTCATCATTATCATCATGTTTAGAATTGATCCCTCATTACCTTCAAAATGATGCTGTTTTCTGCATGGACCCACCTTGGTGTGTAACTTGATCCAGTCTTGCATGTCTTTTCATGTTTATTTTCTTTAATTCCATTTTTTACTTTTTCATGTAGTATATCTAGAATTGTCATTATTACAGTCCAAATGTTGGAAGGAGGGTCCACTATAATTCATGGAAAGCATGTTTTTTTAAAAAACAATCTGGACAGATTTTTTTCCATTTTTCATCATTTTCTTATTTTTTTTCCAGTTTTATGGGTTATCTTGACAAGTTTATGTAAACTTATTTTTCCTCTCCAATTAAAAAAATTATTGCTATTTTTATTTATTCATTCCAGAATATATCTGTCCTCTTTTCTGAATTCTCTATACTAGTCATACAGTGCAGTAAAGTTCTATTACATTCACATTGCATATTTCCCCCCACTTCTTTACTACTGCAAATATTTGGTGTAGTGTATATGGAGCCTTTCTGTGCCCAAATTCCTTAGTGTGTACTCCTAACAGTGGGCTCTCTGGGTAGAACAGTGTGGAAATTTTAGTCACTTTGTTAGCTTATTTCCAAATTGCTTTCCAGAATAGTTGGACCTATTCACAGCTCCACTAATGGTGCATTGGTATTAGTTTTTCTCATAACCCCTCTGGCATTGATTAGTCCTTCAGCAAAAAAATGGTTTAAGAAGATTAATCTGAGAGTAAGATTAAATGGACTAGGAGGTTAAAACTGGAAGGTGGTAGATGACCTGTTTAGGATACTGTAATAGTTCTGTTGTGGAGTGATAAGGAAACTGAACTAGGATGGTGTCTTTGTGAATTAAAAGGGGGAATTAATAGGACTTGAGACTTAATAAACCCTCTCTGTCCTTCATTTCTCCTTCATTTGCAGTCATAGATTTCATACTATTAACAGTCCTGGGGGCTTCAGAGTGTTAGTTAGGCACGTACATGACATAACTTGACTTAGAGCATAACAGAAGTGCAGAATATTAGAATATCGTTTGCACTGGGGCTTTTGCAACTATTTTCATATTCAGAATATTGGAATTTAGATATCATCTAGCCAAACCATCTTATTTTTTTAGATAAGAAAACTGAAGCTAAAGGGTTTAAAGCATTTGGTCATGGTTATACAACTAGTTCATATAACACTTTTCAAATGAGAATTTTAAAGCATTTTATCAGCAATGTCTGCTACTACATATTTTTCTTAAGGGCCATTGCCAAGATAATTTACACCATCTCACAGAATTACAGAATTTCAGTCTTGGAAGGGACCTTTGTAGACACTTAGAATAACTGATTCCTGGGGTGGGGAGGAGAGAGTGGGTGTGAGAACCTTTCCTAGTCTGGTCCATACCTGACAACTAATCACCTGGCCTTTATTTGAAGACCTCCAATGAGGTCAGGCACCCCCTACTCCCAGAGCTGTCCATTCCACTTTGAGATAGCTCCAAGTGGTAGGAAAATTCTCCCTATGTCAAGACCAAATTTGCTTGCAAATTCACTTATTGTTTCCAGTTCTGCTTTCCAGGGCCTAATTAATCAAGTTTAGTCTTCTTTGAAGGTAATTGCCCTTCATACAGTCAGAATTTCTCATAACTTTTTCTTCTACCTGCTCAAATGTCTACCTGCTATTTTTTTAAAACTCATCTTCAGTTGGCATGATCTTGAGACTCTTGACCATCACACTTACCATCCTCTGGAAAATCTCCATTTTATCAATGTCCTTCAAAAATGTGGGCCCCAAAATTGAACACATACTTCAGTTGTGGTTTGACCAGGTACAGTACCCTGTGTACTGCCTTATTTCTGGAAGCTGTGATTCTTTTAATTCATACTAAGAATGTATTAGCTTTCTCAGCTGTCAACAATTGCTCACATGTTGAACTTTTTCGTTCAATAAAAGCTCTAGATTTTTTCAGAAAAACAAATTCCATCTAGTCATGACTTTTCAAATGTTAGTTTTGGAACCAAATGTAAAAATATTCAGTTATCTTTGTTAATTTGTCTTACTTGATTCAGGCCTAGCTTGTCAGGACCTTTTAGTTCTTGACTGTGGTATCTCATGTGTTAACTGTGTAACCCAGTTTAGTATTATCTGTGAACTGATAAGTACAGGACTGACATATTTATCAAAATGATTAATTAAAATGTTAATCAGTAAATGACCAAACAGAGGTCTCAGAGGCACAACATGAAAGATCTTCACATTGGATTGTTAATGATTCCTGCTTGCATCTAGCCACTGACCCATTTATTAATATACTAATTGCCTATCATCTAGCTTACAAGTTATAGAGTGAATAAAGTGCTGGACCCAGAGTCCAACTCTAAGTCTAAGTCTAAGAACTAAGTTCAAATCCAGACTCAGACCCTTACTGGCTATGTGAGCCTGGACAAGTCACTTAACCTCTGCCTGCTTTATTTTTCCTCATCTGTAAATTTGAGATAATTATATCTACCCTCCAGGATTGTTATGAGGATCAAATGAGATGATATTTATAAATTGTTTTACAGACCTTTAAGTAATATGTAAGTTCTGCCTATTGTTATTATGTCTTATCTTTTCCATAATATTGGCATGCAGCAATAAAACATTTGTTAAGGGCTACTTGAACTATATCTTTGTCCTTCAGTTTACTCAATTATAAAATAGGGGAATTTGATTTAATAACTTCTAAGTTCCTTTCTAGCTCCATATCTTTTATATATGCAATGATAGCCTATCATGACTGGGGAACTTGTGGCCTCAAGACCACATATAGCCCTCTAGGCGTGTGACCTTTTGACTGAGTCCAAGTTTTACAGAACAAATACTTTTATTAAGGGGGTTTGTTCTGTGAAGTTTGGGTTTAGTCAAAGGGCCATACTTGAGGACCTAGAGGGCCATGTGTGACCTCAGGGCTGCAGGTTCCCCACCCCTGTGAGCTTTCCCAATCTAACAGTTTAATAAACTTGTTTAAAAAAAAAAGCTTAATTGACTTTAGTCTGGCTATGACCTGCTCTTTTTTATTTTAATATTTTATTTTTACCAATTATATGTAAAAACAATTTTTAGCCTTTTATAAATAAAATTCTGAGTCCCAAATGCTATTTTACCCTCCCCTAACTCCTTCTTGAGAAGGCAAGCAATTTGATATAGATTATACATGTGCAGTCATGCAAAACATTTGCTATATTAGCCGTGTTGCAAAAGAACACATAGATTAAAAAAAACAACAGGAAAAAAGAAAGTTAAAAAAGTATGGCATTATCTCTATGACTGTCAATTCTTTCATTGGAGGCTGATAGCTTTTTTCATCATAGGTCCTTGAAAATTGTTTTGTATTATTGTATTGCTGAGAATAGTTAAGTCATTTAAAGGTGATCATTATGCAGTATTGCTGTTACGTTGTATAGTGTTTGCCTAGTTCTGCTCACTTCACTTTGAATGATTTCATATAAATCTTTCCAGGTTTTGGTGAGATCCTCCTACTTGTCATTTATTATAGCACAGTAATATTCTGTCATAATCATATAACACTACTTGTTCATCCATTCCCTAGTAGATGTACATCCCCTCTGTTTCTAATTCTTTGCTACCAATAAGAGCTTATATATATATATATATATATATATATATATATATATATATATATATGAAGAGAGAGAGAGAGAGAATTTTCCTTTTCTAAAAGAAATTTCTTTGAGATACAGACCTTGTACTGATATTGCTAGGTCAAAGAATGTGCACGATTTTATAGCCCTTTGGACGTAGTTCTATATTGCTCTTCAATATCATTAGCCCAATTTTCCCACTTCCCCTCCACCATCTATCATTTTCCTTTTCCGTCATATTAGTCACTCCGATACACATGAGGTGATAATTCAGCATTGTTTTAATTTGCATTTCTCTAATCAATAGTGGTTTAGATCACTTTTTTATATGACTGTAGATAGCTTTGATTTCTTTGAAAACTGATTGTTCATATCTTTTGACTGTTTGTCAACTGGGTAATTACTTGTGTTCTTATAGATTTGACTGAGTTCTACATTTCATAAATGAGGCCTTTATCAGAGGGATTTGCTATAAAATTCCTCCTTTCCCCCACCCTTAGATTTTTCTTTTACTTTTAATCTTGGCTGCATTGGATTTGTGTGGGGAAAAAAAAGTAATTTAATTTTTACTTGCATGCCCAATTCATTGATATTTTTTTCTTTTTTATTATTGTTGAGTTTTTAGAGATATGTTTTTCCTTAAGTACTGCTGTGGCTGCATCCCATAAAGTTTGATATGTTGTTTCATTATTATCATTCTCTTTAGTGAGATTATTGATGGTTTCTGTGATGTATTCTTTTACTCACTCTTTCTTATCAGAAAGATTATTTGGCTTTCAATTAATTTTCATTTATGTTTCCATGGCCGTTTATTGAATATTTTTACTACATCATGATCTGAAAATGCATTTAATGATTCTGTTTTTCTGCATTTTGTTGTTAGTTTTTTATGCCCTAATCCATGGTCAGTTTTTGTATAGGTACCATGTAGCACAGAGAAAAAGGTATATTCTTGTCTCTTCCCATTTACTTGTCTGTATAAGTTTATCATTTCTAACTCTTTTAAAATTCTGTTCATCTTTTTTTTAACTTTTAATTTTTTTAACTAATTTGTTTGTTTCCTTTTAGTTTACAGGATTCAATTCCACAATTCCTGGAGTTTCACATTTTGTCCCCCTCCCTCCCCTCTACACCCCATGGCAGCATATTGTCAAGTACAGGATCTGTAAATACTTTCACATTATACATTAGTCAGGTTATAAAGACGGATTGTATCAGATGGAATGAAAAATGGTAAAGAGGACACAAAACCAAACAAGAAAAAAGATCAGGTATCTTTTGGGATTGACTTATATCACTGCATTGCTGAGAAGAGGCCAGTCTATCCAAGTTGGTCATCACACATACGTTGTGTCTGTAATTGTGTACAAATTTCTCCTGGTTCTACTCTTCTCACTCAGCATCAGTTTGTATAAGCCTCTCCAGGTAAATATGAAGACCGTCTGCTCCTCATTTCTTATAGCACAATAGTATTCCATAACATGCATATACCATGTTCATCTCTTTAACTTCTTACTTGGTGGGTTTATTTTTTGTTGTTGTTCTTAATTTGCCAAGTTCTGAAAAGGGAATATTAAGGTCCCCCATTAATATAGTTTTGCTGTCTCTTTCCTCTTATAACTCATTTAAATTTTCCTGCAAAAATTTTTGTGGAATACCATTTGGTGCACTTTCGAGTTGATATTACTTTGGTGTTTAAGATACATTTTAGGAAAATGTTGTTTCCACATATATCTCTTTTAGTTAAATTAGTTTTTCTTTTTGCTTTATCTGAGATCATGATTTCTACCCCTGCTTTTTTTTTTTTTAAATCGGCTAAAGCAAAACAGATACTGGTCCAGTCCCTTATTTCTAGCCCATGTGTATTTTTCATATACATATACATATACATATACATATACATATAGCCCATGTATATATAAAAAATTATAATTGGAGGCCTGGAAGGCATGGTGGAAGCACGGCCGGCAGAGGCAGGCCTGGAAGGGGCTGATCAACTCGGAGGGCAAGTCTCCCCACCAACCACAAGGGCTACTACTAGGCCTGTCACCAAAGGGCTGGGAATGGAAAGAGCAAGGTAAGAAGCAAATATAGGGGCCTCTGTCCTGGATAGCAAATACTCCTTGGGCTACCACTTCATAGCCCAGAAATTAAAAAGAAAAATTTAAAAAACCCCTATCAGGATCTCCATAGACCAGGATGACAGAGTGAACCTCACCTGCTCCAAACCCCCCCTCTGACCCTGAAAACATAATAACTCTTGCCCCAGGGCAAAACCCTCTACAGTAAAGGCTTGGGATCCCTAGAGGAAGGGCATGGCTAGGGCCCTGCCTTGAAATGGGTAGAAAGCAGACAGCAAAGACAAAGACTTTGGAGTCCTACTATCCTCAGAGGGAGGAACCAAACTAAGAGGGAGACAATGTGGACTCCACACCCACAGCTGAAACATCAATAGTGAATGGGTCCCAAGCACAGAAGGCTCTCCTAGATGAGATCAAAAGGAACTTTGAAAACCAAATAAGAGAGATAGAAGACAAAATGAATAATTCTCTCAAAACCAAAACAACAGAATTAGAAAAACATTATAATGAAGAAAACATCTCTCTAAAAAGAAAAGTGTATGATATGGAAAAGGAGCTCCAAAAATTATCCAAGGAAAATGATTTGCTAAAAACTAGAATCAACCAAATTGAAACAAATAACTCTATGAGGAACCAAGAATTAGTCTAACAAAACAACAAAAATGAAAAATTAGAAAAAGAGGTAAAATACCTAAAAAAAAAAAATAACTGACCTGGAAAACAGATCCAGGAGAGACAATCTGAGAATCATAGTCCTACCAGAAAATCATGATGAAAAAATGAGCCTGGACAGCATTCTCCAAGAGCTTGTTAAGGAAAACTGCTCTGAAATACTAGAACCTGAGGGTAAAATGGAAATCTAGAGAATCCACTGGACACCTGCTTGAAAGAGATCCCAAACTGAAAAGTCCTTGAAATGTTATGGCCAAACTCCAGAACTACCAGATAAAATAGAAAATACTTCAAGCGGCAAGAAAGAAACAATTCACATATCGAGGGTCCACAGTGAGGATTGCACAGGATTTGGCAGCCTCTACACTGAAAGATAAGAGGCAGCAGAATACAATTTTCTGGAAGGCAAAAGAGCGTGGATTACAACCAAGGATCACATACCCAGTGAGACTGAGCATATTCTTCCAGGCAAAGAGATGGTCATTCAACAATATAACAGAGTTCCAGACCTTCTTGATAAAAAAGCCAGAACTCAATGGAAAATTCAACCTCCAATTATGAGATGCAACAGTGATGTAGAAAGGTAAACAAGGAAAACACACACACACACACACACACCCTGCTATTTGATAAGAGCAAACTGGTTATAGATAAGTAGAGGGTATGAGTATAAAATACACAAAATGACAATTTAAAAAATCTTATTAAGGGCTACAAAGGGACTGCAATGGAAGAAAGGGAATGAATGAGTGGAAAAGGGTAAATTATGCCTCACAAAAGATGCATAAAAACTGTATAACAGAGGAAAAGAAGGGAGGGAGATGGGAATCATATGAGCTTTTCCCTCATTGGTTCTGGTGCAAGGAAAGAATAACAACCAGTTAAGCATAGGACTCTATGGAGAAGAAACGCAAAAAGTATCATTTCAGAGGGAAAGAGGGGAGGGAGAGGAGCTTCACATGAAATTTGTTCCTGTCACTCTTGGTATGAAGAAGAAATAGCATACTTCATTAAGTATAAAAATATCCTACAGGCAGTAGGAGGGGGAAGGGCTATAAAAGGAGGGGTGGTTAGTAGGGAGGGAAGAAGTAAGGGGAAAGGGGAGGTAAAGGGAGGGCTGCTGATAAGGGAATAGTGAGGGAGGGAGTGGTCAAAAGGAAAACTATTAACTGGGGGAAAGGAGAAGGGGGAAAAATATGAACATTTACAGGGGTGGGAATAGGATGGAGGGAAAGAAACAGATAACAGTCATAACTGTAAATGTGAACGGAATGAACTCTCCCATAAAACAGAGACAGATAGCAGAATGGATTAGAAATCACAAACCTATAATATGCTGTTTACAAGAAACACATCTGAACAGAGGGATACACACAGGGTAAATGTAAAAGGCTGGAGTAAAATATATCATGCCTCAGCTAAAGTAAAAAAAAAAAAGCAGGGGTAGCAATCCTTATCTCAGATAAAGCATAAGCAAAAATTGACCTAATTAAAAGAGATAAGGAAAGAAACTATATTCTGTTAAAAGGCACCATCGAGAATGAAGCAATATCACTACTTAACATATATGCACCAAGTGGTATAGCATCCAAATTCCTAGAGGAGAAGGTAAAGGAATTAGAGGAAGAAATAGATAGCAAAACTATACTAGTGGGAGACCTTAATCTCCCCCTCTCTGAACTTGATAAATTTAACCTGAAAATAAACAAGAAAGAAGTTAAGGAGATGAACAGGATTTCAGAGAGGATAGGTATGATAGATCTCTGGAGAAAACTGAATGGGGATAAAAACGAATATACTTTCTTCTCAGCAGTTCATGGCACATACTCAAAAATTGACCATGTTCTAGGGCATCAAAACCTCACAATTCTATGCAGTAAGGCAGAAATTTAAAATGCATCCTTCTCAGATCATGATGCAATAAAAATTACATGCAATAAATGGCCATGGAAAGACAGACTAAAAACCAATTGGAAATTAAAACAATTTAATCCTAAAGAATGAGTGGGTCAAACAAGAAATTATAGAAACAATCAGTAATTTCATTCAAGAGAATGATAATAATGAGACAACATACCAAAATTTATGGGATGCATTAAAGGCAGTTCTTAGGGAAAGTTTTGAATCCCTGAGTGCATACATGATTAAATTAGAGAAAAGGGAGGTCAGCGAATTGGGCATGCAATTGAAAAACCTAGAAAAAGAACAAATTCAAAATCCCCAATTAAATACTAAATTAGAAATATTGAAAACCAAAGGAGAGATTAATAAAATTGAAATTAAGAAAGCTATTGAATTAATAAATAAAACTAAGAGCTGGTTTTATGAAAAAACAACAACAACAAAATTGATAGACCCTTGGTCAATATGATAAAAAAAAGAAGAAAACCAAATTTTGAGTATCAAAAATGAAAAGGGTGAATCTACCTCCAATGAACAGGAAATCAAAACAATAATTAGGAATTATTTTTCCCAATTGTATGCACATAAATTTGACAATCTTAGGGAAATGGATGAATATTTACATAAATACAAGTTGCCCAGATTAACTGAAGAGGAAGTAAATTACTTAAATAACCCCATCTCTGAAAAATAAATTGAACAAGCCATCTGTCAACTCCCTAGGAAAAAATCTCCAGGGCCAGAAGGATTTACTAGTGAATTCTATCAAACATTTAAAGAACAATTGATTCCAATACTCTACAAACTATTTGGGAAAATCAGTGAAGAAGGAGTCCTACCAAATTCTTTTTATGACACAAATATGGTACTGATACCTAAATCAGGAAGAGATAAAACAGAAAAAGAAAATTATAGAACAATCTCCCTCATGAGTATCGATGCAAAAGTTCTAAATAAAATACTAGCAAAAAGACTACAGCAACTTATCTCAAGAATAATACATTTTGATCAGGTAGGATTTATTCCAGGAATGCAATTTCTAATTTAGGTTTAATATTAGGAAAACCATCAGTATAATTAATCATATCAACAATAAAACTAGCAGAAACCACATGATCATCTCAATAGATGCAGAAAAGGCTTTTGACAAAATACAACACCCATTCCTATTAAAAACATTAGAACGTATAGGAATAAATGGAGCCTTCCTTAAAATAATAGGTACCATCTATTTAAAGCCACCAGCAAATATTATATGTAATGGAGAGAAGCTAGAAGCATTTCCCATAAGATCAGGGATGAAACAAGGGTGTCCACTATCACCCCTCTTATTCAATCTGGTATTAGAAATGTTAGCAGTAGCAATTAGAGAAGAAAAAGTAATCATAGAATCAAATTAGGCAAAGAAGAGACCAAGATATCACTGTTTGCAGATGATATGATGATATACTTAGAGAATCCTAGAGAATCAAGTAAAAAACTACTTGAGACAATAAATAAATTTGGCAAAGTTGCAGGATATAAAATAAACCCACACAAATCCTTGGCATTCCTATATATTTCCAATGAAATTCAACAGCAAGAGATAGAAAGAGAAATCCCATTTAAAGTCACTGTAGACATTATAAAATATTTGGGAATCTACCTGCCAAAACAAACCCAAGACCTATATGACCACAACTACAAAACACTTTTCACACAAATAAAGTCAGATCTAACTAATTGGAAAAATATCAATTGCTCTTGGCTGGGTTGAGCTAATATAATAAAATGACAATTTTACCTAAATTAAATTATATATTTAGTGTCATACAATTAATTTTCCCCCCAAAAAAAATACTTTATAGAGCTAGAAAAAATAGTAACAAAATTCATTTGGAAGATTAAACGGTCCAGAATATCAAGGGAATTAATGAAAAGAAATGCTAGGGAAGGTGGACTAGCTATACCAGATTTCAATCTGTATTATAAAGCAGCAGTCATCAAAACTGCTTGGTACTAGCTGAGGAATAGAGGAGTGGATCAATGGAATAGATTAGGCATACGAGATTCAGAATTCAACGACTATAGTAATCTATTGTTTGATAAACCCACAGACCTTGGTTTTGGGGATAAGAACTCACTATTTGACAAAAACTGCCGGGAAAACTGGAATGTAGTATGGCAGAAACTGGGCATGGAACATTATCTAACACCATATACCAAAATCAAGTCTAAATTGGTGCATGTTCTAGGTATAAAGATTGATACTGTAAGCAGTCTCATAAAACAAGGAATAGTTTACCTGTCAGACTTGTGGAGAAGGAAAGACTTTACGACTAAACAAGAATTAGAGAACATTATAAAATGTAAAATGGATAATTTTGACTACATGAAATTGAAAAGCTTCTGTACAAACAAAGCCAATGTAACCGAGATTAAGAGGGAGGTGGGAAATTGGGAAAGAATCTTTATAACCTATGTCTCTGACAAAGGACTCATTTCTAAAATATGCAGAGAATTGGGTCAAATTTATAAGAATACAAGCCATTCCCCAATTGATAAATGGTTAAAGGATATGAACAGGCAATTTTCAGAGAAAGAAATTAAAGATACCTATAAACACATGAAGAAACACTCTAAATCATCATTGAATAGAGAAATGCAAATCAAAACAACTCTGAGGTACCACATCTCACCAGTCAGATTGGCTAAGATGACAAAACAGGAAAATGACAAATACTGGAGAGGATTTGGACAAATTGGAACACTAATGCATTGCTGGTGGAGTTGTCAAATGATCCAGCCTTTCTGGAGAGAAATCTGGAATTATGCCCAAAGGGCTATAAATACTTTCATATCCTTTGACCCAACAATACCACTCCTAGGGTTATATCCCAAAGAGATCATAGAAGTGGGAGGAAGTCCCATATGTACAAAAATGTTTATAGCAGCTCTTTTTGTGGTGGCAAAGAATTGGAAATTAAGGGGTGCCCATCAATTGGGTAATGGCTGAACAAGTTGTGGTATATGCATGTTATGTAATACTATTGTGATATAAGAAATGAGTAGATGGTCTTCATATTTACCTGGAGAGGCTTATACAAACTGATGCTGAGTGAGAAGAGTTGAACCAGGAGAAATTTGTACACAATTACAGACACAATGTATGTGTGATGAAGTGATATAAGTCAATCCCAAAAGACTCATGATGGAGAGAAATATGTGCATCCAGAGAAAGAACTAGAAAGAACTGAGTTTATATCCAGGTGGAAGCAAAATACCTGATCTTTTTTCTTCTCTTGCTTGGTTTTATGTCCTCTTTACCATTTGTCATTACATCTGATACAATCCATCTTTATAACCTGATTAATGTATAATGTGAAAATATTTACAGATCCTATACTTGAGTATATGCCGCCATGGGGGGTAGAGGGAAGGGAGGGGGACAAAATGTGAAACTCAAGGAATTGTGGAATTGAATCCTATAAACTAAAAAGTAAACAAAGTAAATTTAAAAAAAATTAAAAAAATAATTCCACATGAAACTGCAAATCTACTATGTGCAACTTGCTATTCCTTTTAAATATACAACAAAATTATCATATACATTTCTTTTTTTTCTTCCCTTCCACTCCCACTTCCACCCTATAGATGACTACCATTAGACACATATTTGTGTTTTCTCTGGATGCAGATAGCATTTTTCTTCATTTGTCCTTTATAGTTAAAACTGGGTATTTTTCATAGCCAGAATAACTCCTTTGCTCAAAATTGTTCTTAAACCAGTATTGCTATATACAGTGTTCTTTTGGTTCTTCTCATTTCATTCTTAGTTATTTTGTGCAAGTATTTCCATGTTTTTTCTAAAATCATTGAGCTCATCATTTCTTATTGCATAGTAGTATTCTCATTACAGTTCTATACCATAACTTGTTCAACCATTCCCTAATTGATGGTCATTCCTGCAATTTATAGTTCTTTTGTCACCACAAAGAGAACTGCTGTAAATATTTTAGAACATAAAGGTTCTTTTCCTTTTTCCTCAGTCATCTTTGGAAATAGACCAAGTAGTGGTATTGCTAGGTCAAAGGGCATAGGTAGTTTAATAATTCTTTGGGCAGAATTCCACATTGTTCTCCAAAATGGTTGGATCAATTCACAGTTCAAACAATGAGTTAGTGTCCCAATTTTTCCACACCCCTTCCAATATTTGTCTCTTTCCCTTTGCTCTCTTTCTGAAACTGAAACTGAAGCCATATTGCTTTGTTTTCCCAACAATTTTTACCAAATAATGAATTCTTATCCCAAAATCTTAAGTTTTCCACTTGTCAAATATAAGGTTATGATGTTTATTTGCTGCTGTAAATTTTATGTCTACTCTATTCCTTTGATCTTTCTTTTCTTATCCAGTACCATATAGTTTTCTTAATTACTGCCATATAATATAGTTTTAGATCTGATATACTGCTAAACCTCCTTCCTTTACAATTTTTTTCATGATTTCTTTTGATATTCTTGACTTTTATTATTTCTGTAATCAATTATGTTAATAGTTTTCCTTATGTTAAATCATCCTTGCAGTTCCTGGTATAAATTCAATTGGATCATAATGGATAATCTTTGTAATACATAATTATAATCTTTTAGCTAGTATTTTATTTAGGATTTTTTCATCCCTATAACATTAATGAAATTATATACATTTTTTTCTGGTTTAGGTATAAATATATTTGTTTCATAAAAAGAATTTGGTGGTATCTCTAATTTATTAATATTGAATGGGATTGATTATAATCCTAGATTCTTTGCCTTCTAGAATTGACATTTCAAGCCCTCTAGATCTTTAATATAGACAATACTAAATCCTGTGTCATCCATACTGTGACACCACGATATATGAATGTTTCTTTTTGACTGCTTGATTTGGGACCTCAGAATTGGTTAAAATGTTCCTGGGACTTTTCATTTTGAATCTTTTTAAATTTCTGTTTACCTTCTGGTTCTAGAATATCAGGGTAGGTTTTTTTTTTTATTTCCTAAAAGATGATGTCTAGGCTCTTTTTTTTTTTAGTCATGGTTTTCAGGTAGGCCATTAATTCTAAAATTTTCTCTCCTCAATCTCTTTTCCAAATCAGTTTTTTTTTTAGTGAGATAGTTCATAATTCTATTTTTTTCATTCTTTTGACTTTGTTTTATTTTTTCTTGATGTCCTATGGAATCATTAGCTTCCAGTCACCAAGTTTTGTTTTTTAAGTAATTATTTACTTTATTGAGGTTTTGTACGTTTTTTCCCATTAAGCCAGTTCATTTTTTTAAAGGTGTTATTTTCTTTGATATTTTTTGTGTTCCTTTTACCAGGCTATTGACCCTCTTTTCATGGTTTTTTTTTTTTTTACATTATTCTCATTTCTTTTCCCTTATTTTTCCTCTACCTTTCTTATTTGATTTTTAAAATCATTTTTGAGCTCTTATAGAAATTTGTGTGTAAGGGGCAGCCAGGTGGCTCAGCGAGTAAGAGCACTGGCCCCAGTGTCGGGATGACCTGGGATCGAATCCAGGCTCAGCCACTTAGCACCACACCCAGAAATAACTGGCCGTGTAACCTTGAGCAAGTTACTTAACCGCAATTGCTTAAAAAAAAAAAAAGAAATTTGCTTGTGCCTTTAACCAATTTGCATTTTTTTAAAAGCTCTTCCTATCACTTTTTTGACTTTTATCTTCTTTTGTGTTTGTGTCTTGATCTTCCCTGTTACCATAGTTACTTTCCATGGTCAGGTTATTCTTTTGTCGTTTGCTCATTTTTCCAGCCTATTTTTTGACTTACAGCTCTATGCTAAATTTTGACTCTACTCATGGGATCACTGTCCGAAGCTTCAGGCCTTTCTTGCTTTTGTTTTCAGAGTTAGCTCCGGGGATATGTAGGTTTTTTGTTCTCCCAAGGTGGTGTGACCTAAGAAGAGGTATGGTCACAACTCTTTTGGCCATTGCTCTGCTCTATGAGCAACCACAATGACACTCTTCTCAGTCTTGAAACTATAACCAGGATCACTGCACCCCTTCTGCAGCAAGCGCTAGTGAGCTAATGTTCCTCTTAGCTCTGGGACTACAACTCCGAGTTGTGTATGGGAAATGTGACAGAGTCCTGTGCACCCAGTGCCAGACAAATGTCCCCTGTGATCTCCTTTTGACAAGTTGTCTGACCCCCTTCTTTTCTGTGGGTTGAAGTTACAGAAGCTGCTATTGCTAGTGCTGCTGCCACTGACGAACTTCCTCCAAGGACTGCTGCTGGCAGCCCTGTGTGCCCAGTTTATGCTGGGTTCCCCTCTGCTAAGATAGCCTTTTCTTTCGCTCTTAAGTTGTTCTGCCTTGGAAAATTCTGATTTGATTTGAGATATTATTTTAAAGTTTTGGGGAAAATTTGGGAGAGTTCAGATGAGTCTCTTGCCTATCATCTTGACTTTCCCTCATATCCTGTTTTTGATGAAGCTGTCCTGCCTCTTTTTTAATACTGTTTAATTTTCTATATCAGAGGATCCATAACTATAAGGAACTTAAGATACCACCTAATTCCAGACCTGGACAATAAGGTGCTATAGTGGATAGAGTGCCTGGTCTGGAGTCAGGAAGACTCATCTTTGTGAATTCAGATCTTGTCTCAGAAACTGTATGACCCTGGGCAAGTCATTTAACACTTTGCCTTAGTTTCCTCATCTGTAAAATGAGATGGAGTAGGAAATGGCAAACTATTCCACTGTCTGCCAAGAAAATCTCAATTGGGGTCATGAAGAGTTAGACAAATTCCAGAACCTGATTTTATAGAAATTGCCAAAGGCCACACAGGGAGTAAAAGTAACACAACTGATATTCAAATTCAGGTTTTGTTTTAGGATCAGGGATTGAAAAGAACCTAAAATGCCATTAAATCCAACTCTCTCTCTTTATAGATGGAGAGACTGGGGCCCAAAGCAAAGTGGCTAACCCACAGTCATAGAGTTAGTAAGCATGAGAAGTGAGAGTTGAACCCAGGCTTTGTGACTCCAAGCCTGGAGCACTATGCCATGCTGCTTGTGCAGGCATACTATTCCACTTAAAGGTTGTGTTCCTGGAGATTAAAGCTCATCAGCGAGTCTGAACTAGAGTTGTACGTCATAGACCTCCTACCAGTGTGTTTTCTGCTGTCAGCCAGAGGACCTTACAGAAATGGCTGCATAAGAGAAGCATCTCCCCCCATAAATCCAGTGTCTACTCTCCCCCTGCAAATGGTTTTACAAGTGGAAAGAGTAGATAGTCATGGAATTCATATGTAGAGATCTTCTCTCTGGAATCTTCCCTAAGGATCCCTTTAGAATTGAATTCATTGGAGTGTACTTTGCAGGCTCCATTCTCCCCCCTTTCTCTCCCTTCCTTTTAACATTCCATTCCCATCACTATCAAATCACATAGGAGAAAATATCTTGTGTTTTAGCTAATTATCAGAATGTTAATCCTATAGTCCTCTATAAATAGGTGAACATGGAAAATATACGATGACATGCCAGGGCATTATTCAGTCAAATATTTAATGAAAGGGAACTTTGGCTTAATGATACTAAAAATAGAATTAGTACTATAAGAACCTTGATAAATGTACTTTGTCTCTAGTACTGTCTGCTGCATGGACATCCTATTTTCCTTCTTACTCATAATTATACTTTCTATCTTTAATCTCAAACATATTATACCTGTTTTTATCATGTGGCCAAAAAACCTGGTGTCGTTATTTAATATACTTATGCAAAAATAATTTTTAAAAAACGTAGATTTAAATCTTGGGTTAGAATAAGACATTTTGTTACATCTTATCCCAGTGTACTAAAAAAGGTAATTTCTCTCCTATGGTATCTAAATTATTTAACCAGTTTTTGCAGTGTCATATATGAGAACTAAGAATATAGTGTGTTACATTTTTAAAATATCAAATAACCAACAAAATTAACCTATTCTTTATTACCTGCAGTACATGAGTATTGCAAGTTTAATTTTTTTTTCATAGTGAAACACATTTCTTTAAATTTCTCCTGTTCTAATTCTGTGTATTTTAATGCCTTTCATACTTCATACCATAATGAGTATTTGGAATAGTAATATATCAAACATAATCTTCCTCAGTCTGTAGTATTTTTGCTTTGTATAATTATTTTTGTATTAGAATAACTAATTCAAAATGAATGCAAAAAGTTAGTGTGCCTAATTTTAAAAAATATATGCCTAATAGTCTCAAAATTAATTCTTAATCTTTAGTTCTTTTTTAGATTCAGTAATAACTAAGCATCACAGAAGAGAGTCATGCATGAATGATAAGATAAATGAACATTTAGAAAGCGGCCTAATGCCTTTAGATTTTAGTATTCAAGCAGTAACCTTTCATAAATTACACTGTTTCTCTACATTCTTATTGAATACCATGGTTATACCATATAACCTGAAGTCATTTTATATTCTCCACTAACACATCTGCCATGTTTAAAAGACCCGTTATCCCTTCCACATCATGGAGGTTAGGGGTATAGCACTCTCACGATCTGGGAAATCTGTGTAAAATTTTTTGGCCCTCCCTTTGTATGAGAGAAGTATGAATTATTTAGTACTATAGTACTAAAAGATAAAATATGTTGATATTATAAAATACTGTTTTAATGTACTTTATGCATTTCTGACTTTCCAAACTTTTTCTATGGCATCTGCTGACCTTTGTGTATCATTTGTAGCTTCCACAAAACTCCCCCAAATTCTTATGTTAACCCATGATATATTGAAACTGGGATGGGGAAAGATATGATGTGAAAGGAAAAACTATATTCTTAGAACAAGGAAGCTAGGTGGCATAGTGGATAGAGTGCCAGGCTTGGAGTCAGGAAGACCTGAGTTCAAATCGAGCCTCAGAAACCTACTGGCTGTGTGATGTTGGGCAAGTCACTTAACCCTGTTTGCCTGAGTTTCCTAATCTGTGAAATGAACTGGAGAAGGAATGGCAAACCTTTCCCGTATCTTTGCTAAGAAAACATTAAATGGGGTCACGAAGAGTTGGACACAACTAAAACAACTGAACAACAACAAACTTAGAACCACATTATTACTTTTTGTTGGGAGAAAAGAGCTCGTGGTTTGTGGAGATCCCTAATTGAGTAAAGATATCCTTGTCCGTGAGGTGGAATAAATAGTTTGCAATCTCATTTGAACCTGGTTGCCACTTTGAAGATAGCAATTTATATGATATCAATATAGAGAAAAACTTAAAATCTTTAGAACTCTTTCCAGTGCTGTCATTAGTAGAACTGTAGGAAACACATTCTTTAGTGTATGTGCATGTGTGTGCATGCATGCATGTATGTATGTGTGTGTGTGTGTGTAGTGAAAGTATCATTTGAAATAGTGTTCATCTAAATGGTTGTGAAGTAGAGAAGTCCAAAAATGACCTGTCCCTTCTGTGTCCAGTATAACGTAGTCTAATCATCTCCACAGTTATCATAGAATAGCAGCATTCTATGCCATAAACAAATGCTAGGGTAGGGGTCGTACAGCCTCGAGGCCACATGTGGCTCTTTAGGCCTTCAAGTGTGGCCTTTGACTGAATCTAAACTTTACAAAAAAAAATCCCTTTAATAAAAGGATTTGTTCTGTAGAACTTGAACTTAGTCAAAAGACTGCACCCAAGGACCTAGAAGGCCACATGTGATCTGGAGGCCACAGGTTCCCCATTCCTGTGCTAAGAACTAGATAGGTCACACTTCTGAAAAAATTCAGCTTCCCTAAGTGTGGACATTCCAGGTAAGAGATAAGCCATTGAAACCTACCTGCAGCTCTTTTTGCTGTTCTTTCCCAATATATTTAGAAATAAATGAATTTCCAGAGTTCTTAGCGATCTTGAAAGGTGGTGCTATGTCAAATACAGTTAATGTTAAAAATAAGCATCTCAGAATTTGAAAATGCTAAGACCATCTAATGGCTCTCTGCCCATATATCCCTCTAACACTGACAATTAAGCTTCCTTAACGTTCCATTTTGGGATTCACTCCTTCCCCACGTTCATAAGAGAGGAGATGAAGGGTACTTTATCAGCAGCTTCCTGGCTGAGCAATGATTTGGTCTTGCTGTCTGTCACATTCTGAATGTGGTCCCTGAATTCTCAGTGACTGGGTTTCTTGGCTTGTGATAGTTCTAAAAGCCCACACAGATCTGACCTTATCACCTCCCTTCTTAAAAAGTCTCCAGTGACTAGTAGTAGTTAGGATAAAGGCCAAATTCCTCTATTTAACATTGTAAGATTTTTGCAGTCTGGCTGTAACCTACCTTTCCCTGCTTACTAGCCATTATTTCCTTTCCCACACTCTGTGTGCCATCAAATTTGTTCTCTCCTTGTTCCTGTGCAAAACATTCCATCTTTTTCTTCTGTGTTGGAAAATTCACTCCCTCTTCATATCTCTAGATTCCCTCAAAGTTCAATTCAAATGCTATTATTAGTACATGAAACTTTTTTGGATCTCTTTAGTGGCTAGTACAGTTAGAATTACTTTGTATTTGCCTTGTATGTTCTTGGTGTATACTTAGAGATGAATGTGTTGCTTCTTTTTATAGAATGTAAGCTCCCTGAAAGGAAGACTGACTGTGATATTGTTTGTCTTTGTATCCTTGGTGCCTAGCCTAGGACAGTATTTGTCACTAAAAACCTAGGTTTGTAGGAAACACATTCTAAAAACAGATCTCTGAGCATTGTCTGTGTTGTGTACTCTATTCTTTATTGGTTGAACTTCTTGCCTGAATCTCCACTCTCTAGTGTCCAGTTTCCTATTGCTGAATCTTCCTGAGTTCTACCCGCGTTTCCCAAATTTCCAAGGACAAAGTAGAGTTTAAGTGTACAGTCTCTCAAGTATGCCTCCTTCTGACACTGCCATCACCTTAGTGTGGAGGAAGCCCTTATTATCTCAAGCCTGGATTATTGCAATATTACCTTTGGTTTGGTCTCCCTACCTCAAGGCCTCCCTACCTCCCGACCTCTCTGCCCCCTTTAGTCTGTTGCCCTTTCAGCTGTCAAATTAATCTTCCTGCATTGCATTTCTGATCATGTTACACACACACACACCTCCCTCCCCCTCTTCACACACCTTCAATTTAGTAACCTTCAGTAGCTCCCCGACACTCACACAATTAAATATAAAATCCTCTCTTTGGAGTTCAAAATCCTTCTTAACCTGACCACCACTGGGAAGCTTTCCAGTCTTCTCATGTTTTAATCCCCCCACATACTCTGTCATCCAGTGACGCTGGCCTCCTTGCTGTTCTTGTAAGACACTCCATCTCTGCATTCCTGGAATTTTCAGTGGCTCTCTGTCATACAGAGGATTCTCTAATGCCTGGTGTCTCTGGTTTCTTTCAAGTTCCAACTAAAATGCCACTTTTTGCAAGAAGCCTTTAATTCTCTCTAGTTTACCTTGTTAAATATTTTGTTTATAAATAATTGTTTTTATGTTGTCTCCCCCCTTAGACTTCAAGCTGCTTTGAAATTGGGACTATTTTTTTGCCTTTCTTTGTATGTCTAGTACTTTCCACTGTGAAATTTAAAATGTCTTTAGTGATTAAATCAGGGCATTTGAGTCAGTTTCACATTCATGACTTAGTCATGGCTTGAGTAAGTTCCACACTCATGACATAGCAATTAGATTGTTGGGACTTTTAAGGCAAGGACTGTTTTTACCTTTCTTGGGCAACTGAAGTTACGAGGATCTGAGTTCAAATCTGGCCTCAGAAACATACTGACTTTGTGACCGTGGGTGAGTCACTTAACCTCTCTTTTCCTCATCTCTAAAATCAGGAAGGTAATAGCACCTTCTTCCTAGTATGGTTGTGAGGATAAAGTGAGACAATAATATAAAGTACTTTCCCAGAAAATACTAAATGCTAAATAAATGTTAGCTGTTGTTTCTATTCCAGCACTTAGCCCAATGCCTGGCACAATGTAAGTAGATGCTTACTGGACTTGATAGAAAATAAAAATAGATCTAAGTGTAATGAGAATAATAAAGTATTTGATATCCCCATGGAAACTGTTCTTTATTTAAAACATTATCAGCACCATTAATGCCAGGAACAAAAGCTAGAAAAGTGATATCTTCCAGGGGAACTAAGCCCACTTTGGAGCTGCTTAGCCTTGAACCCATCATCATCACTCCTGGATAATATTGAGCATGACTTTCAAGTTCAATGAGTCATAAAATTATATTTATTACTTAATGATAGCTGCCATGAAGTTATATGATCCCAATGGAAACATAGTAAATAACCTCATCTTTTGGAAACATTCTCCATTGACATCAAAATGTCATTCTGTTTCAATACATGTAAAATGTACCAAGGACTGGGTTTGAGTATGAATATGGAGGTCAGCCTGAAAAAATAGATTAAATTATTAATACTTTAAAATACTTTGGACTTCTTCAGGAAACACATATCAAGTACAAAAATATCCAAGAGAAGCTGAGACTGTGTATGATTCACATGCTGAAGTTTAAACTTAAAAGAGACAATATTTAACACTGCAAAGTCTTAATGTATACTTTTAGCATAGTTACATAACAACAGAGTTAGAAGCAAAAACATTTATGACATTAATGAAACATAGGGTTCATCAAGCTAGAATTATATGTCAGAAGCTTGGTATCCTTTATAAACTAAAAAATGATAAATTCTCCTTACTACTCATCAAAACCTCAGAATATTCTTGAGACTTCAACAGATAACCCATTGGAGAACATAGGTCAGAATTGTAGATATAACTGTTACTCACATGTTACTCACAATCAAAAATTTTGATCCACAAAACTTCAAGAACAACATTTTAATAGAGTACCAAATTACATGGAATAAAAACATTTCCAAACAGGAAGCCCTAGTGAAAGAAATTAAAACCATGTGTAAAAAAGTGACAAGTTGTGTACTCTGCTACTAGAGATATTCCAGAGTTGTGTTTAGGGAATTTACAAATGAGCTTACAATCTAATGGTCTTATTCAGTTATGAAAAAGCAGTCATTGTATCCAGTTGTTCAGTAGTCCACAGAATATTTAAAACCATGGAACAGTAGCAGGATAAACTGTCCCAGCACTAGGTCTATGATTCTATGATTGATTCTCAAACCTATCTTATCCTCAGTTCCATCTGAACTCCATCAAAATAGAGGAAAATAATATAATACTATTAACAACATTAAACATAAAAAGGATAATTATTTGTCTAAAAACCATTCCTATCTGAATTCAATTTTGAAATAAAACAATAATAATTTCAACAATATTTAATATATGCTTTATGTAGCACTTTAAGTTTTATAAATTACCTTGCATGAATTTCTCTCCTTCGATCTTTATTATAATTGTATGAGTCACCATTGTTTTAATCTATGAGGATAAAGCTCATGGGTGTGAGTTCAGGAATTTGAACACCATGGTAATGTGAGCCACAATGGATAGAAATATTGATTTTATTGAAGTGATAGAAAGGACAATTTATACTTTTTAACAACAAATGGAGGCCCCAAAAGCATTTCTGTGAGGTGGGTGGCCTGAAATGGGAAACTCCCAGAAACATCTTTTAAATCTGTTTGGAGGCTTCATTGAACTAGACCAGAGCTGTATTTCTTATATATATAATCTAATTCTTTTTTTTTTTTTCTGGGAACCAGCTCCACAATTGGATCTTGCAAAATAGGTGCCCACTGGTGAATTAGCACTTGGATTGATAAAGACAAATAAGGGGATTTGAGGGGAGGGAGCAGATGAGTTCAGTCAGAGGTCACTATATCTAAAAGTGAGGGGAACATTTTGAAGGATAAAAGGGGAATCTTAATTTGTATATATGTAAATAAATTCTTCAACAATTCCCTGTCAAGTACAGGTAGAAGTTATTATCTTTGTTTTATATATGAAGAAATTAAGACTTAGATTTTTGTTGAGATGTAGTTGTGATCTTCGAAAGGCCATATAAGCAAATAAGTGTCTGTCAGATTCAGACTGAAGAATATGGTAGGGATAAGTCCAATAAACAGTTTACAATCATTTAAGAAGATTCCTTGGGGGTCGGGGAGCCAAGATGATGGAGTAGAAGCCCGACCTTCCCACAGCTCTGGCTTCCACCTTCCCCAATCCATGTAAAAAGGGGACTCTAAACAAACTTTGGAGCTGCAGAACCCACAAAATGACACAGAGAAGCTAGCCTCCAGCTGAGGAGCCTGGCAGGTGGGCAGGAATCCAGCACAGCACTCTGGGAGCCGAGACCACCCTACCCGAGGCTTTAGCCCCAGGGCAGGCCTGACCAGCCCCTGGCCAGAGGGACTCCAGAGCAGCAGTAGCTGTGGCAGTTTCCAGATTTATCAACACATAGATGCAAAGGACAAAGTGAGAGGTCAGTACAGTCTGGACTTTGGGACCAGTAAGTGGGAGTGCATGGCTTTTACCCCCAGGGTGAAAAGCCACTGAGACGACAGCACAGCCAGCCACCGCCAAGTGGAGGCTTCAGCTCTTGGCCTGCAGAGTGTGGGGGACCAAGCACCAGTCTGAGGGGTGATCGCTCTTGCTTTAACCTGCTTGGATCTGGATTGCAGTCTAGGGTGGAGGTTCTGGGGTTTTTGTCCAGCTTGCCAGAGGGTGTGGAGACCTCAGAGAGGGCACCCATCTAATACCTCCAGCAGCTGAGAAAACCCCAGCTTCTGGGCCAAAAGCTCCCCTGTCTGGTGGCAGAGTCCTACTGTGGCAAAAAGCCTAGGGGTCAAGTGACTGAGGGGCGACATGACCAGGCAAAGGAAACAAAGCAGACAGAAGATTCCAACAATACACTCCTATTTTGGGACAAAAAGGAGCAAACTATGGAACAGGAGGAAAACAGTGAAGTCAGAACTCCTGCACCAAAAGCTTCAAAGAAAAATACAAGCTGGTTACAGGCCATAGAGGACCTTAAGAAAGATTTTGAAAACCAAATAAGAGAAGTGGATGAAAAATTGGGAAGAGAAATGAGAACAATGCAAGAAAATTACGAAATGAGAGTCAACAGCCTGACTGAGGAAAAGAATACCTTAAAAAACAGACTGACTCAAATGGCAAAGGAGGCCCAAAAAAGGCAATGAGGAGAAGAATGCCTTAAAAAGCTGAATCTGCCAGATGGAAAACGAATCTAAAAAAATTAAATGAGGAGAATCATTGCTTCAGAATTAGATTGGAGCAAATGGAAGCTAATGACTTTATGAGAAATCAAGATGCTGTTAAACAGATCCAAACAAATGAAAGAATAGAAGGCAATTTGAAATAGCTCATGGGAAAAACCACTGACCTGGAAAATAGATACAGGAGAGATAATTTAAAAATTATGGGACTTCCTGAAAGCCATGACCAAAGTAAGAACCTAGAAATCATCCTCCAGGAAGTTCTCAAAGAAAACTGCCCCGATGTTTTAGTACCAGAGGGCAAAATAGAGGTTGAAAGAATCCACCGATCACCTCCTGAAAAAGATCCCAAAAAGACAACTCCTAGGAATATTATAGCCAGGTTCCGGAATTCCCAGATTAAGGAGGGAATATTACAAGCAGCCAGGAAGAAACAATTTGAATATTGTGGAAACACAATCCGAATAACCCAGGATCTGGCAGCTTCTACACTGAAGGATCGAAGGGCTTGGAATATGATATTCCAGAGGGCAAAGGAGCTGGGATTAAAACCAAGAGTCACCTACCCAGCAAAACTGAGTATCATGTTTCTGGGGAAAATATGGTCATTCAGTGAAATAGATGACTTTCAAGTATTCTTGCTGAAAAAACCAGAGTTGAATAGAAAATTTGACATTCAGATACAAGAAGCAAGAGAAGCATGAAAAGGTAAACAGGGAAAAGGAATCATAAGGAACTTATCAAAGTTGAACTCTTAACATTCCTAAATGGAAAAACAATAATTGTAACTGATGAAACTTTTCTCAGTAGTTGAAGGGATTAGAAATATATATATATATATATGAGGGTATATGGGCATATGAACACATATGTGAATGTGTGTATATATGTTTACAGGTATACATAGATAGAGGGCACAGGACCAATTTAACAGAAAGGAATGATACTTAAAAGGTGAAATTAAGAGGTGAGAGGAATATAATGAGAGGAGATGGGGAGAGACAGATTGGGGTAAACTATCTCATCCAGAAGAGGCAAGGGAAAATGGTTACAATGGAGAGGAAGAATACGAAGGCGAAAGGGATTGGGTCAATCTTATTCCCATTGAATTTGGCTTGAAGAGGGAGTGAAATACACACTAAATAGGGTATCTCACCCTCCAGAAGAATAGGGGGCGAAGGGGATGAGAGGGGAGATGATAAAAGGGAGGGTAGGCTGGGGGGGAGGGAAGTTGGAAGCACTCACTTTTGAAAATAGATGGGATCAAAGTAGAGAAAAAACAAGTGGGAGGTGGGATCAAAGGGAGGGAAATATAGTCAGTCTTTTACAATATATCTACTATGTTATTGTTTTGCATTAGCCACACATGTACAACCTATACTGAACTGAGTATCTTCCCAGTAATGGTGGGTGACAAGGAAGGAAAGGAATGAATCTGGAATTGAAAGTTTTAAAATCAAATATTCAAATATATATGCATATATATGTATGTATGTGTGTGTATATATATATATGTATATATATATACTATTATTAATACCATCTTACATGTAATTGGGAAAAAAGATATACAGGCACTGAGGCATAGAGATCCACTGGAAAAGTAGAAAGGGGTATGGGAGAAAATATGGGAGAGAGAAGATTGGAGGAGGGGATATCCTGTGGGACTGCTATTTTGGGGCAGTGGGTAGGGGAAAAACGGGGAGAAAATTTGTAACTCAAAATCTGACGGAAACGAGTGATGTAAATCAGAAGTTAATAAAGCATTAAAAAAAAGAAGATTCCTTGAAACTGCCCCAAATCTTTTAATATGTAAAAAAGAAATCCAACAACCTAGGACAAATAACTGAGCTTTCTGTTCTTTGCCTTGGGAGAAGTAATCTTATTTCGTATTTGTGGTGAGTGGTATCGTCTTCATATTTGGTAAACTTTGTTTGTAATTCAGTGCTTTCTGGTATGATACTCTGCAATGATTATTCTTGTTGATAAGTTTTATCACTGAATTTTAGGGTCAGAAATCCAATTCCATTGCTTTTACAAATAAGAGAACTGCGGCCCCACAGAGATTGAGTAAGTCATCCAAAGTCTTAAATGTGGTTAGTCTCTAACCTTGTCCTAGAACCCAGGTAATAGGCTCATAAATTCACAATTTAGAGCTGGAAAGGGCCTGAGAGTTCAATGAGCACTATCACCTCATTCTCTTGATGAAGAACTTGAGGCCTAAAGAGGCAGAGTTGCAGTTCAAGCACTGACCATAAGTCCTCCACATCAAAAGCCAGTGTTCTTTACACTACCCTATGGTGACCTTGACTCCCAGTCCTCTGTATTTCCCACTTATTACAATCCTCTCTGATGGACTGTGACATTGTATGTACTAGAGAGGCATGCATAATCCAATGAATGTTGCTAGGAGACTTGAAAGTCCTGGTAGGGTCTCTCATAGCAGACTGATTTGAAGTGAGGATTCAAACTGAAAGCAATCCTACTTTAAACCAGTAAAGACTACTGTAGTTAGCAGCAATGTCATAGTAGTAGCACAGTACCCACTGACTGCCAAACAGACAGATTTACTTGACAGAATGGCAATAAATCAACCTAACCAGGTAAGTCTTCCCTGGTTTTCTCATCATCTCAATATCTTTATGCCTGTGATTAGCACTTAATGTTGAAAGAGGGAAAGGGAGTAGGGAGTGGCTATTTTATGCCTCTCTTGTTTAAAACCACTCCCTTATTAGACAGTTTGGAGCTCTTGATGAGATCTGTTGATGTATGATTAATTCCATATAGACATGCAGATGCCTTGTGAATAGATAATGATTGTCTCTCAGATATAGAAAAATAATGTTTAGAAGGATTAAGTGTCATGCTCAATGTGCAGTATGCTGGCACTGTCCAAGGAACTCACATCTTTTTTCTTCTTTACATATCCTATTATAACATGATCTAAATGATAAAATAAAAGATTTTTTAGTTATTGCTACTTATCCAATAATAGGACAACAGTATGCAAAGAGCTAAAATAAATTCATGGATTGGTTTAAGTATATCTGAGGTCACAATTTTGACATTAATAGGCCATAATTTTTGTGAAATCACATCGTAATAAGACCTTTTCTTTGTGCTTCATTATGAAAATCTTCTAAAAATAAAAACACTGAAGGGAGGAGGGATGTCTTGGTTCCATGTAGACCTTTTACATATCATTGTTTTAATTAGCCATTGCCAGAAATTGAAGCCAAATACTTAATCTTTTGCATTTTGTTAATATTTTGTGTTTTTCATGTTTGGTGGTTGCCAGGCAAATGGAGAAATGAGGCTATTTAGGACAACTTCTTGGAAACGAAGTTTTGCATCTTGGCTATTGAGACTCAGCATATTCCTACTCCTTAGCCTTCCTGACTCAGAAGGAAAAGCAATATGGACTGCCCACTTGAACATAACATTTCAGATAGGAAATCGAATCATATCAGAGTTAGGAGAAACTGGAGTATTTGGAAATCATTCTCCTCTGGAAAAGGTGGCTGGTTCAGTAGTACTTCCTGAGGGTTGGAATCAGAATGCTTGTAACCCCATGACCAATTTCAGCAGGCCTGAGCCAACAGAATCCTGGCTGGCCCTCATTGAACGGGGAGGCTGCACCTTTACACACAAGATAAAAGTGGCAGCCAAGAAGGGAGCAAATGGAGTAATCATCTACAACTATCCAGGTACTGGCAACAAGGTTTTTCCCATGTCTCACCAAGGAACAGGAAATGTTGTTGCAGTGATGATAGGCAACCAGAAAGGCATGGAGCTTTTTCATTTGATTCAGAAGGGAATCCATGTGACAATTATAATTGAAGTAGGGAGAAGACACATACCTTGGTTGAATCATCATACCATGTCCCTATTTACCTTTATGGCAGCCACTATTGCCTGCTTCTTTTTGTATTGTGGCCGGAGGCCCAGAATGCCCCGTGCTGCCACCAGGAGACGCCGACAGATAAAAGCAGATATCAGAAAAGCAATTGGCGAGTTGGAACTGCGTGTGTTAAAAGAAGGGGACAAAGAAGTTGATCCCAATGGTGACAGCTGTGTTGTGTGCTTTGACATGTACAAACCCAAGGATACAGTGCGCATTTTAACTTGCAAGCATCTTTTCCACAAGACATGCATTGATCCCTGGCTCTTAGCCCATAGGACATGCCCCATGTGCAAATGTGACATTCTTAAAGTATAAGGAACTAAGGAAACATTCCAATGATGAGACTGAATCTTACAGAATCTAGTATTGAATGAATTATTGTTTCACTTCAGCTAGAGATACAAGTGAACTCCTTATAAACTAAGACCATGCTTCACTAAAAAGTTAGTCAAATTTGTGTGTCCATTTTTTTATATCCATCTTGATAGCATTAACTTCTATAGAAAAGAGTCAAAACTCATGTGTGATGATGGTCTTCTTTTTGTAATAAAGCCCTAAAACATGCCCAGTGAACTGGATGCTACAATTTTTAAAAGTCTGGTTTCTAATTCATCCAGCTTTCTCTGTGATACAGATACCACTGTCCTCTCTTTCTTTTCTACCTATCCTCTGTGCACACACCACATTACTATCTCTGCTAGTTTTCAATGTTTCAAGATTCTGAGGTGGAGAAGAGGTGCAGTGGGAAGAATATGGCTTTGGAGTTTGAGTACTAAGGTTCAAAACCTGCCTCTGATTCTTCATATTTATGTAAATATTGGTCAGATGATTTAATTGTCCTCTCATATTACTTTATTGTAAAATGAGAGGGTTGGACTAGGTGACCTCTGAAATCCCTTTCACCTCTAGAATCATTATCATATTTTATCAATAGGGATGCTTCCTTCCCCACTGAAAATCTAAGTCCCTCCTTGCTTTAAGCAGATAGATGGTCTTTGTGATTTGCTGTAACCAAAAACAAAACCTCCCCCTCAAAAAAAAAAAATCTTCAAGTTCACAAGTAGGTAGCACGCTTAGATTTAAAGGGACCTGGGTTCAAGTCCCATTTCTGTTACTTCCCGGTGGTGTGACGCCTGGGCAAGCCTAACCCTTCAGTGCCACGGGAAGGACAGTTACTGACTGTATTAGTAGAGGAAGCTTTGCTAGCTAGTGATTTCATATACCAGTTAGTTCAGGGGGGAAATTTACAACTTTTGATGAATTCTTTGTAAAGAATCCTTAAGAACTCTCACTCTCATTCTCTCTCTCTCTCTCTCTCTCTCTCTCTCTCTCTCTCTCTCTCTCTCTCTCTCTCTCTCTCTCTCTCTCTCTCTCTCTCTTTCTCTCTCTCTCTCTCTCTCTCTTTCTTTCTGTCTCTCCTTCCTTCTCTCCCCCCTTCTTCTCTCCCTCCCCCTTCCCTCCCTCCCTCCCCCTCCCTCTCTCCTCCCCCTCTCTCTCTCCCCCCCTTCTCCCATCCTCCCTCCCTCTCTCTCTTCCTCTCCATTTCTCTCATATTCTCTTCATTCTCTCTCTTGCTCTTATTCTTTCTCTATAAAGAGATATAGGTACATACACAGGTGTATGTATTAATGTTCTTGTCATCCTGGTTAACGTTTCTCTAAATTAATCAAGGTCAATCCCTTGGACAGAAGACATATAATTGTTTAAACCCTATACATAAAGCCTTTGCTACTTAGGATAGGATTTACCAGAACTTGTGTTCCATGGTCATAGCTCCTAGTCCCTAGTAAGAGTCCAAAATCATCCTTCTAGAGGTATATTAGAGATAACTTTACTTGCATGGTCCTTGGTACTGATTCAGTCTTTGGACCACTAGCTATTTGAGAACAGCTATAGAATACCATTGTCACAACTAATTAAAATCCCCCCCATCTTGCCCCCTAGAATCTTATTTTTGCCTAGCTGTACATTTCCAGAAAGACTATGTACCAGAGAGAAATATTAAGCTTACCTTAAAAATATGAATGTTATCTTTGTGACTGATAAAACAAGTTATCACTTTCTAGATTTTGTTACCTGTTGATCTATCTACACAAATTTTAGGGAAGTGGCATGGAGGCATGAGACAAGTTTCATGACCTGTTTTGGAAATTGATCATTATGAATTTTAGTTTTTATTATGACATATATTTTCATAAATTTCCATTCTTAATGCAAAATCTTATTTATCTCTAGGTACCCTTTCACCATCTTCTCTTTTTCATAGTGTTATCAAACTATACTACCTTTCCGAATAGCTAAATTTAATGGATCATGTTAATTTAATGAAGTCATGTTACTCTTAACCACCAGAAGATTCAGGACCAAAGTCAAATGAGATACTGAGCAAGAGTAGATTGATGACTTTCCTTTTTCATGATAGATCATGTAGCCTTAGTATAGTCTCATCAAAACAACAGTGAACATAAAACACTATAGGGTAAAAAGAAAACAATAGACCATCAGCACTTAGATAAGTTTACGGTAGCAACAATAAAGTTTTTCTTAGTTCCCTCACAAAGTCATCCTTTTATTTTGAATTCTTACTATACAATCAATATCAATCCAGCTAGAATTTAGCCAGGTGAGAATAATATAAAGAAAACAGAAAATAAAGAAAATGGAAAAATAGAAAGCCTGACAGCTGGTGAAATGCTTCATTTGGGGGAATTCTTACTGATGTCCCATTTGACTTCTAATGCAGCAATTTAGGCTCCTTCTTAACTTTGAAATTATATTTAGCTAACACAGAATGGGCACATTTTTGCTTAGGTTGAATTTTCACTGTTAATTTGATAATACACTATGCTATTAAATCCATGTTGGCCATTTTTATCCTTCCCACCCCCCCGCTACTACCACCGCATTATAAAATTAATAACTTTGATGACCCATATATCCAATTTCTTCTGGGAAACTATAGGTTGTTGTTGGGGTTTTTTTTTTTGCCTTTTTAAAAAATATCTTTTGCTTTTACTTAACGTATAACCAGAGAGTCAGACAGTCACTAAAAAAGCAATAATCCATCAAAAAGGATACCTTCATTGCCCTACAAAATGAGGACAATGTTAAATATTTGAATGTGGGTTTTTTAGACATGATTAAAATATTTTTACCTATTTCTGTTGATGTCTAGTCCAGGGCTGAGTCCATAAGAGGCTTCTATCTCCTTAAACTTGATTCTATTTGACTATAAGATTGCTTGCTTGATCACTTGTTCATAAAAGCAAACAAAACGACAACCCATTTGATTTTACCACTGTGCCGAAGAAGAGAGGAATTCATTTCACCCATAAAAAATATAAACAATTTCATGACTTTAGGTCACAGCCTGGCAGATTTTTAAAGGCAAGGTATATGCGTTGATTTCCCATTTTGTTTTTATTTTCGGTTGATAACCTTGGAGGTTAACTACCGGCCAGTATTATATGTAACTAAGCAATAAATTTTTATATAACAATATAGAAATCACCCCTAACAACACTTAACCAAGCCAATAAAATTTCAGTATGAGCTAAGACATTTTATGATTGGCTGAATTGTCTCTGATGTCACAATCACATTACCCAACAGCTGTCTGTAGAGACTTAGTGGTACTAGATTTTTTTTTCCAATATAAAGTTTTTCTCATTCTTACCTTCAACATCTCAGACTCATAAGAAGTCTTCAAGAATTTCCCCCACAAAATGTGGGAGGGTAGTAGAATGTGTTTTCCCCTTGAAGACTCTTTTCTTTCTGTTCTTTTAAGTTAGTTGCCACCAGATGTGGGAGCCACTTCTTTTTTCTTGGCTGGTTCTTAAGTTGCTAGGCAAAGGGAGACATGAATCTAGTTAAGACTGGTAGTTGGAGAACCAATGCTGCTTCTTCCTGGCTTTTGGTATTCACTGTCTTTCTGCTGCTTAGTCAGAATTATTGCAAAGCAAGTGCAATTTGGACTGCTTACATGAACATATCATTTCATGTGGGGAACCGGATGTTATCTGAGTTGGGGGAAACTGGGGTGTTTGGAAGAGGCTCCATTTTGAAGAAGGTAGCTGGAGTTGTAGCGCCACCAGAGGGAAGGAGCCAAAATGCCTGTAATCCCTTGACCAATTTCAGCAAACCCAAGGACTCAGAAACGTGGCTTGCCCTCATAGAGCGGGGAGGTTGTACTTTCACACAGAAAATAAAAATAGCAGCAGAAAATGGAGCCAGTGGGGTGATCATCTACAACTTCCCAGGAACTGGCAACCAAGTGTTTCCCATGTCTCACCAAGGAATCGGAGATATCGTTGCAGTAATGATTGGCAACTTAAAAGGCACAGAGATTTTGCATTTGATTCAGAAAGGAGTTCATGTAACTGTTATGATCGAGGTGGGCAGAAAGCATATCATCTGGATGAATCACTATTTTGTGTCTTTTGTTATTGTCACAACTGCTACCTTGGCCTACTTCATTTTCTATCATATTAGAAGACTCTGGGTAGCAAGGATTCAAAATAGAAGATGGCAACAGTTAACAACAGATCTTAAGAAAGCTTTTGGACAGCTCCAGCTGCGGGTTTTAAAAGAAGGGGATGAGGAAACAAATCCAAATGGGGACAGCTGTGTTGTGTGCTTTGAAGCATATAAGCCCAATGATATAGTGCGTATTCTAACTTGTAAACATTTTTTCCACAAAAACTGCATTGACCCTTGGATTCTAGCCCATGGCACATGCCCCATGTGCAAATGTGACATTCTCAAAGCTCTAGGGATCGAAGTAGATGTTGAAGACGGTACTGAATCTTTGCAAGTCTTAATGTTGAATGAATCACCTACTGCCACATCAGCTAATGAAGAGAGTTCTGGCAATGACCACCATTCTGTAAGAAGATCAGATAAAGTGACCCATGTGGAAGAATCCTCTTCTTCAGGAAATGATAATCAATTGAGTTCTGTAGCAGTAGATGTGCATCCTTCACCTTGACAGCATGTCCTTTTGAAGAAGTGGATTAAACTTGTGTTTATCAAATCAGGTCCAAAATACTGACAAGCAATTCTGTCTGTCTAAAGTGGGAAGGTTTTTCTTTGTTTGTTTGGCTTTGGGCTTTTTTGCATCTTTTTTTGTTTCTCTAGTAATTATTTCTACCCTTTATCAAGAAATACAAGCCACCCAGAAAGGGGGAGGAGGGAAACAGCCTATCAAGAAATGTTTATGACTTTATTTTGTTTGAAACCTTGTTAAATTTCAACAGTCTTATTTTGTATACATATGAATATGGGTTATAATTTTATAATATATAAGTCTGATTCCGTTTTGATAAGAACATTTCTTATATGGTTTACACATTGATTCTAGTACAGTAGTTTGAAAGTTGAAAAACACATTTTATAGCTAATATTCAGTTTTTTCTTTTCTTTTTTCTATTTTTAGTACAGTTGGTTAAGTTCAAGGAATGATAATGTTCTATTTTGGTCATTGAAATTTTGATATACATCATTTAATTAACCTTAAGAAGAAACTTTTAATAAAGTTATTCAAGTAATATTTATATTTCAAGCAAACTACATATACATAATGACAAAATATTTTAAGAAAAACCTTGATCCTTCAAATAAATAGCAAATATTTCATTACTTAATATTATTGTTAGACAAAATGCTCAAAGATTCCTAATCTGAAACTATACTACAATGAGGAAAAGACAATTCCTCTGATACATAGACATGCCTTTTAAAAAAAAAAATTACTTCCCTAAGTTTTGTTAATCCATCGATAAAATAATGAATACCAATACTTGTCACAACCTCATTTGTTTTAGAGACAGATAACAATGGACAGTAAGTGACACAGTGGATAGAGCACCAGGCCTGAAGTCAGGAAGACTTGAGTTCAGATGTGGCCTCAAGACACTAGTTTGTGATTCTGGACAAGTCGCTTAACGCTGTTTGCCTCAGTTACTTATCTGTAAAATGAACTGGAGAAGGAAATGGCAAAGCACTATATTATCTTTGCCAAATAGGTTCACAGAGAATCAGACATGACTGAAAAATGACAACAACAGTGTAAAAATGAAAGTCTTTCACGTGTCAAATACCATTTCCAAAGCCATTTATATCTTTTTAGCAACCTGGAAAGCAATAAGAATGTAATCTCAATCTTACCAAGGAACATGAAGCGAATGGAGTAAAAATTAAGTCACATCAGGGCATTTTGATTGAACAAGAATCTAGTCATGTGGTTTACAAAATGTGATGAAAATTATTTTCCAGTACTGGAATTTTGTTAACAGGATGATTAAAAAAAATTAAATTTCCTGTCTGCAGTAGTAAACACAGTGGTAATAAGATCTTAGAACTCCTCCAACCCTACTTATTTTGTAGATGAGGAAACTAGGCTTCAGAAAACTGAAGCTGAAACAAAACCCAGTTGTTGTTTTTTTTCCTATACTGAATGAGTAGTTGACGATGCAATTCTGCTGTGAACACAATAGAACTGTGTTAAACACCATGGGTTCCCTTTGTCTTGGAGTCATGTTTTTATTTCTGTCCTAACCTCTATCTGTTAGAATCCCTGAAATTCTTTTAAGTCTCATCTCAAGGGCTATTCTCTCTGTCTGTCCCCACCCTCAACCGCCATTGGTCTTGTTCACTAAGGTTTCCTTACCTTGACTCTGTATCTTGTATATTCTGATTTTTACATGTGACCTCATAATGTAATCTCCTTGAGAGCAGGGATTCTTTTTTTTTTTTTTTTTGTATCCTGGTAGTGCTTAGCACTTTGCCTAGCACATAGTAAATGCTTAATAAATGTTGCTGTTTAATAGATTGTTTGGCTAATGACACCTAGTTTTTCTCTCTCCCCCTTCTCTCCCTTTCCAGTTTTTGTTTTTTCTTTGTTCTTTGTCCCTTCTCCTAGGCCTTAGGCCCACCAATGATCCTTTGGATGCCGGGCAGAGTACAGAGATCACAGACTATTGCAGTAAGATTTCTAGGGGGGGCAGGGGTGGATGAGTTATTTTAAATAAACTTCATCTCTGTTCCTTTACTCCTCCAAGCTCTTGGATCATTTGTTTTCTGTCATGTTATGGTAGGAGTCTAAATTTCATAATATATGTTCTGGGATTTTTTTTTTTTTGCAGGGGGCCATGGTGTATTGGGGAAAGTAAGGGTCAGAAAACACATTCATGCAAGGGAGTTTGAATGTTTGCAGTGGCAAAAGATGAGGGGAGATGCAAGATAATTCTTTATTGCAAAATGAAATGAAAGAGTCTGGAAAACTTTCCCATAAGCCTTGCCTTTCTGGGGGATGTGAACAGATCTACAAAGCCCAGTTACTGAGTATATATAGAGAAGATGAATATAGCATTATTATGCAAAATATAATTAAAATTTATTGTAATGATATTTAGCCTACATTGTAGGTTGTGTCTTCTGTGTACTTGGTGATGTACAATGCTTCTCTTTGAAGACAATACTGTGATTCTTCAATGTGGTTTTTCTTTTTGTTTCCCAGTTCTGGTGCCATGATGGTCCTCTCCTGCAGCTATTTTCTGATGGCAGCTTAACTTTTTAAAGGCAGTGAATTCCACCCTATCCTGCTCCATACCCATCATACTCTCCTCTGTACTACCCTGCCAAGAGAAAAGCAGGGTGGTGTAGTCTACCAGCACCACCACCACACATTTGTGTAGCTCTTTAAAACTGGCAAAGTCTTTTACATGCTGATCTCATTAGAGTTCAAGGCTTGTCATTAGGAAGATCTAGCTTCAAATTCTTTGACACATTAAATTCTGAGACCCTAAGGAAGTCACTTAACCCATATATACCACAAGCAAGTCTCCAGAACTTATCTACTAAGACTGTTTTGGTGGAGAAAGTTCCTGTATCAGGAGTTGCCTACACCAAAGGTATCAAACATCCCATGCAGCGGGTAACACTCTCAAGTGGATTTGCATCAGATTTAAAATGTAATTAGGAAATATTTTACAAAATAAATAAAAATACAGTAAACATTGTGAATATGCTGCCATAGGAATCCTTAACTATGGTTCAGTGGCCTATTTCTGTTTGAGTTTGACACAACTGCCCTATCCCGACTCACAAATACTTGAAGTTTACCTGTAAATGCTAAGGTGAATCTCCCAATAATATTGTAGTGTAGAGGGTATTTGTACATGAGAGAGGATATTGAGTTAGATGGTTTCTCACAAATTCCTTCCAACTTGGATTTTGATAAGATAGAATGCATATATAGGAAGTGTTACTCTGATTTCCTCCTCCATGATTATAATGATGCCTGCCTTTAGCTTGCTGTTCTTTAGTCATTACCATCAATAATTGTATTATTCAGAAGCATTTTGGAATCTAGGCATGTGGGTACACTAATGAGTTCCAAACGTATTGTTCACTCATTTGCTTTCATTCTTTTATAAACTAGGAGTAATTTACTTGTCATGTCATTATAACTAAAAAGAGAGATTGAGACAACTAAATCAAGAAGTGTCCTGGGTGATAGACATGAATAACCTAACTATGGTACCTGCTGCTCAGATTATAACTAGTGCCAAATGGTCTCAATCAGAAACAAATTAGAAACAGCATGAAGGGCTGAGATGAGAAGAAAGGATCAGAGTTCTCACAGAATTTAAGATAAAAGACAGAGGCTTAGAATGAACATACTAAATGTTAGGTATATTACTGTGCCATCTAGAGTAGCTGAATAGCCTACAATAAAAAGGAAATTAAGAAATTAAAAGTAACCAATATGACTGCATTATCTCTATCTGAAAGTCAGAGGTTGTCATTTTTCATCATTACTGAGTATAGTTTCTTTCACATGGCAGGTGCATAAAAATGTTTATTTGCATTGAATGTAGCTAAAAGAATGGAAAGTTTTTAAAAGTTGGCCAAACTTCTTGTGGAATTAATGAACTGATATATTTGAAAACCTGTACATTAAAAATGCATTGATTTTGCCAATCTACCAAAAATAATTTTATAGAGCTAGAAAAAAATAGTAACAAAATTCATTTTGAAGAACAAAAGGTCCAGAATATCAAGGGAATTAATGAAAAGAAGTGCTAGGGAAGGTGGCCTAGCCATACCAGATTTTAATCTGTATTATAAAGCAGTAGTCATCAAAACTACTTGGTACTGGCTGAGGAATAGAGCAGTGGATCATTGGAATAGATTGGGTACATGAGACAAAGCAGTCAATGACTACAGTAATCTACTGTTTGATAAACTCAAAGACCCCAGTTTTGGGGATAAGAACTCACTATTTGACAAAAACTGCTGGGAAAACTGGAATATAGTATGGAAGAAACTGGGCATAGACCATTGTCTAACACTGTATACCAAAATCAAGTCTAAATGGATGCATGATTTGGTATAAAGGCTGATATTATAAACAGTCTGGGAAAGCAAGGAATAGTTTACCTTTCAGATTTATGGAGAAAAGACTTTATGACCAAACAAGAATTAGAGAGCATTATAAAATGAAAAATGGATAATTTTGATTATATTAAATTGAAAAGTTTCTGTACAAACAAAGCCAATGTAAACAAGATTAAGAGAGAAGTGGAAAATTGAGAAAGAATTTTTATAACTAATGTCTGATAAAGGCCTCATTTCTAAAATATATAGAGAATTGAGTCAAATCTGTAAGAATAGAAACTATTCCCAAAGTGCTATAAATAATTGCATACCCTTTGACCCAGCAATACCATTTCTAGGGTTGTATCCCAGAGATATCATAGAAGTGGGAGGAGGACCCATATGTACAAAAATATTTATAGCAGCTCTTTTTGTGGTGGCAAAGAATTGGAAATTAAGGGGATGCCCATCAATTGGGGAATGGCTGAACAAGTTGTGATATATGAATGTAATGGAATACTATTGTGCTATAAGAAATGAGGAGCAGACGGACTTCATTTTTACCTGGAGAGGCTTATATGAACTGATGCTTGAGTGAGAAGAGAAGAACCAGGAGAAATTTGTATACAATTACAGACAAAACATTATGTGTGATGACCAACTTTGACAGACTGGATTCTTCTCAGCAATGCAAGGTTATAAGACATCTCCAAAAGACTCATGATGGAAAGAGATGTCTATATTCAGAGAAAGAACAGAATTTGAATGCAGATTGAAGCAAACTACCTGCTCTCTGTCTTTTTCTTGTTTGGTTTTGTTTCTACTTTCCCATTGTTCATTCCATCTGTTACAAGCCTTCTTTATAACCTGACTAAAGTCCAATGTGAAAATATTTGCAGATCCTATACTTGATTGCATGCTGCCATGGAGGATGCAGGGGAGGATAGGAAGGGGGAGAAAATTTGAAACTCAAGGGATTGTGGAACTGAATCTTATAAACTGAAAGTAAACAAACAAATTAGTAAAGACAAAAAATAAGTAACATATTATACAAGGCTGTTTTAAAAACTATTGTGTGTGTCATGGATACTTTTTGGCTATCTTGCAAAACCTATGGATTCTTTCTCAGAACATATTTCGAAATAACTGAAAAAAATTTTAAATTTAAGTTAGAGGTTAGTGAAAATAAAGAATACCTTCTTCCCCTGAAAAAATGCATTGATTTATGAATCTGAAGAATTTGCCTATGTCTAAAACAATGAAAACATATATCTCAAATGACCTAGGGTGTGTCGTGGTATAAAGCAAACTGCCTCTATTCTGGAAATATGACCTCCTGGATGGAGTGTTACACTTGAAATAGGTGAGGGTAGAAGACAAACGGTTTCTAGCACCTAGAACACTCTCAGGTACTTAATATCTGTAGGTACTTAATACATTCTTATCAATTAGATTTCCCTTATACCATAACTTACTCTACAGCATTCCAAATACACATGGTCCCATTGTTTTAGAACATGGTGTGAAACTGAGAAAAAAAAATTCCTGAGGGTGGCACATTGTCTTAGAAAACCATAAAATAGCATCGCGTTGTATTATATGTTATTTTGTTAAATTAATCTTGTTCTGGCCATACTCAAGAGTTTTGTAGCGGGCTGAGACCTGACAGTTGTGATTCTGACATTTCTCTACCATAAGAAATTCCTTACAAGTTATGGATCAGTATACTTTAGTGAGAGGTAGTACAATGATGGTTGGGGTGGATAGAGTTGGTATCCCATGTCTGACATACAGTGGCTGTGTGACCCTGGGCAAGTCATTCGCTATTAATGCTCTCAGAAGCTCTTTAAGACTATGAATTGGGGCGGCTAGGTAGTGCAGTAAATAGAACACCGACCCTGGAATCAGGAGGACTTGGGTTCAAATCCAGCCTCAGACACTTGACACTAGCCGTGTGACCTTGAGCAAATCACTTAACCCCAGTTGCCCTGCCTTTCCCCCTCCAAAAAGCAAATTAAAAAAAAGGACTATGGATTGCAAAATTTCAGCCTGTACTGGAGGAGGAAGCTCTTTACTAAAGCCTCCTCCTATCAATGAAATCATGGGTCCAGTCCTTATGTCTGTGTTTTTGATACTTAAGTTTTTAAATATTCGCCAAGTATTTAAGAATCACTTTATTGACTATTTACGATGTACAACTCACTGTGCTAAGTGTTCTCTTAATATATATCAGGGTTTCTTGGCCCATGTTTGTGTCACAGACCCTTTGGCAGTGTGATGAACTATATGAACCCTTTCTCAGAATAATGTTTTTAAATGTATAAAATAAAATGCTCAAGATTACAGGGAAATCAATTATATTGAAATTCATTTGCCAAACTATTTTTTAAAAAAGATTCATAGACCCTAGGTTAATAATTCCTCTCTGTCTCTTTCTCCTCTCTGTGTCTCTGTGTATCTTATCTTTTTCGCCTTTCTGTCTCTCCTCCCTCTCTCCCTTTCCTTCCCTCCATCTCTCTCTTCATGTACTGATGTATAGTTGTGTGTGTGTGTACACACAAAACCATGCTAGCTGTATTTTTAAATACATATACAAATAAAATATACTACATATATATCCGAATTCATTGTACATTCATGTACAGTGTGTGTATGCATATATGTTATGAATTCATTTGTGTAGAAAATCACTAGTCAGAAACTTCCTGTCCCTTATAGAGATTTATAGAGTTGTCTGGAGGCTCTGAGTTGTTAAATTACTTGCCCGGTAGGATATAGACAATAGATGGCAGCAGCAGGACTTGAACACAGCTCTTTGACTATGAGGACAGATCTTTACTCATTATCTCATATATTCATATATTATTTTCTGCATATAGGTACAAAAGTATAACATAATTATGATTATGGAATCATAATACCAGAATTAGAAAAAATTATATTTTAGCAGATAGGTCAACTTTTAGGAAATGTATATTCTTTTGGCTACATTAAATTGAAATAAATATTTCTCAAGCACCTGCTACGTGCAAGCCATTAGGTTTATCACTGAGAGTACAAAGATGAAAAATGACAATATTAGGCTTAAGAAGGTACTTATACAAATTATACTCCAATGCAGCAGATATGACCTTACAGAAATAGCTGTAAAATGTTAGGAGTGCATATGTGTGAAATGTCTACTGGGGCCAACTTATACTGGCTTTTGTGAACAAATTGTTAGATTCCCAGTACAAGCACTTACACCTCAGTATTCAGCAAATGCTGTAAGTCAGGACTCAGCTTTTTGTTTTGTTGATTGACTAGACTTAAGAAAGCGATGGGGGAAATGTTGCTAATACAGTTAAACTTAAAAGTGTGTCATGGAATTTTTTCTGGAAAGTTAGGTCTTAAAAATTTTGCCAGCAAACCATTCGAACATAGTTACTGTAAGAAATTTGAAGGTGTGATCGTGGCTAGCAAGTGTGTTGGAGAATGACTTTTGGAGGTGATGACCTCTCAGGCCTTGAAGGAAAGGATTTCAGTTAGTAGAGATGAGTGTATGTAATGTGGAAGACAGTTCTTAGAGATGAAGAGAGCAGAAAATGGATAATGGTGCCCTGTGGACCCTGTCCTCTTTCTACTTCACTAGACTGCATATGCTAGAGTCCATAACAAAGAGCATAGGCTGTGGAGTTGGAAAACCCAAGTTTAAATGTTACCTGTGTGAGCTTAGGCAAAATCCCTTTATTTCTCCAGGACCTTAGGTTTCTTCATTTTTAAAATTATATACACACAGGAACATGTAGGTGTGTATGCATATATATATACACATTGCCCACACATACACAGATAGAGTAATCTGGTGGGTTACCCATGCAACCACATCTCCGAGTCTGGATCATCTGAATTCTTCACCTCATTGATATTTCCCATGTGAATCTCCACACTGATCTCTTTTGATTAAGTGTAGCTCTCACTAAAGAAATCCTTCGGTATCATGTGACTGAGTGTACTCAGCGCAATGTAATCTACAAAGAGGAATATATAGGGAATCCCACAGTCTGTAAATCAGGAGTCTCATGGGAGTGGAGGGGACCTCTGGGCAGTATATATCTCCATATTTTATGACTTAGATGATTTTGATAATAAGTTGTTCAGCAGTAGTATCTCTTTTAGTCAAAACTGGCAAGGAATGATATATATTTTTTCTTTTTTTTTCGTGAGTTTTATAGATGCTTTTTCTTTTTTTCACTCTAGTCATTTCCCATTAAATCATCCCATTGAAACTTTGCCTGTTACAAAGAAGAATATTTAAATAGTCGACACAACTATGTCTGATAGTGTGCGTCACATTCCATTTCCAAAGTCCCCACCTCTCTCTCTGACACAGGAAGTTTCCTTGTCTGTTCCCCAGGACTGAGATCGTTCACCACAATTCATCAGAATTCGCCTGCTTTTTAGTGTAAAAACTTAAATTGCTATGGTCTTTCTGCATGTTGTTCTTTGTTCAGTAGGCGTCAGTTAATGCAAAGCTTTACAAGTTCCTTTGAGTGTTTCATACTTATAATTTCTTATGGTATAATAATATTGTATCTGATTCATAGGCCACAGTTTGTTAAGCCATTCTCCAAGCAGGAAGCCATTTTATTTCCAGGTTTTTGATTGAACAAACAATGTTATGAATTGTTATGGATATGGTTACATATAAGACACTTATATGGTTACACATAAGACATTTCTTTTTGTCATTGACCTTCTTGGGATATATGACCAATAACAGGATTGCTGGGTCAAAGCATATGAACACTTTGACAACTATTTTAAAATAATTACAAATTGTTTTCCAAAATAGTTGGGCCAATTTACAGTCCTACAAAAAGTGTGTTCTTACACCAATTTTTCCACAGTCCCTCAAACATTGACTTTTTAAATATTTGCCAGATCTCAATAATCATCCTTCTTTCCCTCTCCCCAGGTATTAATTCTTTTGACCTCTTTGTTTTCTTTGACACTGTAGGTTTTCTTGACATTGAATATTCATGAATCTCTTCCTACTTTTCTGATCATTTCTTTTTAGTCTCCTTTGCTGGATAAAAATTTATGTCCCCATTGTATGCACTGGTCCCAGGGTTCTTTCCTGTGTCATTTTTTTTGTTTTTTGTTTTTACTCTTTTTCTTATTGACCACATCTGAACCTATGGTGACAACTGTCATCTGTCTCCCTAACCCTTCTAAGAATATTGTTTTTAAATGCACAAAATGCATAGAATTTCAAAGAAAAGCAATTACATTGAAATTCTGTTTTCCAGAATATGTTCTTAAGTTCACAGGCAGGTTAAACCCTGCTTGACTGTGAATATTTCTTTTCAGTGTGTTTCTATAACTCTGGGTCTCAGGCAGTATTATACAGAGTGAGTAGATGCTTAATTAAGTATTTGATCATCACAGTTCCCTTCATGTTCCCATAATTATACAAAGTATTTGAATATACTCTCTAAATACTAACACATATGTTAGTTTCTACAGTTAGAAAGGACTGTGGGAAATATTGTTATTTTAATCAAGAGATGAACCAAAACAGCTGAGGGCAGATGGTGCATTTCAGATTAATGTCCAGTCAACAATAGATGAGCCCAAAAACAAATTGCAATATAGTTAACCTAAAATACTTCATCCTGACTAATTTCATATTGTTCCATGAAAGGACAAGGACATTCATACTAATTCAGGATAAATAGACATAGAGACTTCTCACTCTCCTGGGTTCCCACATTTATTATCTCCCTGTGAACTTTTTCTTTCAGTACACAGTCTGTAATTCCATATCACAGTAAACCTGTTTGATGCAGGATGTGCCTATTAAATTCTCTGGACCAGGACTGTAGGATTTGATTTCTTGGTGGATCGGGGATTAGAAGATGACAGGAAAGATGGTAAGGTTGGCCTGCATTTAGTGGTGCTGACAACCTTCTTCCTAGGCAGTAACAGAAAATGGTAAATGGCAAAAAAGGTGAGGTTTTGGGTTGGGACTATAGAGATGGAGTATGAAGATATATTTCCCTATGTCAGACACAAGACTGAATACAGAGAGGTGGAAAATATAGTGAATGAATAAAAGTTGTTTTTTCGTTTTAAAATTGGATTCTTCTTTCTTCAGAAGGAAACTCCTTAAGGGCACATTTGTGAATGATGGCAGAACAATGTCTTATGTTTCCATGATTTCTTATATCTTTAAAGCATCAGTAATATACAATAGCTTATAACCATTGAAGAAAAAAAGAGAAAATGATCTGAAGTGTGAGGGGGAATAAATTGATTACAGTGATTTATTATGAACAACATTCCTGTGTTGGGGAGGTCAAAACAGGTGGGGATGGTCATATATAGTCCTTTTTAATCTGATGTATTTATAAGTAGCATAGATTTTAGTAGTTCAGGCTTGTTTTGCGTTTGTCATAATTGAGTGACCCAGAGATATGAAATGACGCAAATTATCTTGCAAAATTTTTGAGCACTTGTATTGCTATCATTAAATAATAATGCATTTTAGGGTTTTTTGGGGATCATAAAAATTTGGAACTCTTGTAGTCATGCACTGAATGAACTGCTATCGAGTTGTTTATTATTATACTGTTAGTAAGCTTCGGATACTAAAGTACAGTACAAGGAACCATGGTACTCACAGCAAGTCAGTGAGGTAAGCCAGCTTTATTGAAAAGATATACTTACAATAAAGAAGAGCAGCCAGGGAAGATGGGATCAGGTGAGACTTCACTGGGGCACATTCATGCTGCTTGGGAAGAGGGGAGAAAGAAGAGACTCCTGGGGAATTCATTGGTAGCAGTTTGATATTCAAAGTCTCCAAGGACTGACTGACTGAAATCAGTCTTTCCTTATCATCACTGATCTGACTTTGAAAAGATGACACAGGATTTGGTCTTTCCCAGGGTTTCTTTGTTTTTTGAGGTGGGTTGTCTACTGAAGTCTTTACAATAGCTTAGTAAGTGAAAGCAATACCTGATAAAGTCAGGATTCAGTGATATCAGATAATAAAATGATTTTTATCAAGTTTAACAGTGGGGAAAAGTGGGGAAAAAAAGGACTATATTAGTGGACTTTCCTGCCAGTGCAGGAACTTTTTTTTTTCTTAAAGGATTAAAGGACTATATTATTAAGAACACTGCTTCTTTGATAAATATGGGCAAAACTTCCTCAAGAGTTTCTGGGTAGAACATCCTCCGGCATTGCTACCAGGAATTATGTCAAGGATAACCTCAGAATTTAGCTTTCAGATAGTAGTTTTATATGTTATTTGAAAGATTTTGTGAACAGAAAAAATATGCATATTCTAAATAAACTGCTATGGGTGAATAATGAGACATTCTACTGAGTTAATTTGCATGTTTATTTGGAGGAGTCAAAAGATCCATATCCTGATCACTTCCTTATTTGGAATTACCTATTTCAAGTTTTTATCATCACTGATTTTCCATTGCTTGTCAAGCTACTTGACATATGGTCTTGGCATATAAAAATGTTTTTGTGTTGTTGTTTATTTGTGTCTGATGATTCTTGACCCCATTAGGGGTTTTCTTGGCAAAGATACTGAACCAGTTCCTTCTCTAGCTCAGTTTAAAGAGGCAAACGAGATCGAGATTAAGTGACTTGCCTAGGGTGAGGCTAGATTTGAACTCGGGAAGATGAGTCTTCCTGACTCCATACTGACAACTATCCACTCTACCATGTACCTGGCCTCTGGCATATAAATAGAAAGGACTCATTCTTGGTACAACTCAGATGCCAGGTGTTAAAATTCAAATAGAATATAGTCTATGTCTACCTTCTTCCCTTCCATTAATAATTATGGCATTAAAGGGTATTTTCATTGCATTAGTCAGTATCTGGTAACTCCAGTAAGGCAGAGTGCCAACAGATAAATCATAAGTCAAATGCCACCCTGAGGCTCAATGAGTTTTAAGCTAACTACATTTATATAGGACCTATATGTAAGTAGTTTGTTGATATTCTCAGGCCCCTAAAATGCACCTCCACAATTATGCTACCTTCAGTATTCTGAGCCCTGCAATTCTCCTCTCTGGAGAATTGCTTATTACTGCACATTTCCTTATTCCTTATTTGTCTCATGTCTATTTTTCATCCTTATCATGACATTTGGTCCCTTGGTTCCTCCATATTCTCCCAGGTCTACTTCTGGCCTCATTTTCCTCCCTACCAACTACTAATATTTTGGTCAGCTGTTTGATAACACCTTCTCTGCCATTAAAGTCTGAGATTGCATGCAATTGAGAAATAATAGTCTTCCTCAGCTTTAACTACAGTTCTATTGATAGTATACCAAGCCAGTAGTGGAACATTCAAAAAAGGATTCAAGGAGATCTGTATTCCTGCTCCACTGCTAACCTGGTATAACTCTGGAAAATCAAATGGGAAAGAAAGAAAATCAATTTTTATTCATTGAAAAAATAAAATTTAATTAAAAAAAGCTTTGAAAGAAGAATTCTGGTGAGTGCCATGACCAACCATGATTGCAGACAGATCATAAAGCACACTACATATCTCTTTATTAGAGAAATGATGTCCCAAAGATGCAGAAGATATATATATATATATATATGTATATGTATATGTATATGTATATGTATATATAGATGTATAGATAGATAGATATATGCACACACACACATACATACATACATACATACAGCAAGAAGCCACTAAGATTCCCAGCACAGCCAGCCAGCACCATTGGGCAGCTTCAGCTCCTGGCCTGCAGAGTGTAGGGGGACCAAGCGACCAGTGTGAGGGGTAATTGCTCTTGCTTTAAACTGCTTGGATCTGGATTGCAGTTTAGGGTGGAGGTTCTGGGGTGTGTGTCCAGCTTGCCAGAGTGTGTGGAGACCTCAGAGATGGCACCCATCTAATACCTCCTGCAGCTGAGAAAGCCCCAGTGTTTGGGACGAAAGTTCCCCTGTCTGGTGGCAGAGTCTTACTTTGACAAAAAGCCCAGGGGTCAAGTGGCTGAGGGGCTACATGACCAGGCAAAGGAAACAAAGCAGACAGAAGATTCCAACATTAGACTCCTATTTAGGGGACAAAAGGGGGCAAAGCATGGGACAGGAGGAAGACAGTGAAGTCAGAAGTCCTGCACCAAAAGCTTCAAAGGAAAATATGAGCTGGTTACAGGCCATAGAGGACCTTAAGAAGCAGATAAGAGAAGTGGAGGAAAAATTGGGAAGAGAAAAGAGAAAGATGAAAGCAAATTACAAAATGAGAGTCAACAGCCTGACTGAGGAAAATCATACCTTAAAAAATAGACTAACTCAATTGACAAAAGAGGCTCAAAAAGGCAATGAGGAGAAGAATGCCTTAAAAAGCCGAATTTTCCAGATGGAAAAAGAATCTCAAAAGCTCAATGAGGAGAATCATTGATTCAGAATTAGATTGGAGCAAATGGAAGCTAATGACTTTATGAGAAATCAAGATTCTATTAAACAGATCCAAACAAATGAAAGAATAGAAGGCAATGTGAAATATCTCATTGGAAAAACCACTGACCTGGAAAATAGTTCCAGGAGAGATAATCTAAATATTATTGGACTACCTGAAAGCTATGATCAAAGTAAGAACCTAGAAATCATCCTCCAGGAAGTTCTCAAAGGAAACTGTGCCAATGTTTTAGAACCAGAGGGCAAAATAGAGGTTGAAAGAATCCACCGATCACCTGCTGAAAAAGATACCAAAAAGAAAACTCCTAGGAATATTATAGCCAGGTTCTGGAATTTCCACATTAAGGAGAGAATATTACAAGCAGCCAGGAAGAAACAATTTGAATATTGTGGAAACACAATCAGGATAACCCAGGATCTGGCAGCTTCTACACTGAGGGGATCAAAGGGCTTGCAATATGATATTCCCGAGGTCAAAGGAGCTGGGATTAAAACCAAGAATCACCTATCCAGCAAAACTGAGTATCATGTTTCAGGGGAAAATATGGCAATTCAGTGGAATAGAGGACTTTCAAGCATTTTTGCTGAAAAAACCAGAGTTGAATAGAAAATTTGACATTCAGATACAAGAAGCAAGAGAAGTATGAGAAGCTAAACAGGGAAAAGAAATCATAAGGAACTTATCAAAGTTGAACTATTAACATTCCTACATGGAAAAACAGTAATGGTACCTGATGAAACTTTTCTCAGTGTGAAAATAGTTGAAGGCAATAGAAACATATATATATGTCTATATATGAGGGTATATGGGCATATGAATACATATGTGAATGTGTGTATATATGTTTACAGGTATACATAGATGGATGGCACAGGACCAATTTAATAGGAAGGGATGATACTTAAAAGGTGAAATTAAGAGGTGAGAGAGGAATATAATGAGAAGAGATGGAGAAAGACAGAATGGGGTAAACTATCTCATATAGAAGAGGCAAGGGAAAATGGTTATAATGGAGGGAAAGAATAGGAAGGCAAAGGGGAATGGGTAAACCTTATTGTCATTGAATTTGGCTTGGGGAGTGAATGAAATACACACTAAATAGGGTATCTCACCCTACAGGAGAGTAGGGGGGAAGGGGATGAGAGGGGGGATGATGGAAGGGAGGGCAGGCTGGGGAGGAGGGAAGTTGGAAGCACACACTTTTGAAATGGGACGGGATCAAAGTAGAGAATAGAACAAGTGGAAGGTGGAATAGGAGGGAGGGAAATATAGTCAGTCTTTTACAATATATCTACTGTGTTATTGTTTTGCATTAGCTGCACATGTACAACCTAGACTGAACTGCTTATCTTCCCAGTAAGGGTGGGTGACAAGGGAGGAAGGGATTGAATCTGGAATTCAAAGTTTTAAAATAAAATGTTTAAGTATATATATACTCTTATTAATACTATTTTACATGTAATTGGGATATACAGGCACTGGGTCATACGGATCCACCATGCCCTACTGGAAAAGTCGAAAAGTGTATTGGAGAAAATATGGGAGAGAGCAGATTGGAGGAGAGGATATCCTGTGGGACTGGTATTTTGGGGCAGTGGGTAGGAGAAAAACGGGGAGAAAATTTGCAACTCAAAATATGGCAGAAATGAATGATGTAAATCAGAAGTTAATAAAGCATTTAAAAAATGGGAAAAAAAAATAAAAAAAAAAGAAACTGAGCTAAGCAGGGTTAAGTGGCTTGCCCAGGGTCACAGAGCTAGTAAAAGTGTCTGGGGTTGAATTTGTACTCAGGTTCTCCTGACTCCGGGGGAGGGGTCAGCTTTTTATCCACTACACCACCTAGCTCATTCCTTAACCTATTACAATATCTTCCCACCATTCTACTGAAACAGTGATCTTGAATGTCTCTAGTGGCCTCTTTGTTAAAAAAGCCAGTGTTCTCATTCCCCTTAATGGCTACCTCTTCCTTGTTGCCCTCTTATTCCCTAAATTCCTTTCTATAGTTTTGCTCTGTCTCTATCTCTTTGGATAGTTCTTCACCCTGCTTTTGTCTTAATATTTTTCTTCTGCCTCAAATCAAGCAAACTTAAACTCTTAAATTTCTCCCAAAAAAACTCTCTCCTTTTTTTCCCCAAAATGTCAATACCATTCTTCTGTACCTTACACGTAGAATCAGTTGTTGGTTTTACTTCCAAATTATTTCTCCCATCTTTCCCATCCTTCCCACACATGCTTTCACCACCCTATTTTTAGGCCCTTACTACTTACCCTGGACTGTTATAATTACATTTGAACTGTTTTGCCCTCCTGTTCTTACCTATCCATTCATTTTTCCTAGATAATAAATTTTTTTAAAAAAATTTGTCTTCCTTTATTTCTTTTTTGAAAGTTTTATTGCTGTCTTTTGTTTTTATACCACATATATTTCCCTTTGACCACTCTCTTCCCTAACATTGAGCCCCCTCTAATAGCATTTAAATAAAACCGACAGTCTTATATAATTTACTTGCCACAGTGTCCATTTATAATCCAGGTTCCATACTTGCTCCAATAATTTCCTTCTTTTACTCTTCCTCCTTCTATAGATAAATGAGTGAAGGGGTGACCTCTTCTTTCTTCAAAAATCAAGGTATTCAGGAAATCTCCCTCTAGAAGGTCAGGTTTCTGAATTCTTCATTTTGGGATGTCAGTGCCAAGGTAATTCCCAAAGCTGATGCTACCCAGGAAATCTCTCTTCTCTAAACAGAAAGTTAGAATCCAGAGATCTAGACACTGCTTTTCTTCATAGGAAGTTGAAGATCAGGAACATTGTCCATGAACTCACCTCTAAAATAACATGGACAAATTGGTTCAACTGTCATGTGCTTATTATACCCCATCCGAGGAAGCCATCACCAATTTCTTGATGGTATAGGAAAGACAAACAGTGTATACAGTTTTCTCCAATCTCATTCCTCCCTCCCACCCCCACAGAAGTATGTTCTCAGATTAGAAAGTGAAATGCAGAAAGACTGAAAGTATTTTGCTGTTCTGTCCTGTGATATAGGATGGGTCGTCCTTGAACCAAAATTCTTTCCTCCAAGACTCCAGCCAGACAGTCAAATTGAAAGTAGCTCTGTTTACTGAAACCAATAAGAAATTGTCTGTTACCTTCTTAATTAGGCGATAATCCCCATGTCTGTGTTCTGGAAATGAAGAAATATATTCTGATTGATTGATAAGCCCTTTCCATATATTTGTGTCAAATCCCTATGTATTTGGACATAAGAATTCTAATAGAGATTCTTCTGCTGTTGTAGCAACTCTGTGACCCCCTTTGGGGTATTCTTGGCAGAGATACTAGAGTAGTTTGCCATTTCTTTTTCCAACTCATTTTTTTTACAAAGGAGGAAACTGAGACAAACAGTGAAGTTACTTGCCCAATGTCACACAGCTGGTAAGATTTTAAAGTCTGAGGCCAGATTTTAACTCTGGTCTTACTGACTCCAGGCCCAGTTCTCTGTTACACCATCTAGCTAGGCAGAGATTCTACCTGTATTTAATGCAAAGGATTTTTTTTTTCCTGTTTGACAGATTCCATTTATTTTCAAGCTATATTTGTTCTGTCTGTGAAAGTGTTTTTTAAAAAATTTCATATAATCAAAATTTCTATTTTTTAAAATCTCTAGTCCTTAACTGGATATTAATGTTATCATTACTCACAATTGTGAAAGATGCTTCAAAACCTCCTCTAAGTTTTGTGTTATGTGAGCTGTTATATTTATGTCAGGTATTCATTCAGAATTTGCTGTGGTATAGGGTACAAAATAGTGATTGAAACCTAATTCCAACCAAACTGTTTTCCAGTTTTCCTATACCTTTTGCTCAAAAATACTTCACTTAGTAGCTTGTTTTCTTGTGTTTATTGGACACTAAACTGTTGTATTTAATTTCTTTTTGTTAGAGCTTCTATTGCCTGGGAGAATTTCTCCCTTATGTGTTTTAAATGCCTACTTTCTTATTTGTCTTATTGATTTCTTCTTTGGTAGCTACAGTTTTCACCCCAAATCCATCTTATTTTCATCCTGCCCTTCTTTGAATGTTTCTATTTCTCTTTTAACCGGTGCCAAAATATCTTGCTATAATTGCTTCATTCTCCCCACCTCCAATAAACAAACCCATAGAATTTGTATCTTGCTTTCTTCTTTTTATTGGACAGTCTGTTTCCCATTACAGGATACTATTTCTTCATTATGTTTTGACTGCTGACCTCTCTACTCATGTTCCCTTTTATATGAGTCTAACTGCTGTTTTTTGTTTGTTTGTTTGTTTTTTTCCTAACTGGAAGATTGTCTCATTCCCAAGCTCTCTCTCAGTCTTCTTGCTGTCTTTCCCTCCTCTTCTATTCTTATTGTATCAGTGTTAGCTCTTTTAGGCCTGCCCCATCTTCCCTCACCCTGAAACTACACCTTTGGTAAAGAAAACCTAAGTTGGATGATTCCAGAGCCCTACTTGGGTTGAGAGTTGAGGGACACGTTTTGCTTTACTGTCATGGCTTCACTAGTATGGCGGGATGGTAAGGGTGAGTGTAACTGGATTTATATTTTCTCAACTTCCCTTGGCAGAGAAAATTGTATCTGTACTACTGGTGCTCCTTCCCCTTCTTTTTGGGCCTTCCCCTTAGTTGTTCACCTTCCATGGTCATTGCAAGTGCTCTAATCTTCCCTCTCTTCCTCTAACTACTTTAAAAGAGTGGGTGTGAGGGTTCATTTGGGTCACTGCTGAGAGAATGTCACTAGAATCTATTCAATCAGAGTCCCAAATAGTGACCTAGACCAGGGGAGTGAGAGTGAGTTTGTCACTCCGCCTTCATCTGTCATTTCAGAAGGTATCTTGTTGTAATGTAATTTGGCCCCTTTGTGTTGGCAAAGGTAGCAGGTACTTAGCACTTAGTAATTGATCGAGCCTCTGTTGGGGAAACAGGAGGTATGAACTCCTGTCTCCTGTTACTGACTTAACAGGAAGGGGTTGGCTGAAACAGGAAGCTAATGCTCTGTGTATATAAGGAAAAGCCCCAGGAAGGGATAGACAGAATTTCTTGGGACCAGCATCTGGTGGCAGAGCAGCTACAGTAGAGAATGGAGAACTGAGCCAGAATTTCCCAAGAACCTGTGGTGGTGGAGCTTCTTCTGAACAGGAGCCCAGGAACCCAGAGCCCTCTCCCCCAGGCTGGATAAGGTTATTTTGAACGAGCTGCAGAAGACTGAGGAAGCATGACCAGGATTCAGGGACGTCGTCTGTTTGTGCCTTGGCTGAGCCTTGAATTCCCAGGAGCAGAAATTGTGAAGGATTTGAGATGGACTGGACTGTGAACTTCAATGTATAGCAGGACCTGCCCAAAGAGCTGGACAAGGCACCGGGAGCTGTCTGGCATTGTATCCAGGTGACAGTCTGGTGAATCCAGGTAGAATCTGGAGCCATGGAAGGGGATCCAGGGAATCTGAGAACAGGCCCCAAGTCAAGATGAAAAGACCTCTCCTTGGGTACTGAATAATTATGGAATTATAGTTTACTAGTGACCTAAGGGGTGGAGGGTTTGTGTATTCTGTAATGATTGTACTTAGTGATTAATGATACTTAGTAATTGATTGCTGAATAAGTGACTGAGTTAATTTAGTGTGCCCATGAGTGGAAGACTTTGACTATTGTACTTTGAGATGATTGTTTTTTGTTCTAAGTATTGTGACCACTTTGGTGAAAACTTTGTGGCCATTTTAATGATAAGCTGTTGCGAATACTATATTGTGATTTTTTGTGATAAGTTGTAATATTGTGAATGCTGCACCTTGATTTTCTGTGAATGTTTTGCTTTGATTTGTTATGGAATAAATAACGTTCACTATACTGTGTAATCAGAACCTTAAAAGCTATTCACAGTAGCATTCTTCTGGTAAGCTGCTGTGTAAGGAAATTTTCTATCTTCTTGCTACAATTAACATCTGACAGATTCCTTATTGATTCAGTGTGGTATGGAGTCTGAGAAAGAGGGTGAAAACTCCTTACTTTGCTGTCTTCTATTACATGTGCAGTATGCCTTAGTTTTTAAGTATGAAGGAAGAACAGTCAATCTGTGATTTCATCAATTTGAGTCTTCTCTCTGTGGATGGAGCTCACTACCTCTTCATACCTTCTTCTGTGTGACTATTACTTATGATTTTCTATAGGTCCTCTATAAATGATCTGCCCAATATGTTAGAGAAATTATTTTAGTTCTATTTACATTTTGATCTTATCAGGACATCACTCAAGTTTTCCATCTGTTAATCTTCACTCTTGCTTCCTGATCATATCCACCTACTTTTCCAGTCATGCATTTCCTGAATGATTTCCCTGGACTTCATATCTTTGGTATAACTCATTATCAGAAATAGGCTTCAGCCTTACACTGCTAAGATAAACTTTCTAAATCACAGATCTCAACCTGCTTAGAAACCTCCAGGGTATCCCTGCAGCTTACAGAATAAAATACAAACAACTTTTCTGACTTTTAAGGACTTTCACAATCTGTTTTTAACCCACCCTCCTAGAGTTGTTTGATACAATATCCTTTTACAGGGCAGCTGGATGGCACGGTGGATAGAATGGTGGGCCTGCAGTTAGGAAGAATTCAAACCTGAATTCAAATCTGTCCTCAGTCGCTAGCTAAGTGACCTTGGACAAGTCACTTAACCCTGTTTGTCTCAGTTTCCTCATATGTAAAATGAGCTGGAGAAGGAGATGGAGAACTACTCCAGTATCTTAGCCAAGAAAACCCCATATGGGGTCACAAAGAGTTGCACCCAACTGAAGCAAGTGAACAACAGATAATCTTTCTATGCGATGTTTCAACCAAACTGCTTTAAAGCATTCCTTTCTTTTGTTCCACAGTCCCTCTGTCCTTTTGCATGGAATGTTTGTGTTTGTCCGCATGTCTGAAATCATTCTGTTCCTTCAGCATCCAGTTCAGTTACCCCTTCCTTCACAGAGCCATCCCTGTGCCTCCCATGTGAAAGTCATACCTTTCTCATCATAGTCCTCATTGTACTCATTGCATTCCAGCATGTCTCTTATTTGGATAAATGAATTAGCCCCCCCCCCCCTTATTTGTTTTGTGCATTTCTTTAGAACAAAGACTGTTTTTTTATCTTCATATTAATAATATATTGCTCATGGTAGATATTGTATGTATGTTTAATATATGTATTTAAATTGATTTTTGAGTTGAGAGAATAAACATTACATTATATAATATTTGTGTTGGGAGGGGTGTTTATTCAAGGCAGAAAGGATGCTTGATGAATGTGTACTGACTTCTTGTGCTTTCAACATAGATAACTAGGAAATATCTGAGTTGAACTGAACTGAAGAATTCTAGTTAATTTTTTTTTGCCTTTTTTTTTGGGAGGGGTGAAGGCAGGGCAATTGGGGTTAAGTGACTTGCACAAGGTCTCACAGCTAGTAAGTATTCAGTGTCTGATTCTGGATTTGAACTCAGATCCTCCTGACTCTAGGGCTGGTGCTCTATTCACAGACATCCAGCTGCCCCAGAATTGAAGAATTTTAAAGCATCTTTGTTATTCATGCCTTGACTTGATTATCTTAGTGTTTTACTTACTGCTTCTGAGGAGGAAAACTTCCCTGTGGTATCTGTCATTGTTTGCTTTGGATTGTTTCTGGTATTTTACTGGCAATTTCTTGAAGCAAGAGTGAACCTGGAATCACTGCCTTTATGAAAACATATATTCCCTAGGATTTTTTAAAAGCGAAGTATACCCTGAGAGCACCTGGATGGCACAGTAGTTAGAGTGCTAAATCTGAAGGCAGGAAGAAGACTCATCTTCCTAAATTCAAATCTGATCTCCGGAATTTACTAGCTATGTGGCCCGGGCAAGTCACTTAATGCTGTTTGGCTTAGTTGACTCATCTACAAAATGAAATGCAAAACCACTAGGGCATCTTTACCAAGAAAACCCCAAGTGGGGTCATGAAGTGTTGGACATAACTGAAATGACTAAACAACAAATGTATCCTAGATCCATGTTAACCTTCACGCTATTGATACTTGTGCTGATTTGGGGAGCATAGGTGTGGATATGATCGGGGGGGGGGAAGGCAATAGGTTATACAGGGACTCCAAGCTATGACCAGAGTCCCTGAGTCTGGAAGGAATTCACCAGGCCCAACCAAACTTGAAGTCAGGATTGTAAAAGTTTATTGTTACACTTTACAGTGGCCAAGAGTTCTTAGGGAATCTGCAAGTTTATTGTTACGCTTTACAGTGGGCAGGGCTTCTTAGGGAACCTGAAAACTTAAAAAAGTCACAGGTATAGTTTCAAGGAGTCAAGACAGTAAATCAGATGTCAGTTATGCTAACTAGGTGAGTAAGGGTGGGATTAGGGAGAAGTGGTCAGTGCTTAAAGGAACATGCTCTTTTAATATCAACTGCACAGGTGTATTGCCCATAATTCACTGGGAAATAGTCCAAGGTGGGGCTACCTGGAGGTGTGGTTTTAGGCTTGAAATGTCACTAAGTCAGCTTGCGGTCAGGGCTGACTGAGAAGTGCCTAGTCTGTCCCCCATGATAAGATGGATGTTGGGGAGACTCAGTATGTGTATAATTGACTGAGGAGTTAACCTATAGATAGTGCATTGAAGGATTCATAGATGCAGCTGGCCATTATACTAAGGGGAGATAACATTTGCCTAAGCTAAAATGTTTATAGATAGTTTAGTGAAAGATTCATAGGTATAGCTTGTTATTGCTCCAAGCAGAAATAAACAATTCTTGGGTTGTTGCTGAGCAGAGTGCTAGCAGGGGGAAGGGTCAGAGTTAATGCTCTGAGGCAGGGGAGGGGGAAATGTGATTTTACAGACTGGTTTTACAAACTGATATTGCAAGCATAGATCCCAAGCACCCCATCACATATTCTACTATTTGTCTCCATATCCTGTAGATGATTATTCTAGCAAAAACAAAGTCCTTATATGAGAAAGTTTCTGATTGTGTTGAAGTCAGAGTTAGGATTCACTCTATAGCACTCCTTAATCCTTTTCCTTATACTCCGGTAGTTCAGATACAGAAGAGAAGATTCCCATAGTTGTTATCCACAGTTTTGAGAATTTGGACAATTTGGACCAAAATATTTCTGTTTGTTCATGAAATGAATTTATGGGATCTTTGCATAGAGTATTGCACAAAATAACTTATTAATGTCTATTGTTTTGAATTGCATTGAAAATACATTGAATACATTTTCAAGCAAACTGTAATCATTATAAAACATTTTTCTGAAGTGTCAAACTCTTCTTTGAATTCTTTCTATTATTGTTGAACAGTGGCATTAGTATGCACATTTAATTTTATGTGCTTTTTTTCTATCTTTGCTTTTAGGTTTTCCTTAAGAGTGATCGGGTAGCGAGAATGGTTCACAGTGGAGGGTGTTCTGCTAATGACTTCAGAGATGTATTCAAGAAAAACATTGAGAAGAGGGTACGGAGTTTGCCAGAAATTGATGGTTTGAGCAAAGAGACAGTGTTGAGTTCATGGATAGCCAAATATGATGCTATCTATAAAGGTGAAGAGGACCTGTGCAAACAGCCAAATCGAATGGCGCTCAGTGCTGTATCAGAACTTATACTGAGCAAGGAACAACTTTATGAAATGTTTCAGCAAATCCTGGGTATAAAAAAATTGGAACATCAGCTGCTTTATAATGCATGTCAGGTAAGATTGTTGTTCTTCTGTGTTCACTGCTTGCTTGTTAAGTGGTTACCCATAAAGAGGGTTAGGGTTACTCTGGAGATCCCAAAATACCAACACGCTGAGTCCTACCTAATGAATTTGACTCAAATCTTCTCAGCCAAAGAAAAGTAAAGTTTATTAAAAGTTCACTTGTATTAGACACAGAGTAAGTCTGTGCTAGGTCATTCTGTGGCACTCTCACTATCCTATATCTATGGCCTTCTCACAAACATGGAGACAAGATTGGGTCTTATATACAGAAGGTTGTGGGAGGAATCTAGGGGTGGTCTAGAGGAGGAGTTTGGGGAGGGTCTTCAGAAGGAGTTAATGAGGTCAATGAGTGATTAAGGGTAGGCAGTTGCTGGAGGCGACCTGGAGACTACAGACAATGACAATGGTGGGCTAGGCCAGTTCTAGGGTGAATTGATATTTTGATAGGCTCAAGGGTGGGAAGTCTAGTAACAGAGGCTTGAACCCAGCCACAATGTAAGGCTTATTGCTTCATGCAAATGCCTCATCTAATGAGAAGATTTAATCAGAGTTAAAGCGGGTTCCCAGAGCCTGTACCTCTCATCACTTCCATAAAGATTAAAAAAAAAATGAACTGAAAATGGTTACTCAACTCTTTTAAGTTGGTGAACCAGATACACAACATTTTAGAAAGATCATTTATTGGAAAAATGGATTAAGCTTGAAGTGGCACTTGGCCACTTCATCTTTAAATCCTTTGTGTTCAATAAAATTTATTTCATTTAACATATACTCTACATAATTTGTTTGGGTTTTTAAAGACGGCCAGGTATTTCATCTAAGTGGCTAAAAATCCAATGCTTTAAAAGATATTACTGTCACGTTCTACAAAAGTTAAATTGGTTTAAACACATTTATTTTTTTCTGTTTTGTTTAGAGTCTAAACTATTTATTGATTGCTCACTTACATTTAATTTTGTCTTTGAATCATTTCCTTAGATATACTGCCTCAAAAACATTTACAATGTACTGATTCCAGGGTGAAGTATCAATCATAACCCAGTTCAAGATCTGTAATTTTGCACTGTAGTTGGATCTGTAATTTGGCCACTGTTTTAGGGTTAGCTTGTCTTGAGGTTAGCATGGCAGTGGTGGGGGCAAAATTTTGCATTTAATTTTATTTAACTGGATTAATTTTAAAGTTCAATGATGCAATCAAGTGTTTAGGAGCAAAATTTAATAGTACATTTCATTCAGAAAGAAGTGACCTCTATTATTAAAATATTTTAGAAGGAGAGCAAAATCAACAGAATCTAATATAATGAAACAATGTAAACTCTCTGAAAGAAGGTTTTTTTCTTCCCTTTGATATTTAAAAGCAGTTTGCATCTAGTAGAAAAACTTCAAAACTCATGCTTTGAGATCTAATACTTTATACTTTGGTATTTTAAAAATATAATAAAAGAATGTATACCTCTAACTCTGAGTTTTTCTTTATATAGCACTTGAAAAATGGTTTTAAGTTTTAATCCTAAGGAAAACAGAAACAAAAATTCCTTCTTAATTTTCCAAAATGTGTAATTTTTTTAAAAACTTAATTTATGACTTTTCCATGGTTGCTGTTTTACCTGTCTGTTACTTTGTTGTTAGCAGTAAAAATCGTCAGACATTTCCACATAGCATAGCCCGGAAAATATAGACATTGTGAAGCCATTTCCTCAAATAGATAGAATAGGAACATGTATTTTAAACACATTTTGTATGCAAGGGATATGGATTTGCTATTTTAGAATTAGGTTGAATTTTCCCTCTCCAGATCCCAGTTAACTTTCCTGTAAAATGAAGTAGCTGGACTAACAATCTCTAAGGCCCATTCCAGCTCTAATCCTGTGATCCTGAGGAGAATATCACCCTATGGCTCCAACTGTCTCCACCCCCA